>NC_085008.1:26231903-26274403 GCF_963854185.1 Sardina pilchardus | reverse complement strand
CAAACTGATATTATAAAATACACACACCAACATAAAACTGAACTTAAATATGTGAATCAAAAAACACAACAAAGCACACACCCATGCTAGCAACACAAATGAGCAACACACACTCTAAGTGACACTAAACTGATTACAAGCAAACACCCTCATACTCTCACACACCTACAGTGTTCCTCTTATGCACCAAAAAGGACTAATACTTTCAAAGGAGCGTCCAGCCCTTCAGGGTGGGTCAGTTCATATATTTCGATACGTCTCTAAGTCATTTTCTTTTGAGACAAGCGGCACTCACTCACACACTCCTCTGACTCACCCATAGCTGCTGACGTTTAGAATCATCTTCTCTTTTCCTCCCATCTTTGCTGGACTCTGAGGCTACTGCAGCGTGCGCTTGTGTTCGCATTGGAGTTACTCCTCTATCACTGTCACCGTCACCGTCTCTGATCTGTCTCCTACAGTACACCAGCGCTGCCCTCACTCTCTGTCCCCCTCCTCTCTCGCTCGCTCTGTCCCTCTCTCTCTCTTTCTCTCTCTCTCTCTGACTGTCTCTGTTTCTCTCTCTCTCTTTCTCTCTCTCTGCCTGTCTCTGTTTCTCTCTCTCTCTCTGTGTCTCTCTCTCCCCACAAGGCTCTGCTAATCAGTAAGGCTTCCTCTGGATTATGTGAGACTCTCAGGGGTATATTCATGTGTGTGTGTGTGTGTGTGTGTGTGTGTGTGTGTGTGTGTGTGTGTGTGTGTGTGTGTGTGTGTGTGTGTGTGTGTGTGTGTGTGTGTGTGTGTGTGTGTGTGTGTGTGTGTGTGTGTGTGTCTCTGGGCAGGGGGCATAGTGAAGCCAGACGAGCGTAGTGGGGGTTAAGGTGACCATTTGTTCTCTTCTGTGTGTGTGTGTGTGTGTGTACTCTTTCCATGCCACTGTACTTGCATAAACACAAACACACACACACACACACACACACACACACACACACACACACACACACACACACATCACAACTACAAAGGAACACACACAGAGAGACACACAAACATCCACACACAGACGCACACACTCTTCAAAGAGTTCCTTACATTCCTGTCATGGCCCTGAGTTCTTTCAGGATAGAGTGGGGTGTGTTCTGTCAGCAGGAAACATACAATGTCCTTTAGGTGGCGCTATGCTACTCCCCATCACATCAATACTGCTTCATAGCGAAGGTCTTGCATTAACCAGAGAGCCTAAATAGCAAATGATCGTCAGGAGATGATCGCTGAATGTGACAAAAAATTTTAAGGGCTTGAAATCGAGTCTGAGTATGTTATAGTCTAGTCTAGCAGTCCAAAAAATAGCTGCTGTCAAAGAGCCTTTACATTCTGTAATCTGAGTAAAATATGTAATACTGTACATATGCACACATACGTACAGGAGTGTGCAGTCTTGTCATTCACTCCAGTCCATCCACAGTGTTATTATCACGACATTAGACAGTGAATATATGACTCACACACACACACACACACACACACACACACACACACACACACACACACACACACACACACACACACACACACACACACACACACACACACACACACACACACACACACACACACACACACACACACACACACACACACACACACACCACACACACACACATAGCAAATTCAAAATGAATAAAACACATGTATTGCTCAGTCCTTCATGCAATCCTGAAACTGTGGCTCTCTGACAGAAGCATTAGCGGCTCAGAGTTGATCCAAAATAAGTCTCATACTCAAACTTCATCACCTCATCTACACACGCAGAAAGACACGTGCACACACACACACACACACACTCCCTCGCTCTCTCTGTCACACACACACACACACACACACACACACACACGCTGCTGAGGGTGGCAATGATGTGGATATGGTGGTGGATATGAGACTCTCATTTCAATCCTGCCCTGATCTGCTAATGCTGCTGTCAGAGTGTAATACAGTAACTCTCTCTCTCTCTCTCTCTCACCACACACACACACACACACACACACATGCACACACGCACACACACGTATGACGTGTGTTTTACTCCTGCTTGGGTTGGAGGTGTTTGCTGGGTTTCAGTTTTTGAAGTTTATAAATATTTTTATTTTCTTTGTATTAATTGGCTGAGACGAGAAAACATATGTATTCAGAGCTGTTGTGTTCTCTTCCTCTCTCTTTGTAGATATTGAGCAACTGTTTGAAAATCATCAAACAACAAGACTACCAGATTTCCAAGAGAAAGCGCTTCAACTGCAACTCTACCTCAATAACTACGAGCCTCTTTATGGAATGATTTCTCCGCAAGTCTCAAGACTTCATTTTAATCACCTTAGCACTAATCCTTTCAACTGTCTGCCTGTAATTCATAAGCCAACAAAAGGAAAATGCAATGTTTGATTCGTAAAGAATAAAGTCATTTCTTTGTACTTAATTTTGTACTTTGTACTTTGGACTTCTGTGTGTCTCATCACCCTTCTCTTGGGTATTGAAAAAAACAGAGGGCAGTAACTTCAAACATCGAAAGTATCTTATTCTTATGATTAAGGGGAGATATGCAGTTCTCATACTCAGAAATCTAAACACATTTGATGCACACCAGGGATGTACAGTATAATACAAAGCAAGATTAGTGGTATGTGGAGACTGAGAATAAAGTGAGATTAGTGGTATATTGAGAATATTTGTTGTGCAAAAAGTGTTGTTTGCTTTAATTTAGCAATAGTCACAAACTTTTGCCTCTGCTTGCTGAGCTTGAATGAATCTTGGGCTTTGGGCTCAACATACCTTTCTCAACATACCTTACCTTTGGGCTCATCTTGTTTCCGAGTAGACACCTCAGTTCTTTGTCTCAGGTATTTTCCAATGAATTTATTATCATTATTAGTTAAGGTCTGACAAATGTTTAAAAAAAAAACAAATAGGCCTATAAACAATGCAACCAAATCCACAAAATACAATAGCGCACACTGGAATGCAGGGAGAACTCATTAACAGGGTAACGGGAAATGATACTTATCTGTCTGTTAATGCTGCACATAAACATTTTACTACTCTTATAAGGTTACTGCTATTAATAGACTGCACATACTGTACTGTACCTGTATGTACTGTACATATCTATCTGTCTATATTGTCCATACTGCATTATCCACATGTATCCTGCTCCTTACTGTCAATACACTGCATATCAATACTGTGAACCATGCCACTTGCTTAACTACTGTATATATTCCACACTGCACTATACTGTATGTCAGATACTGCTCACATTGCATTTTTCTGTTTTTCTTTTTGTACCTCTGCATTTTGTTGTCTCTGGACTTCTTGTACTCTGCACAATGACAATAAAGTGGAATCTAATCTAATCTGAAATGTCCCTTATGTTACCCGCTGGGACTGGATATGTGAACACAAACGTCCGAGTTATATTCCCTTGGCATCACCCTGGATCTACCCTAGCCCCCTAATACTAATCCCTAGTTCTAATCCCAAATTCAGACCTGATTCTCCAGGTATTTTCCTGGAGGCTGGAAGACACAAGGCTTAAACCAGGGAAACATTTCTGTGCCTGAAGTGATCAGAACAGATCTAACCTGCTAGATATAGAATGATCTTTTTTTTAAATCGTAAACAGCCTGCCTCACGTCTGAATTCATTCAGGCACCGTGCCTGAGCACTTGCAGGCGGAGAGGGAGAGAGCTAGCTAGAGGCCGAGGGCAGTCGTGACTAGAGAGCCCCCTGCTGTGTCAGGGCCGGAAGGACCTTGTAAAACCAGCTGCTAAACAGCTCGCCAACAGCCACCCAGGGGGGGTATCGGCCCACTAGGGAGCCGGGGAAGGCAGGGCAGCGCAGCGCAGTGTGTCCCCTCTGGCTTACCGTCATCCTCTGCTGTGGCCCTCGGGGCTGATCTGCACAAGCAGCGGCTCGGGTGGGTACCAGTCGGGCTCCCGCTACATCCCCCCCCCACGCCCTCTTTGGACGTGACATTCAGCTCGCAGATCTGCAGGAGCGCAAACATCGGTTATGCATGAGGCACGGCAGAACAGACACGGAGGCCCCGTCCAGACCCCCCCAGGGGTGCTACACTGCTCACCCTGTCTGGGACGGAGTGGCCAAGCAAGCCCATGGGCACAGCACACGTGTGGGCTCTCCCTCCGTATGCACTGCGGCTGCGCTGGGGGGGACGTGGAAGGACGTAGGAATCAAAAAGGGAAGAGAGATCGATCACTGCCCTCAGCATTTACAACCTTCATTTGAACAAATGCAGTTGCACTTTGAGACGTGCTCATTTAAGGTAGGCCTACTAAAAAGGTTTGTGAACCCCTTTATTGAAACACTTCTAGATATTCCGAAGTGGTGCATTGATAGAACTTAAAATTGATCATAATGCAAGAGAGGAACACCACATGTTTATGTAATTTGTGTGTGTGTGTGTGTGTGTGTGTGTGTGTGTGTGTGTGTGTGTGTGCGCGTGTGTGTATTTGTGTTTCTCTCGTCATAGCTGGTCAGCATGTGAACCTTGTAAGTTGCAGCCTCAACCTGAAAGTAAAGTCCAAACATGAAAGGGGGTCAGTTGATGTTAGTGTATTTTGTAATTACCCTGGCGAGGGGCAGAGAAAGGGACCTCTGGTCCTGGCCAAATGGCTCCATCGCTGTGCAGAACAGCTGTGGCGGTGGTGGAGAGACGGGATTCTTCTGCTCCTCCTGAAAACATCCAATTCAATTGAAACATCATGAGAATCTTGCAATAAAGATTGCACAGTGCAATAAACCTGATGTATTGGGAGTAGTGATATTATGGTATGAGTCAGTGGGACATCTAACATACAGAGCAAACACACCAGGCAGTCATAACACATAACAAACATAACAGTGATTAAGAAAGGAGAAACAGTGTTTTACGTTACTGACCACTACACGACAATAAATGACTGGTACAAAAACAAACAATGGAAGACAGCACAGACCAGTCCAGATGATGTTTTGCAAGGGTCTGGATAGGCTGCAGTGATAAACCTGGAGAGAGACATGCATGTGGATAAGCTTGCATTACACACAGCAGTGCAGACCAAGAAAACAGCCATGTTGGTGACGAGAGTGCAGTCTAAGGTGCCTCTCATGTAAAGTTTATACGTCCTCCCTCGCTCCTCGGGCCTCGATCCTCACTGATCTACATAAAGGATGATGGGGCGGCAACAACAATAGTCTATCCCTTCGTCTATCTTTCTTTATGTAGATCAGTGAGTATCGAGGCCCGAGGAGCGAGGGAGGACGTATAAACTTTACATGAGAGGCACCCCTAGTGTCTGGGAAATGATTCATTTGACCCCTGAGGCGCATGAATCTCTCCACATAAAGTCATGAAATCCCAAACTAACTGCGTGGCTGAGTGGGTGTGCTCAGGACCCATCAGCAGGTCTGATAAACAACTTTTCTGCTCCTCAGATAACAGAAGGTGCCAGACAAGGTAGAAAAACATGCAACTCATCATCTTCTGCTGCTTTGTGCTCTGAATGAAGTGCCTGACAGCTCTATGTGAGACTCCCAAATGTGAAGCAGCAGAGACAAAACAATCAGCATTTTTTCTTTTTTTTCTTTTTATTGCATAGTAATATTCATTCAGTTTAAATACAGACAGGAAGATAGCACTAAAAACATTACATATGGTCAACAGTATATCTGGAGATTAAACAGGTACCGTACATTTAAAAACACAGCGCTAAAGCCAAGAGGGAAATGTTTCTACTGTGCAATTTGGAGGTTTACACTTTGGATCAATAGAATAGTTCACAAAAAACTGTATGTCAGACAGATCATGCCGTCTACAGTGGTTTAAACCGAACAACAAGAAAAAAAGCTATATCCCAATATCATACCAGTCTACTTCAGATTCTATGGTTAGGTCTAAATCCCAATGTTGAGAGAATAAGATATATTATAATTTCAGCCAGATGAACAACAATCTTACAGTAAAAGATTATACAAAATAGTGCAATAGTTTCCCTTCAGTCCCATTTGTCTATATAATAGATGTTTTGGAACAATATTATTCATGCACTGTGCAGATTACAGAGAGAAGCATGATGACAGAACAGATGAAGACAGAACAGACAGCCTTTAAGTTATGCTGACAGACAGTTTCAATGAAACACCAGAAATAATAAATTAGCTTTCAAACTTTGTGCCACATGCAAAAAAAACAACATATATGACAAATGTTATCGCTGCAGAGCACCAGTACTGAGCGAGGGGTCAGTCATATGTTATAGTACTGGCACGGAGTCTGAGACTCATAGAGATATACAGACACTGAGAGAGTGAGAGAGAGGGCAGGAGAGAGAGAGAGAGAGAGAGAGAGAGAGAGAGAGAGTGAGAGAGAGTGAGAGAGAGAGACTCAATGAAAAGAAAAAAAACAAAGACTGGATATCGAGCCAATATCCTGCATAGTTGATAGAAATGCAAGAAAGGCCAAAACACATATTCTGTAAACAACTGTAAACAACGCATCACAAATAAATAACCATTGAGAAAAGACTTCCAAAACAACGGAAACACACACACAAAACCACGGGTAAAAACACACGCTAAAACAAAATTGGTCAGATGAACACGGATTAAAAACTTCAATTAAAAGATCTAACAGAGCATTAAGCCATGACGTCATTGGTAAATCTAGAGCTGAAAAACAAGTCCAATCATTAGCGAATACTGAACGTCTTGGTCTTCTTGATGCTGACGAGCATCGGTGGCTTGATCTTTGGTTTGTCTGCAAACAGCTGAGCTTCACTTTCGGTCGTGGGGAACCGGCGCGCATAGATGTCTGGATACTCCTTTTGGAACTAAGAAGGCAGCAACATGTAAGGCACACTCTACTGTCAACACTTACACTTAGCTGCTCCTACTTACGGTTATACTGACATTTCATACCATAGCTAATGAGTATCATGTACAGTATGTTCACTGACACAAAGTTATAAACTGACCCACTTATCAGACAGAATAAAGAGGGCATGACCCAATTCTATTATAGAAATGTGGATGGAATGGAAAGAAGCCTCCAAAAGGCCTCAGTTTGCCGTCAGTGGACCTACAATGGCTAATCATCGTCTTGCCATCAAGGCTATATATATAGTCCTGATGCTCATTCCAGACAATATTAAAAAACATTACTATACATAAACACACAGCTTATTGGCTATTTGGAAAGAGAGAGAGAGAGAGAGAGAGAGAAAGAGAGAGAAAGAGAGAGAAAGTGATGAGATGAGAGTGTGATGAGATGGTGAAGTGCTGTACCAGTTTGAGCTTCTTCTTCTTCTCCTTGACGCTCATGGCTTTGTCCTTGAGGAGACTCTCGAGCAGGTCGGCGATGGCCGCCTGGGACACGGACAGCTTCTGCTCCTCAAACTCCTGCGTGCTGATCAGCCTGCAGAAGGAGAAGGCCGGCATGGGCGGCCCCGTGCCTGGACACATGATCTGGGGGACGCGGGGAGGAAGAGGAAGAGGAGGAAGAGGAGGAAGAGGAGAACAGGACACATGAGCAAGACACTGGGGAGGAATAGAAACACCGAGATGAACTGATGGTGTTTACCTACTGGGTCATATGGATGCACAGCAACTTATACGCAACAAGCATTGTATGCCATGGCATTTTCCAATTTATTTATGCAATACATTTAGATGTTTTACACATTACATTTACCACATTATTCATCAAAGGAACACGATGGAAGAATTGATATCTTTGCCCAATATATTCAATGCCATTTTAAGAGAGAAGCAAGTTAGTCAAAACCCTTCTAATCCTACCCGATTAACAAAGTCACACAGTGTACTATCAACTGTTCCAGTGACACTCTGGCAATGTCAGAGACGTCATTCTCCATATTATAAGACAGCGTGGAATCAGAATGAGTCTGAAGCCGTTATGTTAAAATAAAAGACCTGCATTGCGTTGCTTTGAGACAGGAGGCAGAATAATCAACCGTCTATAAATGTTTGCAGTGAGAGTGTGCAGGCCAGGGCTACCTTCTAATCCTACCCGATTAACAAAGTCACACGACGTAATATCAACTGTTCCAGTGACACTCTGGCAATGTCAGAGACTTTATTCTCCATATTATAAGACAATGTAGAATCAGAATGAGCCTGAAGCCGTTACGTTAAAACAAAATACCTGCATTGCGTTGCTTTGAGACAAGAGGCAGAATAATCAACCATCTAAATGTTTGCAGTGCACTGCAGTGAGAGTGTGCAGGCCAGGGCTACCTGGACTTTCTTGAGGTAGGCGATGTGGTCCTGTTCCAGTGACACTCTGGCAATGTCAGAGACTTCATTCTCTGAGTCTGAAGCCGTTACGTTACAACAAAAGACCTGCATTGCGTTGCTTTGAGACAGGAGGCAGAATAATGTTTGCAGCGAGAGTGTGCAGGCCAGGGCTACCTGGACTTTCTTGAGGTAGGCGATGTGGTCCTGGGCAGCGTTGTGCAGGTAGAGGGGCACCTGCAGGATCTGCTGGTGGTGGTCGATCAGGAAGGAGAGCAGCCGGCTGGCCAGCAGCTCGTCCAGATCCTCCGCCTCCTGGCAGCTCAGCACACACTGGGAGAAGGTGTGCACCATCTGCACAGCACAACAGCACAGGAAACACTTACGTCACTTCCTGTGCACAGCACAGCGTGGCCCCATAGTAGATGGGTAGAGGCAAAAAGTGGATTGCAGTTTGTTCCAAAGCTACTTATTTTCCTTTAAAGTTTCTTTTTTAAAGACTCTCCCCAGGAGGATCCAGCCCCTCTCAAATAAAAGCTCAGACTCATTAAGTCCTGCCAAATGCATCTGCTTCAGTCAATCACAAACTCAGGTGATTACTAAACGCTCACGTTCCATAAGTGTAGTCCTATAATGTGCATACAGATTTAGGTTTTTTTCCATAATTTATTTAATCTTTATACCAATATTAATGTAGAGTTGACTATTAACATGTTATACACGGCTTTGGCAACAACGAGGGAGAGGAAGAGAGAGAGAAAGAGAGAGATAGAGATGAGATATGAGAGAAACAGAGAGTGGGAACACCTGTAGAGAGATGGTGTGTGTGTGTGTGTGTTTGTGTGTGTGTGTGTGTGTGTGTGTGTGATGTCTCACCAGTGTGCGGGTGCCGATGGCGTGGTGCATGTGTGTGTGTGTGTGTGTGTGTGTGTGTGTGTGTGTGATGTCTCACCAGTGTGCGGGTGCCGATGGCGTGGTGCATGTGTGTGTGTGTGTGTGTGTGTGTGTGTGTGTGTGTGATGTCTCACCAGTGTGCGGGAGCCGATGGCGTGGTGCATGTGTGTGTGTGTGTGTGTGTGTGTGTGTGTGTGTGTGTGTGATGTCTCAACAGGGTGCGGGTGCCGATGGCGTGGTGCATGTGTGTGTGTGTGTGTGTGTGTGTGTGTGTGTGTGTGTGTGTGTCGTCTCACCAGGGTGCGGGTGCCGATGGCGTGGTGCATGCGCGGCATGTCCACGTTCTGGCTCATGCGGGACACCATGCGCATGAGCAGCTGCAGCTTGCGCCGGCTGGAGGGGGGCAGCAGCAGCGTACACAGCTGCAGGGCCTCGATCGCCACACGCTCCAGCTGCGGCTGCAGCAGGGCTGCACACACACACACACACACACACACACACACACACACACGGGTAGAACCCAAGAGACCATGCACACACACACACACACACACACACAGAGTACTCAGAGGGAGTATATCAAAACAAGAACCTGTGGACAGAACATGGATAACTGCCTCCAACCAACCACACACACACACACACACACACACACACACACTACTGAACACACACACACACTACTGAAAAAAGCGCACACACTCCTTGCTCAACTACTGCACTAGTGTTGAAACAGCACACCTACAGGAAAGATGTTGAACTACCGCTACACACATTCAACCACCTCTCAGCTAGCAGTCAGCTGTTACCCAGACCCAACAACATTTCTACAACACAGATAAGTACAACCACTGCTACATACACGTCCACAACACTCACACAACTACAAAAAAGGTCAAAACTAAACACACCCATTACACACACCCTCCCTGCTGTTATACAACAATCACACACACACACACACCTCTCTGATACAAGTATTACAGTTAGTCATTTGCATGTAAGGCCACTATCCATGAAGCATCTCAAGCGAGGAGCTCCAGCACTGACCACTTCCTCCAGTCAGACCATACTAACTGGCGTTCTGCACTATTGCCGAGATGCTTCACACAGTGTATTCAGTACACTACACACTGCAATGACTGGTATGAAGGATGATGCGGCAGGTGATCACATTTAGGCATGATGTCTAAATGTTCAAATGAGTAGAGCGCTTCATGTGAACAATGTTTCTTTTAGTCGTTTTAAAAACTGATGACGTTCTCGAATGGACTAAATACATGAATCATCATTAATAATGTTCTCAGTATGACAGCTATTAATTAGATGACAGGAGGACACACTTTGTGTTAATAAAGATTAATTAGTTAGTTTGTTAGTGTGTGAGGTATGGTAGTGTGGTACTGGGGACTTTGACAGATGTTAGACATGCGCAAGCACATACATATGCATCGCAGCAGGCACACACACACAAATGCACACACTTCCACACACACACACACGGCCACTGACTCAAGCACAAACACATGGTCTTACTTTGGTCAGGACTCAGGCGGCGGGGGTGAGTGGACACAGAGGACACGCTAGCAGCACCAGAGGCGGACACAGCAGCAGCGGCGGTGGCGGCGGCGGCAGTAGTAGTAGCGCTCGCAGCTCCGGCAGTGGACCGGAACAGGTCCACCGAGCTCCGGCAGCGCCGGTTCAGACAGTAGGCGGGCCGGACGTCCACGCTGCTGCCCCTGAGCGCCGGCCTGAGGGCGGGCCGGGGCTCCCGCAGGTCCACGGTGGAGGTGAAGTCCGGCCTCATGGTGATCTCCGCCACCGGCGCGTTGATGCTGTAGCAGCTGGCCGACATCTCGCTGTGCTCCACGATGTCCAGCAGGTTTCCCACGCTCCGGGGCCGCGCCCGCCGAGAGAGCGGAGCCGCGCTGACCGAGGGGTGGTCGCTGACGGACGAGCACCTGCTGCTGCCGCTGCTGCGGGCGCTCTGGAGGCTGGACAGCTCGGAGTCCGTGTCCGTGTCCGTGACGGTGATCGCAGGGCTCCTGTTGCTGCAGGAGAGGCTGGTCATGGAGGCGGACACCTTGTGGTCAACCCTGAGGAGGTCTGGTGGAGTAGTACTGCTGTGGTCGAAACGGCTAAACCTGCTGGTAGTGGACAGCAGGTTCTCCTCCGACCTGAAGACGACGCGCTGCGAGCGCCTCTGCCCGTGTGCGTCGTCGTTGTTCACGGCTGCCACCCCTCCTCCGGCGCTCGTGTCCAGAGAGAAGCTCTGAGGCCTGCGTTTGGCGGCGCCGGGGCCCAGAGCGGCGGCAGCAGGACCACGGCCCGGAAGGTCCAAGCAGCTCCCGCCGAGCAGGTCCGCGGCACTGGCCCGGCGAGCCGCCAGAACCTTCCCCGCACACGCGCCCCTCCGCGGAGCCGTCCGGAGCTCCACTTTAGAGCTGAACACCTCCCTCATGGGAGACTCGTCGTACGCCTCCTCCTCCTCCTCCTCTTGGGCGTCCCTGCGGATGAGGCTGAGCAGCAGGCACTCGGTGGACTTGAAGAAGTTGACGCCGGTCAGGTGGGGCGCTTTGGAAGGCTGGGGGCAGCGAGGCGCCTCTGGGTTTTTACGCTTGCCTCTGTGCGCTTTGGGACCAGAAAAGTAGCCGCACAAAACTAGCACAGGTTGGACCGGACACAAGGTAGAAAACACAAACAAAACACAAAACACACATATACCCACACACACACACACACACACAGGCAGCAAGCCAAAGGATAGGGGAGACATGTGTAGGACACAACACGGATTAGCAACAGGAAAACGGTGCATACAACACAAACACACACACACACACACACATTAGCAATGCAACCTCAGGTTACAGGTCAGTAGTAACATCAGCTTGTGAGTATGGACCCGTATTTAAAAAAGGAAACCAGTGAAACAATCAGCTGGAATTCAAATAAGATATAAATTACTGGAGGACAATTTTACTGCAATTATCTGACAGAGGACCTTTTGTTACAGGACTGCTTAATTTGTTTGATGGAGAAAAAAATATAGAATTGATCAATTCTCACATGCATTAATGATTCGCAAAAGCAACAGTACATGTACATACCCAAGACATTGACAAACAAGTCATAGTACTGAAATGTGAGGAGAGGTTCTGGCAGACTGCAGAAGTAGTCAGAGACGGTTTTAAACACATCCCTCTCAAAACCTGGGTAAGATGGCTGGCTGGAATCATACTTGGGCCCTTTCCAGAGAAAACGGAGAAAAAACATGATTCATATGGACACTCAATTCTTTAATACATCTATCTTGCATTCTATAGAATGAAAGCTTTGGGAACACTGGATGGTTACAGAATATCTGAAAGCAACACAGATGTATGTACAGTACAGCCATGCAAAAGAGCGTAACCATTTTAAAGTCATATTTGATGGAGCAGTGCGTGCAATATTGCATCAACGTTGTGCTACAGCACTACAGCATAAGGGTGAATTTCAGAGTTCATACTCACAGTTTGCCAAGCACTTCATGGCTGACAGAACCCAGTGTGGGAGGTCATCTGTCCGAGAAGCAAAAAGGCCACAGTGAGACAAACTCAACAGGCTTGGTTTGTAGCGCAAGACGCAAGAACTTGAAGTATGTTAAGCATGCTATACACGTCAGTGTCACACCCCCACCTGTTTTATCTTCCAGATTAACCACTCCGTGCTTGTTCACATGGGTCATGTTGTAAACAATATGCTCCGAGTTGACTTGGCTCGGATCCAAGACACCTTCAAGTGAGGCCAGTCCCAAAATCTTCTGCAAACTGACAGAAAAAATAGGCCTATTTCAGCACATAATCCAGGCACACATTTGTGACCATTTAACGTGCAAGTGTAAGGTGAGCCAACCGTAACTGCAACTACATACTGTGTTAAAGTTATGTTTCTCCAAACTTCCTGAGTGTCCTCGGCGGTCATCTCTCTGCGATGAACAGTCTCCTGAGGCACCGATCCTGAGGATGGCTCCAGGTTTTCTGGATCAATATTCTCCTGATATATACAATATACAGTATAATCATTGAATTATAACGTGAATGGGATTACTCCAACCAAATTTGTAAATACTAAAGTATGTACTGTGTCACAAAGAAAAAAAGTACTGTAATTTATGCAGATTAGAACATATATCAGAATCAGATTTATTGGCCAGGTTTGCGCAAACAAATAAGGAATTTGACTCAAATTAACCTTGCTCTCAAAGTACAACACTCAAACAAATAAAACATAAAAGAATAAAAACAGAACCGTACGAATAGAATGAAGGCCAGTAGAATAATGCTACTGTAGGCATACAAATAAATACATTATGTACATATGCTATTAATTACACACTATGGGTGACATATTGCAGCAACTTACAGACGCACATCTTACCAGAGTTTCCTTGTCAAATTTTTTTGAATGCCTGAATTTGAAAAAGCCTTCTTTTTCTTTCAGTGACCCAGACTTCTTTCTCAAGGTTGGTGGGTAATTTGGGATTGGCTTCAAAGGAGACGTTGAAGGAAATCTAAGAAGGCACAACACAAGCAATTTAAGAGTTTCTCTAGGCTCTAGTTGGCTCCTCTAGTTAAATAGTTAAAAGCTCATGCTGAATATCTTAGACCCAATGTGTACTCAAGCCTAGCAACTGAGTCACCAAGTATGTGTGAGCTGCAAAGATGCTATTTGCTTTGGCCAATACCTGTACAGTTGAGCATTGTCTTCAAAATCCTCAGTGCCCCATCTGGCTTTTACATCCTCGATGACGTGGTTCTTGAGAAACTTTTTCAGTAACTGCACTGTTTGTTGCCTGGTGACCTCGGGTCCAAAATTGTTATTATTTCTCAGGAGTGCATGCAACCAGTCCACCGCTGCACCCGCGGTGAAACAGCTCCCGTAAACCCTGAAGTGCAGTCGATGCTTCCGTAGAGGCATACCCGCACGGAAGAGCTTGGTCACTTCATTCCACTACAAAACAATAACCGTTTCAGGATTTAATGTACATGTACACAACGTACCACTCTAGGAACATAAGGCATACTTAAACTCCAAACAAGTTGAGAAAAGCTCACTATAGCTTGTTTCTTCCTAATGCCTTGCAACCTATTTATTCATTGACCTTAGCTAACACTGTAATTACCCATGCATCTAAAATGAGCTGTTTTAAATTCTACAACTGACGTTAGCTCGCTATCACTCCGTATGCTAACATGTTATTTGGCTAAAGTTTCGCAAAGTTCTTACCAATTTAGTGGCTCTATATGGACCAGGTGTTATGATGTGGTTATTCATATCGTCATCCATGTCGATGAGTATGGAATCTAAATTAGTTTTTACTGTCCACCGTATTCATACTTTTGTTGTCTTCCAGTACCACGCTAACTAGGTGTCTGCAGTACACCCTCAATAACCGACTGACTTGTGATTACACCGTTTAAAATTACGAGCCTGTTAGCCGAGACATTTGATTGGTCGGCCCCTTTGTCACGTGTCAGGAGCAGTAAACAAGGAGAATGTTGACTTTGTTCCGTGTAATATTCATATAAAACTCGTAGAGTTAGCGATAATAAGATTGCTTAATTTGTAAAATATCACTTGTTTATGGCAAACAAAACGTTAAAAACATGTTAGATTTCTTGAAGTAGGCCTAGTAGTAAGACTCCGTGATCGGTCACTGCCACCCTGTGGCCGTGCAACAGAATAGGACTACAATCTTGTAGGCTACATACAGTACATGAGCGTGTGCAAGTAGGCCTAGCCTAGGCTTAAGGCCTAACGACAAACCAACTAGCCTACAACAACTAATGAGTCTTATGTATTTATTCTTTAAAATATGTATTTATTTGTTTAAAAACAACATTGCTACTAAGCAGACTGAATAGGCTATGTTTAGACTAAAGGATGCATTTAAAATAGGTGTGAAGGATGGATCCTCCATGCTGACTTGAGGCCGCCGATCACATAAACAGCCCTGTAATGCATTATGACAACAGTTCAGCTATTCTGTGTTTACTGTGGGCAGGCTGTTGGATATGCCCGTTAGCCAGGGCACATGCTGTGTCATTAATGCCATTACCGTGGCAGCTCTGATTCTGGATCAGATAAATGGCCCAACCTTCTGGCATCAAGGGTCAAACGTGTTTTGATATTTAGCCTACCCTGTTTTATTTTTATTTTATTTTTCAAAATAGTAGGCTAAACCGACCAAGAGACAGAGAGAGGGGGAGGGACAGGGATGCTTAGGAGAAAGAGAGAAACCGGCAACTAATATTAGAAACCTAGTGCATTCCATTTACAATCAACTGTTGCCTATTGTGCACATTCACAAATGGATTGGGACAATAGCATTCACTTAACCATGTGAAGCTTTGAGGCTTGGAGGTCACCGCATGGGTCCTGCAGTCATATGTAAAAGATTACAGTCACCTTTTAAGAAAAGCATCCCAGATCTTTGACAATACACAAATAGTAGTTTTATGATGGTAATTACCCACCCATCACCCACTGCTGGGGCACTAATTCAGGGGAGGGGGGTAAAATATCCATTCCCTTTGTTTCAGACTCAGCATGACACGACAAATAACAAGAAACTGATCAAACTAGTCTTTGACATGCCTATTTTACTTGCAATCACAGATAGCCTTATAAATAAATATAGCTTAGCCTAATTATATGAAATCTAAAAGCTATTTTGCGATGGTCAAAGAGGAAAGACAAGATATTTGTGCAGCTGTGGTGTACTGGTTAGCGCATCGGGCTTGTAACCGGAGGGTTGCTGGTTCGATCCCCGACCAGTCCACCACGGCTGAAGTGCCCTTGAGCAAGGCACCTAACCCCTCACTGCTCCCCGAGCGCCGCTGGTTGGGCAGGCAGCTCACTGCTCTGGGTTGTGTGATTCACCTCACTGTGTGTTCACTGTGTGCTGTGTGTTCACTAATTCGGTTAAATTGGGTTAAATGCAGAGAACTGAATTTCCCTCACGGGATCAAAAAAGTATATATTCTATTTTTTATTTAATCAGAAGGAGAAAGGCAGGTTAGGTTTGACTCGACTCGTAAATGAGCTCACAGGCAAACTGCTGATCAGGCAGCAAGCAGGCAGCATGCTAGCTTGGTTCCTCTGATCCTTTGCTGTGTCCATCACCGGCCCTTTCATGTAAGGCTCTCCCGCTGGGCTCCTGAAGAAGCAGCAGAGAGGACGCACATCACATCACATCACCAGCTCTCCTTCAGCACAACAGACTCCCTGTTCTCAGCTCGCTCGCTCGGCTCACTAATAATCTCATGATACTGTAACGTCTCATAACATGCCAGTGTTAAGTTATCTCGTTTAATTGCAAAGCCCCTAAACATCCAGGCACCATACATGATAAGTGGCCCGCATTTGGCCCAGAGCAGAAAAGAGCTAGAACTTCCTCAACCAGTAGCATATCTGCAGGGGGCCCGCCCCTCTCTCTCCAGGCCACCAACCATCAGGCCCGGGGTTATACACAGCACTCTGATGATTGACAGCCGGTCGCTACAATACAGTTAATCTATCTCAAGATGATTCCAGGTGCTGCTATCAATGGCACTGGAGGTTTGGCACGCCTGACTATTTGAGCGTAGTCACAGTACTAGATAGATAGATAGATAGATAGATAGATACTTTATTGATCCCTGTCCTTTCCCTTCACCTACATAAACACTTCAACAGTTCCAATTTGAGCAAGGTCTTGTTTCTCACTTAATGATGTTTTATTGATGTCTCACAACCAATAGCTAAACCCAGATATGCACTATTGTTAAAATGGGTCTATACTGTTTGATGTATGGACAAGAAAAACATTATAAAAAATGCATGTTGTTAGGAGCTCATGAAACACAAAGTGCATAAAAAAAGCTACAGAGAGAGAGAGAGAGAGCAATAGAGAAAGAGAATGAAAGGGTAATGAAAACAAAGATAAAGGAAATGCTAAAATCTTCAGCTAGATTCTGCTTGGGGCTGCAATGTTTAAATTAAGCATGAATTTATTTGCATTGCTGGTATTTGCACTAATGATGATATTTCCTGGTGACGCAAGTTGAATGGGTCAGAATTGAATTAAATGCAACATTGCTGCAAGCAACCTGTATCAATAAAAGAGTAAACCATATCATATAATCAAAATCAGAGTGGGCTTCTTTTAAAATAAATGAATTAATCATGATCCAACACTGTCGTCTCTAGTTTCCTCTCAGTCATAAATATTCATAATAAGTGATCTTAACGGGATACCCCCTTACAACCCTCAAGATGTCCCTTTAACTGGAATGCCGTATATGCGTATGATGATTTATTTATAGCTAAAACCTTGTGAGACCTGACCAACTTACAGCTATGTTTGGGTGCACCCTGCCTTTGTGTTGTATTACAGTTCTGCTTCACTAAGCACATTCAGTTGAGATCAGACATTTGTATGTGTGTGTGTGTGTGTGTTTGTGTGCGTGTGTATTGTCACAAGCTTGATCTACATTTTGCTGCTGACTTGACCCAGATTTGTTGGCATTTTTGTCATATCTTTTAAACATTATTTTGCATTTTGCACATTGTGCACTCTCACACCCATCCTAATTGAGAAATAAAGGACAATGCATGTAGCCTGACTCTCGCCAGAACCTTGCAGTTCCGTCATGCTCCACCAGAGGCGTTTCGCTGAGCTCCACACAAGGGTCTGGACGCGAGGGCAATCCAAACCCCTGTGCCAGTGATCAAAAAATGAGCAGCCAATCAGGAGCGCCGAAGCGAGTGTTTGATTCAAATAACAATGGCGGCACGCAGCGAGGAGTCTTGTGCTGACATTGATTCTGCTATTTCAACCGTTTTGTCGAATCTATCGAGTATTCATTCTTTCAGAGAATAGTTTTGAAGACATTTATTGGTGGCAAGGATGTTTTTACTCTTCTTCCGACCGGGTTTGGCAAGAACTTGAAGAAGCCTAGCACGTCATTCAAGATAACAGGCAAGTGGTTTATCAAATCACATGCGAGGATGTTTTACAAGGACCCGCCTTCAGAAATACATCTCCTATCGAGAAGTCCCAGATCCTTGTGTGAAGCAGACAGCGAACTACAGGATCTGGCGAAAGTCAGGTTACAATGCATGTGCCAAAGCTAAATTAAACAACTTAAAAATGCACAGCCAAATTCAGATCATTATAAAACTTGATTTATCATTGCCTCTAAAATAACTAGAGGCTTGCAGAGGTCTTGTTGCAAACTAAGAGATTCAAAGAGATAGTGACCTGCAGCACTAACACTTTATATCAATTGTACTTTCACTAGGCTATGCATGGTTGTCCCATTCTGAGTTGGAAAGGAGCCTATTTTGCATAGACATGAGAATTCCTTATTGTGATTGCTTAGCTAGCTTTGCAAGTTATTCACCCTGAAGTACGAAAAATAAATATGACAAGATCGGTATAATACCGTGGAAATAGATTTAGTCGATAGTTATGTGATCTGTGGGAATCACAGATCCGTACCTCACCAGCACCAATGTAGAATTTGACATTTTTGGGCTTACATGTTTGGCTGCTTTTCAATCGCCTATCTGACATTTTGCAAACAGAGATCATCTGTGCTCTTTATGAGGTCAGAGGTCTGACCTGGGATCAGACCTAGAGTCCTTCTGGTACTGCTCCACCTGTTCCCAGGTGCTTGGATGAGTGCAGAAAATCCTGTTTAACACGGCAATGCATTTCAGTGTATTTGGCCTTCATCAGTATTCCAGACTCTTAAGCATCAACACTGGTGTCTTTAAGTTTGTGAAATGGACGCTGAAATTACAATCCTCCATCGAATTAGAATCTTCTCGATGAACACATTATTTTATGAGAATGTTAAAAGCTCACCTGCTGACAGGTTAGAATTGGACTGCCAGGAGCGTGAATGGTGGTTGACCAGAAGAGACAGAATCGCTCATTCTCTTGGACAGATTTGGGCCAGACCAGGTCTGAATCACTGATCTGGCGTTTAGTGCATTTCATTTGAAGGATTTATGGGTTTGTTTCCATGAAATGTCACACCGTCAAGAAATGACTACTGAGTGTGCGAGGCATTTTCATCAGCTTCCCAAACAATAGGCTACTGCTAATGAGAGTAGAAACTCTACCACATTTAAGTTGTGATATGCCAGTGAAGAGTAAAACAAAATAAGACTCAAAATTAACACGATGTGACAACCAATAACAAGAACTGCTGAGGGACTGTTTCATATGCTGCGTGAACAACACAAATTAGAGACTTGAACGTGAGAGATGCCTTGATCCCAGAGACAAAACACTGTGTTCTTCAATGCTCAATTCTCAGATGTGGTATCCATGAAAACAATTTCAAACTGGCCCAGAGTCAAGGACTCTGACAGCAGTGGACCAACAGCTCTTATGAGTTTTTTATTTATATATTTAACACATCCGTTCCCTACTGCAATGTGTTGCTAAGCAACTGTAAAATAAAGCAGAAAGCTCTGAAGTCAGATAACCTCCTACCAACAGCTCTCCAGTTCGTACTCGGCGCATAAATATGGGCTTTTCAATTATGAGATGCTATTGTGATAAAATAGAGAGACGACAGGGTAAAAAAAAAGCTAGAGTGATGGTGACGACAGCATTTCTAAAACATTCCAGTAGGCACAAGAAAAGACCATAATTGCTTTGTGGTGAAATCTACTCACTGGATTCTGAATTCCTGTGTTGGTTTGTCATAAGTGTGCCTTGTCTGCATTGCTTTAAGATAACATACCACCATCCCTGTATAATCAACATGGTTAAGAATATTACAACAAATCTGAATTAAGTTTTAGACTCTGTAGTGTGGCATTCAGATAGGCTATTAGTTGTAAAAGCACAAATGGCAATGGCTCAGTGTCTCAGCAGCCAGATAGCACTACCTTGTTGGATATAGCTTGATTCATTGCCAAATGTAGATCCAGGTAACAACTGCACACTTCAAATCAATTCATGTCAACAGAAAAAGGCTTGGATAACAGTGGATAGGCCTGCGTATTTTATTTAAAAATGTAATAAATAGGCTATCACTTCAGAATGCCACATATGCCACAAACCCTTTCTCTACAACGAGGACAAGAAATGCAGTTGTGAGCATGCAGGAGCCATTGTGTCAGGAACAGAGAGGGATGAGGAATTCACAACAACTTTTTTTCAGCATTGAATCAATCTCCTCAGTTGCTATGGAGATTTGCTGGAGAAGAGTGTGGTCCAAATGTAGCTTATCCTACTGTACACTGAATGAGAATTGTTGGCCTCACACCAGAGGAGGCAGCCTGTGCTGAAGGGGAGAAAGTCCTTATATGCCAGAGGCACTTCTGACCCACGGTATCACAGGTTTACAGAATCCAGTGCTACTAGGTTGCTTAAAATCTCGGTAATCTGATTGACGGGACTAATTTGTGACATATTTGAAATAAAAGGCATCCTTAAAATTTACCCGCCGATGTTCTGACACGTCTATAATTAACATAGAACACCTGTACAATCGCGCCTCAAAAAAGTTGGATGCCATAACTTCGGAGCCAATCCATGACGCACAGGGGCGGGCCCTGCTCCTGCCAGTTAACCTGTATGATTGACGTTGAATTTCTGAGGAGCAGCGCAGCCGTTGAATGTAGGTTTATTCAGGGAGGATGAAACTGCGAAGAGAGAAATGAAGCAAGGGAGGAAAATGCAGGACGACGGGAATTTCGCTTTCCAGTGAAATCTTTTCTGCGCCCCCCTCCACCCCAAAATTAACCGGATTGTTAGAAGAAACTCGCTTAGCCTACATCTATTGACCTTGCACAACCCGATTTAAAGATGGACATGCGCCATGCGGTAAGTAGAATTGTAATTTTCAAATACATTTTAAATGCCCAGTGTTCTCCATGCAGTGAGGCATCGTTACATCATGCCAGTACTCCAGCGGCTTATCCATCTGCATTGTGCAGAGGTGAAACTACGCCTACTTTATCAGTCTGAGGATGCATCGTGCACACTGCAGGTAAAGCAGGCTGTTGCCTGTCATGAAATTCGAAACTATCTACATGTGGTTGACCGTACGGAATTCTCCCCATCCGGTAAGATATGGGTCTATTAAGAAGTAGCCTATCCCCGATATGATGGTGCATGGTTTCTCTCTTCAAGCTTTTTACTCGAGATCTGCAATTTCTTGCAGAGACCTGTATTTATATCATTCAGTGCAACTTCTGCATTTCATATTTGAAAGAATGGTAGGCGAATGTATCTTCTAAAAGAGGAGATCATCGTTGATGTAATGATTTAAGGAAATAAACGTGCCTAATCAACTCCAGGTAGGCTAATTTGCTGCAAAAGTGCCTTGGATTTCGCGAGGAAAATCAAACATTCTCACGGCATCACTGTAGAATAGAGTGGAGCGCAGTAGCCTATATTAACCAAACAGACCAATGCAGCCATACTGCAGTTTACTGTGCATTAGAAAATGGAAAGGACAGTTTAATTTTCTTTTATTGTCTGTGTGAACATGTAATGTGTGAAATGAACTCACAGTCTGAAATTACGTGGGCGGTCTTGCTATTATGTCATCCTCAAATTCATCCGTTACAATTGAGAAGAAGCTTTAACAGCGCGCGTGATTGACATGATCCCCCTTTTTTTCTCTTCGTGAAGACATCCTCAGTGTCCGTATTCTGGCGCAGTTATTTTCATTTCATTAATGCAACCCTGTTCTTCAAAGGTTTTGACATTTTGAAATTGAAAAGTACGTGTAGGTTAATTGTTTTACAGTACCAGCTTTAATATTCGGTGAAGTGATGCGGCATACATTTATGTTGTCTATAGGCTTAGAAAGAAAACCTTCTATATATTTTATGTTTCTACGTTATGTTTAAATAGGACTCACTCATAGGCAGTCATCATTAGTCTGTGTTCAAGTTCTCTGTGTGGGTGGACTTCACATTGAACATTGAATGTGGGCCCAAAGTGTTGGGTATGGGTCCTCTTGTTCATGTAGATTTTCCCCATGTTAATTAGCACTTGTAGAATGGAGTGAGTCATGTGAATGAATTCAACTATCTCCTAAGTCCTGCAAGTTCCTCGAAGCAGCCATATTGATTCTCATGTCATACAAGAATGACAGTTCTCATTGTTCCCACATGCTGATTCAAGAGAGGACAAACAGTATTTGAGATGCCTATACTCATGAATATATTCAGATTTACAAATTAAGACTGAATTCTTGATAAGCATATGCAGTAAAATCACCCATGGCTGGAACAGTATGTCTAATGTCATGTATGTAAAATGATGTTATGGGTGCAGTTACTAAGAAGCAGAGGAACCTGCTTTTGCATGCTGATGAGTGTACTCAGAATATGTGTGTGTGGGTGGGCGAAAGTACAGTATCTGTTGTGGGAAATCATTAGGCATGGTGAAGGTAACTTATTGCACAAGTAGTATGCCTTACACACTTCTGACACTTGCATGTTCAGTCCCATAATTCCCAAATGCATGTAATGGTCAGTTCTGAGACTTCATCATGGTCAGATTGATTTGTCATGTGAACAACGTTGGTCTAGCACTGACCCAGTGAAGCTTCACCTCACTGACAGACAGGCTTGGACCACCCTCTTAGTCACTCTCCATCAGTCGGCTACTGCAAATACCTTTGTCACGAACTCACCAGGCATTCAAAAGATTGCACCGCAGTTTGTCGGTGTGTAGGATGCCAGTTATTTGTTTTATGACTGTTTTGTTGCCTGGTGTAGTTGTTGTTTGACAGCTAGATGAAGACGGCAGGCAATAAAGCAAAAGAGCAACACAGAGCAACAATGGTTTGAGAGACAAAGCCCTTCACACTGGCTTCATAGAAGCCTCTTCCTCCATTTCCATTGCTGTTTCTGTAGCCAGTAGCCCGAGGTGGTGTTCACCATGTACCAGACGGACAGCAGTGTGGAGTTGCAGGCCGTAGCTTTGGGGGGCATTGGGGCTTGTTTGCCGAGTGTTGTTCTGATTGGGTTTAGTGTCCTCAAGTTGGTTTGTGGTGCGTGGGGTATAATCATCTCTCAACCTTGTATTCTGAGTTTCACAAACTGTGTTTGGACCTTGTGGAATTTGTATCTTTCTGAATATATTAACGGCAGAGTTGTATATCTTCAGTTACTACTGTAACATCATCGATATCACATTGTGTTGTGGCCTGCTCTTTGTGAAAGGCTCTGGAATACAATAGTATTCACTCTTAGATACGTTTTGAAGCCAATGTTGAGATGTTTTATATTCATGCCCGCAAGTCTTGATGCTTCTCGTTCAAAAGAAGGTCGCAGGCTTCAAGGGGTGATTTTGTCTTCAAAGTCACTGGAGACGCTCCTCTCCTCTCTTCTCCTTTCCTCTCCTCTGGGCATTGTGCCAAGAAGCAAGAAGAGCCACATTATCTGACATGTTAAGACAGAAAATGCATAACCTCGGACATATTGATGCGTAGAACTCTTGTTATGTTTGATGTGCTGTCTTCACAATTAACAGCTTGTTCTTGACCAACTTTATGACTGAAATGTGTGTGGAGGCTGTTTACCCGACCAAGTCAGTGTTCTTAATGGACATTATAACAGATAATAGATGACTGCAGCACCATTTCAATTTATGAGAGTGATCTGTGGAGTAGCACAGATGAAGAGAAACGATGCTCAGGAGTCGGACCATACTTAAGCCGCCGCGGGAGCTGAGACAGGTGATGAGCATAGTTATCCGTCCACTGTGGGCAAACACAACTTAGAGCACATTAATCCACTCAAAACAATCCACTCTTAACTGTTTACACAGCACCATGATGGTGTTTGCATGATAATGAGGTATCTCTTATTACTGGCTGAGAGTGAAATGCAATTTGAAAAAGCTATGTATGATGAATAGAAGAATGATGAGAATAGTAGCTAAACCGACAGCATATGCATATTGAGATAACACTTTCTGTGAAATTGAGACCAAGAAAACACAATCAACTTTGGAAATATTGAGCCTCTTCTGGCATCCTTTCTAACCTTACTTAAACCCTGGGATGGCATGGCAGTGTACTGTAAGCATAGGAGTTGGTACAATAGTTTGTGTTTTTTACACTAAAAGAAATCCCACAACACGCAGTGACTTGGCTCCAAAGCTTTAAGTAACTCATTATAGACATGCTGAGCAAAACACGAGAAACGACAAAAGATCATCACTAATATCCCAGATATCAACAAAAATTGGGGATCCCTTACAGTAGGTACAAGGGATAAAGGGTTTTTCTCAGCAGTCCTCAGCAAAATTCAGGTACTGTAATGGAGCAGCAGGCTGAATATGTGGTCTGCCTGCAGGTTCTGTGTCTGCGGAGGGAACAGGGCTGTCACTGCAGTTGACTGGCTCTGGTGGTAGGCGGTGATGTGGGCACCAGACATATCCGGTTTGGAGCGAGACTGGGCACGCTCAGTGGATAGCTCTGATGAAGCCAATCAGATGAAAGTGGGTCCTCATGTCAACTAGGTCACCCTGGCCTACATTCGCCCGTCCCATGGAAAATCTTCAGTTTTTTTTTCTTCTTCTTTTCCTCTTCGTCTTCTGCTTCTCATCACCATCATCATATACTTATCATCATCATCATCATCATCATCATCATCATCATCACAACACTGTAAAAATTAGGAGTGTGGGAGAAAGGCATAGAATGTTATGATCAAAGCAGGGACAGTGAAAACATTAATTATATTATTGATTAATGATAGCACACATTATAGAATTCTAAAGCACAGGCCTGCAGTACATGTTAATGGCGTGGCTAGTTGCACGGAAATGGCTCATGAAGACTGATAAAAGGTCTCGTATAGCTCACTCTGGTCTGACTTCTATTAGCATAAGCCATTAAGCTGTTCATTGATACCATCTTCGCTATCTCCACAGTGAAGAAGAGGGTGCTTAGTGGCTTCATGGACTGCAAGTCAAACATGATAGGCTGTTTCCATAATATACAATACGAAAGGCCAGGCAGCAAGAAAGAGAGAAGCAGAGAGGCAATTTTATTTTCAGCTCAGGGGCATGGAAAACTTCAATGGAAATCTTGCTTTCATTCGTCTCTTATGCGTGTGTGAATATGTACATGTGTCTGTGTATACACTGTGTGTGTGTGTGTGTGTGTGTGTGTGTGTGTGTGTGTGTGTGTGTGTGTGTGTGTGTGTGTGTGTGTGAGAGAGAGAGAGAGAGAGAGGTTGGGGGTGCTTACTCCACAATATAGCTCTTTGGACTGGGGAAGTCTTAAAAAGAGCACTTTCATTTGGGGCCCGTTTGATGATTGCATTGATGGATCTGGTCACAACCTTGGCAAGTGTGTCCTCAGATGGTCCTCATCAGTCTCTGTGTTTCCCTTTGGCTGGGTAAGGTGACGTTAAAGAGGGCAGCCAGGCTCAGAGGTCCACCTTTAGAAGTCCAGGAATGAATCAGTCAATCAGTGTGAGTTACCTTAAAGATGTACACTTTTTTGACAGTTGTACACGGCAATTGCTGTGTTTACACTGTATGTCTGACTGTTCTCACTGCAAGACAGCAGACAGAAATTCTAATTGGCACAAGATTGGATTTCGGCCTGATTCAATCATTTATCAGATCCAATAAAATGTGGGCGTAAATTGGCTTGGCATAATATAAAGACAGGCTTGGCATAATATAAAGATTCCACCCTTCATATTGTGGGCTTCCATTGTGTACTTTCATTTAGGCCTGTTACTTTGCAAATGCCCATCCGTGGCTTTATTTACCTTCATAAGCAGAGTACTGTAGCAGTATAAGTTCTAAGAATTAGAGTTTTATATATTGAGAGAGCCATACAATCTAAATCACACCCAATTATGCAGTGGAGAAGTAATGTATCTTTACTTCCGCATTTGGAGTTCAGATTACATATGCATAAATAAAGCCAAACAGAAATATGTAATGCCAGTGAAGGGACTCTGTCCTTACTTTAAGTGTACTTCAGTGCACAACCTTGAGCAGGGAAACTCAGAAATAAGAGTAAAACATGATTAAAATGTAAATAAAAAAAACCTCATGTTGTTTTGAAGTGTTTTTTTGATCAGATAGTGTAGCTCTTCTTTTATCTTGATAGTAATGAAAAACAGTCAGATTGTGAGTGAAAATTCCTGTTTTGGGAGCCATTTTGACAGAGCTAACCATTAAACGGCTGGAGAAGCCCAATTACTACTCTGTTTTGTCAGGACGGTAAATTGCTTGTCGTCATGCCTCCTGACTTGCTAACACAGTCTCTGATCTTATTGCTTAACGCAAGGCAATTTACTCAGATTGTGTACTCAAAACAAAACTTAGGTGTGGGTACACACTAAAAGCCATAAAGTGAAGCCATCATAATAAGAACAAAAAGCTTTGATGTAATTATGAAAGTTTGAAGCTGCCAGTAGGACAAAAGGACTTTTAAGTATTGCTAAAGCTACTGTTTTTAGTCTTACTGTAAGCTGTCAGGACTTCTTCAGCATATGCTAATTCATAGCTGCTGGGTTGAACTGCCATGTTGAGCAGTAACTCACTGAGCACAGCAGTGCTGCACATTTCTAGGGTTGAGTGTGTGTGACGTTCTGTGTTAGTTTCACTGGTATTTAGTGGCCTCAGTGCATTTATGTAAGTGAGAGGGTCTATTGTGTGGCATGGGCGTGCAGTCAAATATTCCAGGCTTTTCAAGTGGGAGGTGGAGCAGAAGTTCATTTCATAAGTCTCCTACTGTATATCCAAACGTTGCTTGGTGTGTTTTTCTCCCTTTGTGCCGACATCTGTCAGCAGGTCATGTAATTAGCGGAGCATATCTTCCTGGGTTTCCATGGCGCACACAGGCCCCGGAGTGCGAAGCAGGCCCACACAACACAACACAAGCAACCTGCTGGCGCCGGCTTTATCGCCTCGTTATCATTAGAACATTATTCAACCGGGGGAGCGTCTCCGAGCCTGCGCCCCGAAAAAATCTGGATGGACGCACCCCCACCACCAACACCACCACCACCACCACAAGCATGAGTCAGGCGGACTCTGAATTTATCACCCATTCAGACTCGCTGACGGTGGAATGGGCTATGCTGTGCTTTGGGTCAGGTTGTGTGCCGCTCCAGCGTGTAGCCATTGTGGAAAAGCCACAAAGAGCTGCATCCACCCACACACACATGAACCAGGCAGCGGAGCTTAGCTTCTGCAGCAGAGAAAGACTCGCAATCCCATATCTATTTGAATTCACAGCTTTTGTAAGGTCTAGCATTGTTAATTCCATAATGGATTTTGTGTACACCAACCTTAGACTGGAGAGAGGCTTATTTGACAGTTTTTTTTTTCTGCATACGTTCCCTTTGACATGCATCTTGTCTTGGGCAGGCTTCAGCTCGATAGCGGTCTGAATTTTCCGAGGAAAACATTGCGCACCATATTCCTCTGAGGCCACTGCAGGAGTGCTGTGGTGTAGCTGCGTGAAGGGGCCCTCTAGCTGACCGTGTGCTGCCTGTGCTGGAGAAACCCCAGAGCTCCCGTGGCTTCGTGGCTGTCAGCACTTTGACTCATCCTCATCCTCATTCTGCTCTGCTCCGCTCCGCTCCTCTCCTCTCCGCTTCGCTGGGTTGGGTTGGGTTGGGTTGGGCTCTGGTCATGAATATGGAGAGGCCATCTCCTGCTCTCCTGACCACATATTACTACTACTGCTGCTGCACTTCTCTCTTCTCTCTCTTCCCTCCTCTCCTCTCCCCTTCTCTCCCCTCTCTTCTCCTCTACTCAATGTCTCTCTTATCCCCTCTTGTCTCTCCTTCCTCCTCTCCTCTCTTCACCTCTCCTCTTCCGTTCTCTCCTCTCCTCTTTCCTCTTCCTCTCTCTCCTCGTCGGCTCAACTCTAGCTTCAGCTCCTGCATGTCCGCCCACAGGCGAGCTTTCATTTTAAACAGCGTGTGGGTGTCTGCACTTTGCACTGTTATTCTGTTTGGGGGGGGGGGGGGGTTGGGTTGGCGGTGGTAGCAGCAGCAGCTCGGTTCCAGTCGAGTGGCTGACGGAGAGCGGGCCCCTGCCCGTAGGAGGAGCCTCTGCGCTGGGGCCCTATGTGCTCTCTCCGGCTGCCTGCTTGTTTTCGGGTGCCAAGAGGGTTGCGTACTACTGTACCGGTTAACCTCCCACAGTGAGACCTGCAACACAGCAGCCTCACTGAGGCTCTCAGAAAGGGAGAGGGGAAAGAGAGAGAGAGATGGAGGGAAAGAGAGGGAAAGGAAGGGAGGGAGAGAAAGCGAGAGGCCTTGTTCACAACTTGTGTGATGAGGTGATCCGATCACAGTTGGACAGGTCTATGGACACTTGTGAATGCACCCAGGGTGCTTGGAGACTATTTAGAGTGTCAGTGGTATTGTTCTTTTAAACACTGGAAAAAGCTTAGGGATACGTATGGTACAAGTACATGAAATATCTCGGCCTATTTGGTTTGCCTGGAACATGGCAAAGAAATAGCGTTTGTTGTTTTGATTTCTTCCTCTATTAATTTCCAGCAAACTAGGCATCGGAAGACGTGGAATGCTGCTTGCCAACACAGAGAGCATAACTTCCATCTCACTCTGTGGTGCCAAGCTTGCTAATGAACACTACACCCCTGTAAAGGTCATCTCTTTGGGAACGACTCAATGTGTGTGTGTGTGTGTGTGTGTGTGAGATATCGGAATGGGAAAAAACCTCATGTGGTGCTCGGAGATCATGACACCGTACCACACCAAAGGCCTGCGCTCTCCAACCTTCATTTGTCGGCTGTAGGGCACGTTGAAGCACAGGCACTAATTAAAAGATATCTCCCTCCTGCGCTGTGTCATGCCACACAGTATTGCAGTGGCGTAAGGCGGCTTGAGTGGATTCTAGGCGAGATACTGACTTCCACACTGGGCTCTACGTTAAAAAAAAGGACTTTGTGGACGAAAGCCAGCTAACGCAGCTCTCCATCTTTCCCTTCACAGCCTTTTATAAAGCACTCTAGCGGCAGCCCAGCTGTGGGAAAAGATGAGCGAGAGAGAGAAAGAGAGAAAGAGAGAGGGAGGGAGGGATAGAGAGATGTGAGAGAAAAACTGGAGCCAGCACTATCGAATTCAGCCCAGATTTGTATTCCGATTGAGACGCACCATCCCTCTCCCTCTCTTCATAACTCCCAGAATTGCTGTAACAACCAGTTTTGCATACAGTCCTTCAAAGTGGAAGGATGGATTTATATAAGATTCGACACCTCTTGAATTCACACACCTGTCAAAGGACAGGTCAATCCTCTTTCTTTGTTACACCAGTCAAAATGCCTGTCTGTTCAGCTTGATCAAAGTACTGTGCAAAATGGACTGCACACAATTTATTGCAAAAATCAAACTGTTGTTCTCAAATCCGTTGTGCTGAGACATCTAAACAAACTAAGCCAAAATATCTCAACAATGACTAGACAAAAACATTTTAGCAATGACTAGACGAAAACATTTGAGCAATAACTAGACAAAGCATCTTTGTCATGGCTAGACTACTTGTTTTGTGAATACGTTTTTTGTAACAGTTTTTTTGCAATACATTGTCTGATTTTCTTTGCATGCCAGTAAGTTAGGTGAGCGCTCAAACCTGATGCACATACTGTAAATGTCCTGCTCTCCAGTGCTTTAGAATCTTTGATCGTCATAGCTGTTGTTTCCTACTTTTCCTTGAGAAGGTACACCAGGCAATCCAATTGACTGTATACTGTACATGGCTGTTCAATCGGAATTGGAACGAACTACACTACCTCTTTCAGAATTCATAAAATTCTGATCGGATCAGGCGTTTTTATTCCGATTGAAGTGTGTATATGAGATTTTTTGTTTTTTCGATTGAGCCGTTTCCGTTTCTTATCAATTAAAGGTGTCCATGTAAACGTGGTTACTGATGACCATGAGAAGATCATAGGTTTGCTCAGATGCATGACCTGGACTATGACCTGGGTCTTTGGTTCTGTCATGTTCTGTACGGTCTGGTCCTATTCTAACTCATACTTAGAACACTTACACCAGAGCCTTATAGATGTGCAGTTGTTTTCTTGTGTTCCATTTCCCTTGTTTCCTCTATCTATTCTGTTTTATTCCATATTATATTATTCTCTGTTCTGTTCCATCCCATTGCAATCTTTTCTTTCCCTCTATTCCATTTCACTCTGTGTGTGTTTTCTCTCTCTCTCTTTCTCTCTCTCTCTCTCTCTCTCTCTCTCTCTCTCTCTCTGTGTGTGTGTGTGTGTGTGTGTGTGTGTGTGTGTGTGTGTGTGTGTGTGTGTGTGTGTGTGTGTGTGTGTGTGTGTGTGTGTGTGTGTGTGTGGTATAGCCTATGTGCTTGGTGTGTGCTGTGTGTTATTCTTCAAGTCAGCGGCGGTCCCTGCTTGCTGATGGGCATGTCTGTGTTCAGAGTTCCTTTACCCAGCAGGACAGAGCAACATGATGTGTCAGTCAATCCCATGACCCCTTGAAATGGAGTCCACCCCCCCCTGCTCTGCCGCTCCGCTCAGCCGCCACATCAAAACGCGGCCGCACACTGAGCCCATCCACCGCACCGCACCGCACCGCACCACAGCGATATACAATCATCACCTGGGGAACCGCGGGAGCTCACTGCTGGGAGCACACAAGCACTTCACCATATCACCGCTTCACCGACAGTTATATCAGACCTATTTCTGTGTGTGTATGTGTATTTATATTTTTGTGTGTATTTGACTGTGTATGTGTGTGTCGGCGTATGCATTTTTTTTGTGTATATGTATGATTGTGTGTGTGTCTATGTGTGTGTCGGTGTGTGTATTTCTTTTGTGTGTGTTTGTGTGTGTGTGTGTGTGTTGTTGCTGTGTGAATTTCTTTTGTGTGTGTGTGTGCGTGTTTGTGTGTGTGTGTGTGTGTGTGTGTGTGCATGACAAATTGCACTTCCTCTCATTAAGTCTTTCTCCACATGCCGAGTTTTGTCTCCAAATAGCGTCGTGCTAACATGAATATTCATTCCTCTAATAACGCCTGCAGGATGTCATGTCAGCCGTCAAATCTTCACCTAGATGAGGATAACAGGGCTTGTGTTTGTACATGAGTGAAGTGGAGATGCCATTACTATCAGACACCATTATGCTCATGGCTTTGTAAGCATGGCTATTACTTCCCTTATGGCGGGTGGGCTGGAGGAGCCGGCGCTTTATTGCTTGCTCTGGGTGTATTGATTGCTCCTTAGCCGGTGTTCATTATCAGTATGGCGAAATGTGATGTACTTCTCATGTAGATCAATTTGTTTTCCGCCTCCGTCCAACACTGCCGGTGTCTTGCGCAGTGTGAGTCATAAGAGGTTTTCTGAATGCCCACCACCACCACCACCACCAGCCCCCCACCACTACCACCACCGGCCCCCACACCTGCAAGCCCTGTGCTGCATCGAGGAAATGACCTGAGGGATACCTGGGCATTGTGGCCGCTGTTGGCATCACCTCTGAGTGAGAAGATTAGACCTGGTATTCGGTTAGTTAATTTAGCAGATGCCGTGACTGTCATCCAAAATAAATGACTGGATAGTGCAGGAAGACAATTAGGATGCTCTCTGGAAACCAGACCTTAGATGAACTACTCTATGTGTTTGTAGCATTTGCCTGGTATAGGCTAGCGGAGGACATGATGGACACACTGTATTTGGATGGTCTAATAGACTAGATCAGTGGTTCCCAAACTTGTCTGGCTCACGGCACCCTTAAATCTCTCTCCATCCACGGTGACCATAACTGCTTTTTATTATCATAGCATTACTATGTGAAGGTGAGGTTTATCTCATTTTTATTTTACTCAAATGAACCACTCTCTTTAATTCAACTTATTTAATAGAACTTTTGAAAAAAAGAATAGTGAACAGAATATGTACCGAAACATCAGGAATAGGCCTTCAACTAAAGTTGTACCTCTATCACAATTCACAACTGTAATTGATATTATGGCTAATAATTTCTAAAAAAAAAAAAAAGTCAATATATTATCAAGCCTTGGACTATTCTGCGGCACCCTTGAGCATGCATCACGGCACCATGCAGGGTGCCCCGCCGCCACCCTCTTTGAAAAACCCTGGACTAGATGCCCAGATTATAAATGAACTCTCTGTTGGCACTCTGCTATCAACAGTTTATGGTTACAGTTAGGAGTTGGGTTTGGTTAAGGAGATTGAACAGTAATGGTCCAAGAATGATTTTAAAGACTGAATTTAAATCTCAACAAACCATCAAGTGAAATCTTTGTAGGTGGAATATCGTGAGAGTAAAGCGTGACTGACCAATTCTCTAGGGGAGTTTCATTTAACATGCACATGTACTCACTGTCAGTGTTGTAGTTCATTTGTGATGGTGGTACTGTCACTGTGTTTGTCTTCTGCCTTGATTTCCCCTACTTGGCATGAGACACAGGTGTGCGTTTGTCTCCACAGTGAGTTACAGTGAGTGACGGATAACACTGTAGGGTGCAATCTCCATCTCTGGACCACCTCATCATCACCATGTTGCGTAATCACATTACCAGCAGGATCAGACGTTGGCCATTTATTCCCATTTGTTCTGAAGGGTGCACATTTCCCCGTGTTGAAATCTGAATGTCACAGTCAGAAATTGCATTTGCTAAGCAGTGCCATGTTAAAAGCAATCAACCCACTCAGAAATCCATGTTGATTATTTATGTGGAGGGTTTGGTAGGTAGCTGGTTAATTGCCTCCACTTGTAGGCTATTTCCCAGAATTCAGCTCTCTAGAGCCTCGAGGCAGAACATATTAGCATAATTTTCGTAATGCTAGACCGCATTACAAGGAGTTTCAAAGGAAGTCTGTTTTTACTAACTGATATGAACATCTAACCCTCAAACCTTTGCTAGACTGTATGGATGTTGATTGGTCATTGTTTCCCATCACTGTTGTTTGTGCCGAGTGAATCTGTACTTTGACAGTCGAGAGATATTTTGGCTTGTATTGTAACAATTGGTTTCCGGAATGAAATAAGAGTATTATGATTGAATTGGTTCGGATTGTCATTAAAATGGAGTCTGATGTGGTTGTGGCATAACGGTTTGTTTTACTGAGTGACACAGTGCTTTGGTGATGTTTTGGTGATGCCCATAACGGTTTGTCTGAGTCGAGCAGCAGTTTGATGGTGTCCAATACTGTCTCTCTGGATTATGTCATAATGGTTTGTTTTGTTGAATGACAAATGACTTGTGCAGTTTGATTAATATGGATTGTATGAAATACTGTCAATTGCTGATCTTGCTAAGCGCATGACTGTTTCCAGATTAGAGTTTGGTGTATGTGGATAATGTCATGATGGTGTGTTCTGTTGTGTGGCACAGCAGCAGGTTACTGGTGCAGTTTGATTCATATGGATCATGTCATATACTGTGAGTTACTGCTTGCTAAGTGATTCAGTAGTTCGATGAACATGAGTGTATCTGGATGAGGGTTCTGTGTATGTGGATGACGTTGTGGTATTTTGTTTGCGTGACGCAGCAGCAGGTTGGTGGAGGGGTGTGCAGCAGGGGCATTTACTGGGGTCTGTGGAGTGGACTTGGGCAGCTCGTGGAGAGGGATTATTCCTGGTGACTCAGCTCCTCTCACCGCGCTGCTGCTGCTCTGATCTTTACCCTCATGCCACCCACTCAACAGCACCAGCCACCAGCCTACACGATGGAGAGAGAGAGAGAGAGAGAGAGAGAGAGATGGAACTAGAGACAGAGGGAGCGAGAGGGAGACTGGGAGGGAGAGATAGAGGATAGAGAGAGAGAGTTGGAAGGATAGACAGAGAGAGAGAGAGAGAGAACCAGAGATAGGACTGCCCCAGTGACTGCCTGTAGTTACAGTACATTGGCATCCTTATAACTCTGTTATTATAGTAATCCGATTTTTATATTCTACTTTTTGTGATTGGTTGATCTTGTTGTTTCCTCACCATTCCTTTCTTTAGACGAGTAGAATATATTATTATTCTACTTCTAACACGGTAATTTCACTGAAATTGTGAGGTGTGGAGTTTATTGCTCTCGGTTGAGGCAATCTTCTAAATTGTGCTTATTCGTCATTGTAGTGTGATATTATTTATAGTCTATGCTACTTACACACGTTGATAACATTGCACTGAAGAGCCATCAGCCACTGATTTTCTCATTTTGTTGTGAATTTTGGGGGAAGACTGATTGTGATTTCAATGAAAAGAGAGCAATCTTAACATTGTAGGGTGTTCATTCCAGTTTGATGCATTTGTATAGAAATGTTTAGACGTTGTCTAAAATGTCAGTGTAGACCAATTGCTTTAATCCCATCCATTTTTGCACATACATGTAGTGTAGTGATATTTGTTATGGGTAGGTGTGTTTTGCTGTGTAGAATACAATAATTAGTGTCCAAGTTGGTGTGCGGATTTAAATAATGATGAATAAGACCAATTTAAAGATATTAAACACAGTAGACCTGTCACTGTAGATCTAATTCCTGAAACCCCCTTCAAACCATGTTGTACAGTACAATCACTTTAGCTATGTCTTTAGACCTAATCAAACAATCTATTTCATCAGAGGCTACAGGGAAGGAAAGCCTTACTACTTAATCCCATGCTGGCTCTATCAAAGTCTTATTTCCTAATAGGATATTTGCATCAGTTGAGTGTGCTTTTCTGTGTAGATTAATTGGTTCAGAGGTTGGCCTGCTGATTTAATAGATGAATATACATTGCCAAGAAGATTCATTTGGACCCATCCCTGTCATTATAGAGGGGGCCGGTGACTAGGATTAAATGGATGTGATGCTGACATTAGGGTTTAATGTATTAAATGCATATGCCCCTCTTAAGCAATAAATAAAGTCTAGGGTTAATATGCATGATCCAATGGATCTTATGCTATACCAGAGTTAATCAAAACAGGAAGGTGATGGTCCTTTGATTATCTCATGTCCCTGGAATGGGACAAAAGATCACAATGACTCATCTACCTAAACCGCCAAAGTACCTTACCTTGAAATGACATGAAAAACGTGTTCATCATTGGCATGTAATTAAATGTGTTCATGCCATACTGTAGGTATAATTTCGGAATTGTTTCGGTCTTGAAATATGTGTTAAGAATTATCTTGAGTTTTTAGCTGAACCGGAGATATGATAGACATCTTCAGCTTTGTGCACACAATGATACCAAAGCAATCTACTTAAGCTTCCTATTGTGTTTTGGTCATAGTGACCGGAAACTATTTTATTTTATTAACACTTAATGGTAGGAGTCTGACAATCTTCACAGCTTTCTAAAATGACGTTAATCTGCAAATCTAGCTTTCAAAAATTACGCTAAAAAAATGGCAGTGGGTGAAAAACCATGGGAACACAGGGACATCAGGACTATTTGAATTTTCTGTCTTTCGATCATAAGGAAAATGATCATGTTAACCTGAGCTTAACCTGAGGTCTGTGATTCGTGCACCTCTCTCTTAACCCGTGGTCTGTGATTCGTGCACCTCTCTCTTAACCCGTGGTCTGTGATTCGTGCACCTCTCTCTTAACCCGTGGTCTGTGATTCGTGCACCTCTCTCTTAACCCGTGGTCTGTGATTCGTGCACCTCTCTCTTAACCCGTGGTCTGTGATTCGTGCACCTCTCTCTTAACCCGTGGTCTGTGATTCGTGCACCTCTCTCTTAACCCGTGGTCTGTGATTCGTGCACCTCTCTCTTAACCTGAGGTCTATGATTCGTGCACCTCTCTCTTAACCCGTGGTCTGTGATTCGTGCACCTCTCTCCTAAACTGAGGTCTATGATTCGTGCACCTCTCTCTTAACCCGAGGTCTGTGATGCGTACATCTCTCTCCAAACCCGTGGTCTATGATTCGTGTACCTCTCTCTTAACCTAGAGGTCTGTGATTCGTGCATCTCTCTCCTAAACTGAGGTCTATGATTCGTGCACCTCTCTCTTAACCCGAGGTCTGTGATGCGTACATCTCTCTCCAAACCCGTGGTGTGTGATTTGTGCGTCTCTGTCCAAGCCTGAGGTGTGTGATGCGTGCCTGCCTGACTCTGCTCAGTAGGTGGAGCTGTGGTGTCGTGCGTTGACTGGCTCAGGCAGACGGTGGTGCGGGGGCCCGTGTGTGTGTTGTGCTCCGCTGTGTCCTGTTTCGGTTCCTGCTCATTATTTCTCCAACGTCCCTCGTCCAAGCAAGCCTCTGACCTCTCCCTGGGGGGAATATGGAGGAGATACTGATTGTGACTTACTGAACAGCCATGTTGAAATACATTTAAATTGCCTTCAGCCATTATTTACTTCAACTGGGAGATGAGATGAGCACGCTGTTACTGGCATGGTTGAGATGCTTGAGTTTATTCCCAAAGGGGTTCATTCCTGCACACACACACACACTCATACAACGTCCCGCAGCTGTCTGTGGTGTGTGTGTGTGTGTTGTGTGGCGTAACCTATGCGGTGAGCGTCAGCTGATTAAATGACAGAACTTAACTCGCATCCTCTGTCTTGCACTTCTCTCCTCCGCTCTCTCTGCAGTTTCCATGGTAACTCTGTGTAGCATGCCTGGTTGCCGGCCCACTCAGTGTTCTCTGTGTGAAGTCACAAATAAAACATGCTCTCCGTGTTCCGTTCTCCAGCGCGCGCAGCGCAGCAACGGCTGCCCTCCAGCTCCTGCAGGCTCCTCACTCCTCACAGGGTCGGCCCCAGCACCAGGAGCAGCCAGCCCCACTCCCCCCTCCCTCTGTCCCCTGTGAGGAGTGGGGCTGGGAGCTGGAGCAACCCACATTCCACTGCTGTCATACATGAGGCAAATCTCTTTATTTTTGAATCTTGAATTTTACCATATAGATTAAGAATTTGCATTTTACTGTCAATCAAAACGGTGATTTGAGTTGGTTATTGTTTCATCGAATAGAAGCCTCAGTTGGCAACATTCTGATCACATATTTGATCCTCATTCACTGCACACTGACGTTTGACATGGTAGTGACTGTCTAGATCGGATCCGCTGGACCGACTATGGGGCAGCAGGTCCGGATGACGTTCCTGACATTGAAGGTCAGCACCAGATCTGTGCTGCGTTTCCTGAAAGCATTATTGAGCAATCACCGTGGTAACTGATCATTCAATATGTCTTGTTGCCATTTAACAAGGGTGGCAGGAGTCACATCCCTGTCTGAGAACTTGTTGCAGTCAAGATATTCTCTTTGACTGATAAAGACTGTCTTACACTTATAGACGTGCAGTTTTCAATTGTTATCCTCCACTGGATCATCATGGTAACCATCCACACTCCCGTCACTCTCCTGCAGTTGACTGTCTGGGACCGATTTGGGATTGATCTGATCTGGATTCAAACCAGTTCAAAACACTGCTGCCATCATTATTCTCTTCCTCACACACAGCCATTTGCAGTGATGGCATGATGTGCGCGGTGCACGGTCTCTCCTCAAACACACCCACTGCCAGGCTGAGTCAGACTTTTGAACACTGTAATAACATCAGCAATGCAAGGTTCTAAAACTCCCATGCTATATGCATGAATATTGCATGGTGATCCACTGAACTTTCCTGCTAGGGAGTTTTATGACGTCAACCCAGTGACTATACGGCCATTGCGTCAGCCGCCCCAGCTCAATTGACCCAGATCTTTAGAACATTCATTCTCCAACATTCTAATCTCATAGAAGGTGTGACGGGGCGGATCTTACCCTTGAGCCTATCTGCTCTATCTGACTCCAGCCCACATCCGGGCCACATCCCTGCACACCCCAGCTGCTGACAGCGTACACCTGTTTGACATGTGTACATGTGACATGTTGACACACACACACACACACGCACACACACACACACACACACACACACACACACACACACACACACACACACACACACTCATAGTCATACACACAGATGTGAGCAGCACTGGTGGTATATCCTTTGTGGACCAGCCCACGTGATGTAACGGTCCTATATAATTACGCTTGACAGCTAAAAGCACAGTGCGCTGCATGTATGTATTTATGGAGCCATGTATGGCAGATGTAGAGGTCGAGGGTGGCTGCGTAGGAGTCTGTTCACGCACGTGAGGATCAGAGACATGTTGCTGCCCGCATGACGCTCCATACGAGGCCGCCTCAGCCCCAGCCTCAGCCCCAGCCCCAGCCCAGCCAAGCCTAGCCGGCCCCGTGCCTATGATTAGACTGGCCAGCCTCGGGGTCAGCACTGATGTTATGCGTACGAGCAGCTCACATTTGAAAGAGCCTGACTCACAGCCACTGGGCAACACCATGCCCGCATGTAAGTAATAGCCTTGCCCTTACACGGTTTTGGCCAGCATGATCTTAATGAGTCAGTGCCTGGCTGTTTGTTTGACTCGGTTGGCTAGCTTGGCTAGCTTGGCTAGCCGGCGAGATGGACGGCCTCCCGTCCAGCGCTCATATGGAGCCAGTGGTGCACGTGCAGGGGAGGAGGACATGCGTCGTCTGAAAGCGTCGCGGAGCTTAACGGCCCACATACACGCTTGTTTGGGATGCTTAAGCATCTTGCTTGGATGTTGTCCTTGAGCACTGCTGAACCAGAATGGTGGTTGTGAATTGTGTACACATTTACATGTACAGTAAGTGCCCTGGGATGCCAGCAGCGATCCTTTTTTTTTGGTTGGACTGGTACACAAAAGAACATGGGGCAGAGTAGATTTTACACCTTATTTTATTTTATTTTGTATTAATGTCTGTATTTCATTAAGATATTAAAAGGCGTGCCATATTAAAAGGTTACTGGTACACAAAAGAACATGGGGTAGAGTAGATTTTACACCTTATTTTATTTTATTTTGTATTAATGTCTGTATTTCATTAAGATATTAAAAGGCGTGCCATATTAACAGGTTTAGGTACAGTATAAACAGCATAAACAATCTCCCGTATTGTTCCCATTATTGTTTGCGTGAGCATGGTGACATCTCCAGTTCAAATCTGTTGCATACACCATTCTAGCTCTGTGTGCTTGCTTCCTTCCGGGCAGTTTGCTGTGCGTAGGAGTGTTCGAGTTATCCGGCTGAATTCAGACTCACCTTTCTGCATAAACAAGGCAGCACCCACAGGCATGTTTAGCATACAGAGATGTTGATACTGTGGGCTAGTGATTTTTTTTTTCCAGTGGTATTCAGGGTAACAGACTCATGTTTTGGGACCATGAGGATTCCAAAGAAGGCTCATCATCCCTAATGCGGTTTAAGACGGTGTGGGCGTGTGAGATGGAGCTTTTGTCATATCCGTCACAGCAAGTGACAATAATGACAAATAAGGAGCTACACTTACCGTAGTGAGTGACGTACCGTTTCCATGACGACGACTTCTGTGGATCTAGACAATCTTTCGAAGTGGCATCGATATTAGTGATGGAGGAACGCCGATGTAATGCAGATGTTTGCTTACCTCGACGTTTGAATGCGTAGGTGCACAGCAATAAGTGACCAAAGTTTCGATGTTTAGAGGCCTACATCTTAATCAATGTTATTGCATGTTGACAGGTGGCATCACAAATTGTTTTTAGATGTAGGCTGTAGAAGTTTAAACATGTTTAATGTTCTATTGCCTAGTGTATAAAAAAATATGACTAACTATCATAGAAGCGTGTAGAATTATTTAAATAGATTAAGAAAGTCATCGCTATGGTCACCACTGGTTGGATTGATTTGTGTAGATCCAGTGAAGTTGCTACCTTGGCAACACTATGTCATGTCCTCAGTACTCTACTGGCTTCAGTAGGCTTAAGCGATCTCCAGAAATGGCACGCACGCACGCACGCACGCACACACACTACACACACACACACACAGAGAGGAGTCTAAATGCAGAAGTCATCTCCACAGAGTAGGCCATTATCATGTATGATCATTCAGCTCAGTAAAATAAGATTGCTTGTTTTTCATCTTATATTGAAGAGTCCCCCATAATCCCATAATGATCCCAGCCTGATGAGATGTTATGACGGAGAGAGAGTTCAGCCTTATGCTCGGATAGCTTGGATTAAGAGTATAATGAGTGATTTCGGTGAAGGACCACTTGGCTCTGTCTCAGTAGAATCTTCATCTAAATAGGTTTGGACAGAAGAAGGTCAGAACAACATGGCCACTCCACTTGGGACAAGGAATGTGAAATCCAATTTAACTTTTGTATTTGACGTTGCTTGGCAGTCATCATCCAAAAGAAGTAAACATGTTGTGCTGCTTTTAATCTGTGCTCAGCTTTTGTGTGTACACTCCTGGACGATATAGAAAGGTAGTATATTCATGGGGCATATACATATGGTTTGTTTTGTGTTTGTTACTTTGTGTCTGTGGGCATGGGTAGGTTGTATAGATTTATCAAATAAATTAAAGCTTTGTAGTCGAACATGATGTTTACTAGGCCTGGGTCGGTACATGTATTCGTATTGAACCGATTTCGGTACGGGGGTCACGGTTCGGCACGCGCATTGCCACGCAGAATACTTCGGTACAGAAGTTTAATATTGCTCGCAAGAGTTTCCTTCAGGACCTATTTAACTACTGCCACCTGTAAGCTCTGATTGGTCCGTGCGTGTAAACATGGCTATTGGTTGGTCTAGACTCTAGGCAAACAATCTCTGGTCTAGGTAGCAATCTCCACCTCTTAATACAAACTGTACTCTGTGGGAAGGTAGCCTAACATTGTTCGTTTGATGTTGCGAGAGGGTGCTAACTATGGCGAGTGGCGAAGAGTTAGAAGACCCACCATCATCATTGAAGTCAATAGTGTGGGATAACTTCGGGTTCCCCGTGATATATAATAGCGATGGAGAGCGGGTGGTTGACAAAACAAGGACCGTCTGCCGTCGTTGTTCGACAGGTTTCAATATTACTCGAGTGGGAACACTTCAAACATGCTAGCACATATCAAGCGACACCACCCAGATATCCCTGTCACCGGGACGAGACGGAAGAAAACTGTTCAATTACGTCTCCCAAATGTCTTACAACAGCCCCTTGACACGAGTACATCCAGAGCAACTGCATACGTAAATTTGCATTCAGTTGGTCTGCCACACCTACTCCCGCTACGTAACAGAAATAATCATGATTCCCCATCCAAAAAAAGTAAAACTTTACCTCGTTGTTGTCTATATCAAAAGCGGTTGTTAACTTTGTGTGCAAGACGATATTGTTTGCGTCTTTTTTTATTCCAACCGTGAGTTATTTGGGGGAGAAACGAGAACGCGCACACATCCCGAATAACTTACACCTTGTGCAACGTCATTAAGAAAGCACTTCGCCACCGCAAAGATGCACACAGTATAACTATATATATCTTAATTTGTCTTAAAAGCCGAATTAGTTGAAAACACCTTCGAAAAATGCCTACAGTAGGCTATTCATCAAACATCCATATGGTATTATGCAGACATTCTGCTATGTTTTGCGAGTAAATGCAAGTAGCAAATAATAAATGGAATACAGCTCTTTGAAAAAATCGCATGGAGGTCTGATTTGAATGACAGCTAGCAGAACCAATCAGATAATGTAAACCATTAGAATTAACTTAGCTTGGCTGTTAGCCTGGTCGGGAGCAGGCTAGCTTCCAAGTATAAATTCCCATGGTAACTTATATGTGATCTCTTCTGTGAAAACAAATCAAGGCTATGTTCATCCAGGATAACCCAAGCCTGTCTAAATTCCCTAAATCTGTGTACAAGAAAGGGCAAAGCAGACTCTATTTCCTGAGAAAGCTCAGGTCTTTCAATGTGTGCAGGAAAATGTTGCAAATGTTTTATCAGAGTGTTGTCGCAAGTGCAATTTTAAATAATAAAAAGCTGCATTTGAGGATAAAAAGCTGCCTTTTGATCATGTTTTTTTTCCTGCACTGTACCGAAAATGTACCGAACCGTAGGGTCCAAAACCGAGGTACGTACCGAACCGTGACATTTTTGTACCGATCCACCCCTAATGTTTACTGCACCTAGAAAGTGCTCCATTGTGGTTCTCTGCAGGTATAATTTCTCTGCTTGTTTCAGCAAGGAAATATCAAGATACCAGAAATACCAACTAGGCCAGAGTGAAGCATTCTGGGATGCCTAGAAAGTCCCATGGTGTCATCTATCTGCTCTTTCATTATGGAGGCTTCACGCTTGAAAGAGACATTCATGGCGTTAATAAAAACTCCAATCATGCTGTGCTGTCTGTGTTTTGACATGGGCATGATTGTATATGGATTTAAAACGGGACGTTTCAAATGTACTGCAAGTTAGAGACT
>NC_085008.1:26219403-26229403 GCF_963854185.1 Sardina pilchardus | reverse complement strand
CTGTTGATAGACTTTTTAAGATACAGTATAGGAGGACATGAGAGAAGTCGAACTAACTGAGCTATCTTACCGATCTATCTGAGAAAAGACATGGTAGTGTTCTTGATGGAATGCTTATCATATCAATCTTAAAGTCCCAACTACAGCTGTCTGTCTGTTTCACTAAAGCATTTGTAGTCATTGATGATTTGAGCATGTTTCCTCTGACACTGCCACCCCTGCTCTCATAGCTATCCAGACTGTTTTCATGTGTTGTCCCTCGTTAGTGGTGCCACTAGAGCATGGGCTTCCTCTCTGTCCTCTCTATCTAAGACGCTCCTGAAGACCCAACTCCTCTGAGAGGACCTCCTCTCCTAGCACCCTTGAAGGAAACTCTGGACATTTTGCACACAGATCTCTGTTTCTTGAGGTTACCGAGCACTGCCGGTGTGAACAAAATGGTGCTACCTAGCTCAAGTTGCTGCAGTCAACAGCTAGAGCAGCCAGGCAGGCAAAAGAAGCACCTACTGCTTTTGTTCCCTTCTTCTACCTCCCTCTACCTCCTCTTCCCTCTATCACTATTTCCTTAGATTATAATTTAGCCTGAATTGAAACTTGCAGTCTCATCCTCTGGTAGTCTTATGGTGTTGAATGTTAATCCTCATTTAGTCGCTTTGGATAAAAACTTCTGCAAAATGACTGAATGTAACTGTAAACGATTAGCTTGGTGAGGTCAGATCAAATCAAGGTAATGTATATACAGTATTTTAACATTCTAACACTTAAAGTTTGCCCTGATTAAAGTGTTAATATGTGTAAATAAACACTTGATTAAAGTGTTAATATGTGTAAATAGAGGAGGTGGTGTTGAAGAGCTGATGCCCCAACAGATGTCCTCCTGTCAGTGAGAGTCGTCTGCATCACCACCACCACTGCACCCCCCGCTCTCTCTCTCACACACACACACACACACACACACACACACACACACACACACACACACACTCACGCTCACACTTTCCTCCCCCTACCAAGAGGAGCCACAGGGGCAGTAACCTTAAGCGAATCTGTTCCATTAAGTAAAGTGATTGAACGTGAGCCTGGCATGTCTAAGTGCCGCCTGGACCGCCATAGGAAGGGAAGGCTGACTCTACCTCTCTCTCTCTCTCTCACTCTCTTTCTCTCTCTCCCTCACTTTCTACCACTCTCTCTGTTTCTTCCCCCCTCTCTTTTTCTTACTCCCTCTCTCTCTCTCTCTCTCGTTCTTTCTCTCCTCCTCTCTCTTTTTTCATTCATTGATCGCTGGCAGGCGCCCCCTTAGGAGCTCTGATTTAACTGTGTTCAATCTCGGCCGCTCTCCTACAGTCAGGAGGCTCATTTAATCAGTTCGGCTCCTCCCCAACACCTCCCCCACCACACACACACATACACACACACACACACACACACACACACTCTCATACACATACGCGCACACACTATGGGAATCCATAAATGTGATGCTGATCAGAAAATAGCCGGGTCTGGCATGCACGTGGCTGTGACCAACAGATTTGTAAAGGTTTGTTTTCGTTCTGGGGACTCGTGTCATTGTGCTTTTATTTTACTTTGCTTTCAAAAGTTTTGTCTTGTTGTGTTGTTTTTTTGTGATTAATTGTATCGCCATGTGTCCATATTGTAAAAATAAAAACTCCTGCCTCCTGGGCTGTGGTGGGGTGTTGGGTGTTGGGTGTTGGGTGTTGGGTGTTGGATGTTGGGTGTTGGGTGTGTTGGGTGTGTGTAGGAATCATAGCGAGGGGTGGCCGTATGAGGTGTTGGGTGTTGGGTGTTGGGTGTTGGGTGTGTGTGGGAATCATAGCGAGGGGTGGCCGTATGGGGTGTTGGGTGTTGGGTGTGTGTAGGAATCGTAGCGAGGGGTGGCCGTATGGAGGTGTTGGGTGTTGGGTGTGTGTGGGAATCGTAGCGAGGGGTGGCCGTATGGAGGTGCATTGGGCAGTGCTCTGTGTCCAGGTGTGGTCTCACCTGCCTGTGTGGTTAGTGGTTGCTGAGTCGGAATGGTGGTTTGGGTCGTGGTACAGTAGGTTGAAGCTTGTGGTGCCATCATCACTAGCTGTCAAACACAACAACCAACATATACTGTATATATACATTAATATATAGTTAAGTGAATATATTTAGTTAGTTTGGATGGTGCTTTATTATTACAGTAAGATAGCTGTTGCTCAAGCTAGGCATTGAATGAAAATGAAGTGAAAAAACATTGTACATTGTACAGTACATGTAGACATGGCATTGTTTGGTAACTTGTACAGCTATTACTGCACTCTGCATGTTTTATTTATTTAAAGTCTCTGATGTCTCCTCTGTGCTCACAACTCCTGCACTTCCCTCTTTTCCTCCTCACCATGATCAGAGGGAAGCTGAGCATCTGAGCATCTGAGGTCAGGTCACTGCGACTGCACCACCGAAGCGCACATACAGTATAACCCAGACACAGCCAGCCTAATAACTGACTGGCATAATGCTATTGCAGTCGGGGCTAGCAGCACTAGAGATGGCATAAACTGTCACAGCGGAGTGAATGCATCACCCCTAATGCAGTGGCAGAGCCAGCCGTACGCGCCGAGTTACTGTCTCTCGTCGTCCGCCATCCTCATGAGGATCACCTGAGACGAAGGTGAACTTGAGGATAGCGTCCCTAATAGAATCTGGGTCTGGAGTTTGTCTGGTTCGGAAACTGGCTGCTCCCCTCTCTGGCCTATTTCCACAGTCAAGTCATATCCTGATTACTGCTACGTGGTTGTGTACCATGAATAATTCTGAGTAATGCTATGTACTGTATAGTGTTACGTAAATGGCCACGGAGCTACACATGCGGGGTTGTCTTTGAAAGAGAAGATTAAACGATGATGGCGTCGGAAGTTTGCGGATGTCTGTTATCCATAGGGTGCGATTTTAGCTCCAGAAATAGCCGTGTCTCCATGGTAAAGTGTCACCGTTGCCACTGTTTTCATTCTAGCGCCGGGGTTGGAAATAGGTCCATTTCATGGCTGTGAATCATCAGGCCCTGCCTCTGAACGAACACATCTTGTGTTCTGCTGACTGAGGCTCAGGGAGATGAAAACCGAGCGGTCGCCTTGTTCGCTCGCTCAAAATCTCCCCTGTCAGCGCTGGACAGAGGAGAGGAGAGGAGAGAAGAGGAGAGGAGAGGAGAGGAGATGAGAGGAGAGGAGAAGAAAAGAGCACAGAAGCCGAGGAACACCATGACGTCTCTCTCTTTCTTTCGATCTTTCTCACAGAAGCCTAAGAACACCATGGTCTCTCTCTCTCTCTCTTTCTATCTTTCTCACAGAAGCCTAAGAACACCATGGCATCTCTCCCTTTCTCTCTCTTTCTATCTGTCTCTCAGAAGCTTTGGCACACCATCGTGTCTCTCTGCATCTCTTTCTTTCTTTTTGTCTCTCTTTCACTCTCGTTTGTTTCTCTTTCTCTTTCCCTCTCTCTCTGTATTTCTTTCTTTCGTTCTTTTTCCTCTCTTTCCCTCTCGCTTTTCTCTCTCTCTTTCTTTCTACCTCCTTCCTTCTCCATCTCTCTCTCTCTCTCTTTCTCTCTCTCTCTTTCTCTGGAAAGGACTCCACTGCCGGTGTTGGTAAAGTCCTAAAGCCCTGGTAGATCCCTGGTGTGGGAGAGGCCTTTTTATACTGAGACTGCTCCACTTTCTTACCGTTCCCCACACACCCCATGATGAGTTATAGTCCTGACCTAGCAGCGCAGTCAGATGGGAGGAACACACACACACACACACACACACACACAAGCGACGGACAGACAGGCCTTGCTCTCTGCTGTGAGGCTCCAGACTCCGTAAGCACACCAATGGTGACTCACTCCGCTCGGCAGCAGTGAACCAATCTCCCTGTCTTTGGGTTGAGATCAGATGTAATCTCTGACTGGACCACTACGATATGCGCACGAATCTAAAGCCAAGAGGAGATCTTTGGAAATATTTTAGGAACATTTCAATAATAATTCATTTTATGTGCATGCAAGCATCACTGGATATTGAATACAATTGCATCAGTGTCATTGGTAGGTTTTTTTGTGTCTTTAAAGAGAAAATCTATAAGAGCTAGATCAGCAGTTTATTTTTATTTTTTAAAAAATGGTTTAGCAATGCTGGTTCATTAACAATCACCTGATGACTAATGCTGTGCCTTATGACTATTTAACCCTCTACGTCTCATGATTGAGGTGCTGTCATTGAAAGCTTTACCCAGCTCTATGTGGAGCAGAAAAGCTCATATATCACATAATGAAAGGGCCTGGAGGTGACAGGCATTCTGTTCATAAAATATCCAATATGAGATCTTTTACCCCATAGCGCCTCATTCAGTACTTGTGTCATTCAGACGGCTTTTTACCCCACAGAGCCTCGTTCAATACTGTCATTCAGAGAGTTTTTTTACCCCATAGAGCCCCATCTAGTACTTGTGTCATTCAGACAGCATTTTACCCCAATAGAGCCTCATTCAGTACTCCTGTCATTCAGACAGCATTTTACCCCAATAGAGCCTCATTCAGTACTCCTGTCATTCAGACAGCATTTTACCCCAATAGAGCCTCATTCAGTACTCATGCCATTCAGACAGCATTTTACCCCAATAAAGCCTCATTCAGTACTGTCATTCAGACAGCATTTTACCCCAATAGAGCTTCATTCAGCACTCCTGTCATTCAGACAGCATTTTACCCCAATAGAGCCTCATTCAGTACTGTCATTCAGACAGCATTTTACCCCAATAGAGCTTCATTCAGTACTCCTGTCATTCAGACAGCATTTGACCCCAATAGAGCCTCATTCAGTACTGTCATTCAGACAGCATTTTACCCCAATAGAGCTTCATTTAGTACTCCTGTCATTCAGACAGCATTTTACCCCAATAGAGCTTAATTCATTCAGTACTCCTGTCATTCAGACAGCATTTTACTCCAATAGAGCCTCATTCAGCACTCCTGTCATTCAGACAGCATTTTACCCCAATAGAGCTTCATTCATTCAGTACTCCTGTCATTCAGACAGCATTTTACCCCAATAGAGCTTCATTCATTCAGTACTCATGCCGTGCTCCTGTAATAGCCAGCCAGGTAATATACCACATGCCTACTGTAGTAGATGATGATGTTTAACCTGAACATGCACTGTGCAAAAAAACCCCCCATCTACAATTGTTACTGTAAACAAAGTAAAACATGTAATGCCTTCATGAGAAGGAGGTGGAAAATTCACACTCTCGTCTTGTCCCGTTTGCTGTTGCTCAGGAGCTGTCGGACCTTGAGACGCCGCGACCTCTCCTGATTCTCCCGACCCCTGGAGCAGCGCCATGGACCGTCTGAGCAGAGCCGGCTCCGTCAGCAGAGACTAGCGCGCGGCGAGCGGCGAGGGGCGTTTGCATGGATACGAGGGCGGAGATGAGGCACCAGGGCACCGGGCAAGCTAGCCGGAAGAGCGCGTGTACACGCCTGTGAGTTCCCCAGGGGGGAAGTGCGCGATCCGTGGGCCTCTCCGACACACACGAGGGCAAAAGAGTCTTCAGAGGTCGTCTCCGCCGCGTCAGTTGCAGGTAAGCACGTTCAGCGGATCGATCCAGCGCTTTGCCACATGTAATGGTTGTGTGTGTGTTGCGTGTGTGTGTTGCGTGTGTGTGTGTGTGTGTGTGTGTGTGTGTGTGTGTGTGTGTGTGTGTGTGCGTGCTTTGTCTGACAGCTTACATAGGATGTAGGCATGAAGGGTACGTTACCCCTAAGTTGTCCTGGTCGATTCAGAAGACAGTTGTAACATACTGTATTCAGTGTCATGGATGGCCTGCAGTAAGCGGGATCCTTGTGTGCTGGCCTGGAGGTGGAGTAAGACTGTAATAGGCCTGTGCGTCCTCTTCTTGTCATGCATAGCGTGCGGTGAAGTGGTAACAGGTGCTGGAGAGATGGTGATGCACCTGCCACCTTTTTGCATCGTTTTGCATTTCTGCACGATTGTGAAAGCGCTACTGTAGCTATTCTAGGTTGAATTGTACACGGTCACACAGCATTTTATTGGGAGAAAAGCCTGGCTGGAACACCACCTCTTTACAGTCATACTCACAGTCAAAATGAATTGGCAAAGTACAGTAATGTAAAAGGTACGGCTGTATGATACATTCACAAGCGTTCATTGAAAAGAGGAATGAGGAAGAAGAACATGAGAATCACATGACTCCACAGATGTTGTCCGCTGGAACCCTGCTGCCTTCACAGCTCACAGCTCCGTAGCACATTGCTGTACGCTGGAGTGTGCAATTAGCGCCGTGTGTGTGTGTGTTTTCACTTGTGTTGTGCACACCTCATCCCTGTAGCTCAACTGGTCGAGGAGAGTGTGACCAACACCAGCGCCATGGGTTGAACTATAGGGAGCGCACACATGTCTAAATAAAAGATACACTGTATATACACAAACATGCACACACACACACACACACACACATGTGCAGTCAAACACACACACACACACACACACTCAGAGTCTAGCGTGTGCACACACACACACACACACACACACACACACACACACACACACACACACACACACACACACACACACACACACACATGTGCAGTCAAACACACACACACACACACACACACACACACTCAGAGTCTTGCGTGTGCACACACACACACACACACACACACACACACACACACACACATATATGTCCATCTGTAGCAGCACCTTACCCTATACAGAGCGTACATAATGCACCCTATCTGTGCCATACGTGTCTTTAGATAAAAGCCTTTGCTGCATGTGAATATTGCAGTGTTTTTATTTTTATTTTTATCTGCCCATGCTCTGATTGGAGCAGCCTCTGTGGCCGTGGCATCGGCAAGTGCTGCCGTGTTGTTATGGCATGGCCTGTGTGTGTGTGTGCATGTGTGCGTGTGTGCGTGTGTGCGCGCTCGTCTGTGGGTGTATGCGTGTTGGCGCTCGTGTATGTGTGTGTGTGTGTGTGCTCGTGTGTGGGTGCGTGTGCGTGTGTGTGTGTGTGTGTGCATGTGTGTGTGTGTGTGTGAAGCGGACTGGGGCCGGCGGAGCAGCTGGGTCCATTAGCTGCGTGGCGCTGGAGGTGGTCTCCGAGGGCGGGCGGGCGCGGCTCTGTAATGGGCCTGCCGAGGTGAGCCGCAGTCTGGATACGAGTCAAACGGCTCCATCAGCCAGCCAGCCACGCGCTCGCCTCTACACAGAGATCGCCAGCAGCTGGACCCCAATGGGCCACAATTAGGATGATGAACCCCCCACTGAACCCTGGAGGAGCGGGGTGGGGGGTGGTGGGCTTGGGGTGGTACTAGGAGAGAGTAAAACAACAGGGCGCATAGCATAGCAGATGCCAGAGGACTTGCACTCTCGACGCCCCAAAAAGTTTGACAGAAGGGTGTTTTAAGCCCCTTAATGCCGACGCGTCTTGTCGTGTTAAGCTGGAGTTTTACTGTAAATGCCACAGTGTGGCGAGCTGCAGCGAAGCACAGCGAAGCGTCGTCTTTATGAAAATGAAACCTTTTTAGAGGCCGCCAAGGTGCGAGATCCTCCGTCCGTGCATTTCACTTATAATGCCACCGCTATGCTAAAGTAGGAACAGAAATGTCACGCCAAATTTGGCTTGTATGCTCTCAAGCGGGGTCAGTGTCAGACTATAATTGATATTGTAAAACAGATACAGGACGGATCTGACTTTACAATGGTATTTCGCTGACTAAAGCTGAAGTACGGCAACAGAAAGAGTCCATCTTGAGTGCCTGTAAAAGTCTGATTTGCATGTAATATGTAAATACACTCGTCCTCTTTGTGCCATCAGATCGGTTCTCCGTTTTTCCGAGAAGATGGATAGCAGTTGATTTAGCGCTCCGTGATAGCGGAATACTAAAAAGGAGAATGGAGCTCGGCACAGTGTCCGTTTGTTTGTCTTCTCTGAAATAACACTAATCTCCATCAGTAGAGTACTTCTGTCGTTTGGAACGCCGTGGCTGGAATTGTCAGAAACCCGCCACTTCCCTGCCTTCGTAGAACACAGTGACAGTCATCAAGTTGCTCCTCAGATATTACCCACAATTCTCCTCTTCTTTGTGAAGGGTGTGGGGTGGTGGTGTGATCCCATTTTGTGTGCGTGTTTCTCTCACTGTGTGTGCCTCTGTGTGTGTGTGTGTGTGTGTGTGTGTGTGTGTATAGTGAGAAGGCCGGGTGAGACAGGAAAGAACAGCTCTCGCTCTTAGCCATTAGGCCAGGTGTTCTCATTAGCGCCACAGCTATTGCCGGCAGGGGCATGATGGGGGAGTGTGTGTGTGTGTGTGGGTGTGTGTGTGTGTGGTGTGTGTGTGGTGTGTGTGTGCTGTGTGTGTGTGTGTGGTGTGTGTGGTGTGTGTGTGTGTGTGTGTGTGTGTGTGGTGGTTGAGGGTGACTGGGTGCACTCTCACAACAAACTAGCTTGTCTCATGGTACCACTACAGAATCTGTTGTGTTAAATGTGTACCTCTGACGTTTTGACTGACTGAATGAATGAGTGAATGAATGAATGAATGAATGAATGTTAGAATCTGAACCCACCTTGTTTTTAGAGCATCTCTTAAAGGAAAACTATGCAGGATTGGCGATTTCATCGCCGGTTTCGCTTTTCGTTTTCGCTCGTTTTATGCTTGCATATTCTCTGCAGAGCTTCCCCTACAGCTTTAGCGTGTATATTTTACAAAACTCCTCAATCGGTCAGTCTGCCTTGCCTTTTCATGAGACTTCACATGACACCTCCTGGAGTAGAGCATGGGTGCGTGCCCGAGGGCTCCTGAGATTGCAAGCGTGGTTCTACCGCTACAGACCAGTAGGGCGGCCGAAAAAAACATTGTTCGACCGGTAATGACTCATTTACGTAATCATATATAACAGTATGGAACGAATTGATTAACTGAATAACGTTGCATAGTTTACCTTTACACTGGAGCATCACCCATGATATCTGATCTGATCACAGGCCAAAACAAGAGACATGCGGTAGGTACATGCTGTACATTTGATAGTCTGTCTTGAAGCCACATATGAAAGTATAATGGATAAATACACTGCACATTCTTAAGTCCAAAAGCTGTCTCCAAATCCACTCTCGTCTCTAGCCTTACAACATCTTAAACGTTTTTAAAACGTTTTTAAGTAACGTTTCTGCGCGACTTGCTGCATGAACTGCGGAGACAAAATGGCACACTGCTTCCTCCAGGTTTTTTGCTGCAGCAGAATTAACCATAATAAACATCCACATGTTGTGTGCTCCGGTGATTGCTCCCATGATCCGTCATCTCCCGTGAAGCACCAGACTGGTAATCAGGAGCGCAGTGGCAATTTGTAAAAGCACTGAATCCGCCTTTAAAGGTAAACTATGCAACGTTTTTCAGTTAATCAATTCGTTCCGTACTGTTATGATTAAATAAATGAGTCATTACCGGTCAAACAATGTTTTTTTCGGCCGCCCTAGTGGTCTGTAACGGTAGAACCACGCTTGCAATTTCAGGAGCTCTCGGGCACGCACCCCTGGAAGTGTCATGAGAAATCTCATGAAAAGGCACAGCAGACTGACCGATTGAGGAGTTTTGTAAAATATACACGCTAAAGCTGTAGGAAAGCTCTGCAGAGAAATATGCAAGCATAAAACGAGCGAAAACGATGAAATCGCCAATCCTGCGTAGTTTCCCTTTAAGTGATTTTGCTGCCCCTCCCCTTTTAAGTATTTGCCCCTCCTCTCTATCTTTGGACCTTAATGATGTTATGATTGCTCAGTTTGTCCCAAAAGAGCCTCTGTAATGTGTGGCAAATATAAACTGATTAGTTTGACTTCTTTAACAACCACCAAGCAAGCCCAAGATGACCATGACCATACATTTGGATCACTTTTGCATCATGATTTGCCCTAAATCACAGTCTGTTTGGTTTGGTTGGTTTTGTCAGTCCTTT
>NC_085008.1:26191903-26214403 GCF_963854185.1 Sardina pilchardus | reverse complement strand
CTCCAGGTAGAGTTTGCGTCCTAACCCCTTTGATTCTAAACCCGTCAGGGAAATTAGGATTAGGCATTAGGGTCCTTTACTAGCTAATACGGATCTGTTTGATGAAAGTGAATGTGAATGGCTCTGATTCTGGCCCAGATGAAAGCTGACACAGCAGCGGATTTGGCCCTGATTCGGCCCATTGGAGTAGCCTACCAGACACAGAGCAGCCCTCTGTTCTAGGATCAGCCGCCATCAGGACCCAGAGCTGGACATGCTGATATTTGAAATGATACCGTTGCTTTTATACAAAGCTACTTACAGTCAGTATTATACTTGAATTAGCTTTCAAAACATAACAGTACTGCTAATTATATGTGAAGAACAATAATGATAATAATAATAACTAGAGAAAGCAATTCCAGGGAATTACGAGTGCATGAAAATTGAGACAAAGATAGAGGTGAAGTAGAGAAAAGGTTGAGGGGAGTCATAGTTGATGACAATAAACAGTTGGAATGAGCAAAAAGTTTAACAGTTGAGTAGTTAAAATAGTTGAGCTATTTAATAGAGAATTAGCCTATTGTGTGAGGACTTTATTTTGAAACAGTTGTGGGCAGAGGAAACTCTTAGTGGGATATATAGCAGATGACAACTGTAATTCGGAATGGCTAAAGAGTTAAATAGTTGCATAGTTTAAATAGTTACATTATTAAATACGGAATTATGACACTGATTACTTATTTTGAAACAGTTTTGGGCAGAGGAAATAGGAGGTGGTAGTCATAGTTGAAGACAACTGGCAGTTAAAATGGCTGAACAGTTGATAGTTGAGCAGTTTAAATGTTTAATTCTTTAATTGTGAATAATTGTAGTAAGAACTTTCATTAAGAAACAGTTTCAGGCAGTAGAAACAGGTGGAGGGAGTCATAGGTGATGACAACTGACAGTTAGAATGGCCGATTAGTTAATTAGTTGAATAGTTTAAATAGTCGAATTAATTCATAGTGAATTTAGTTTCAGGCAGTAGAAACAGTTGGAGGGAGTCATAGTTGATGAAAACTGACAGTTGGAATAGCCAAACAGTTAAATAGTTGAGTATAAATAGTTAAATAGTTGAAATAGTTGAGTAGTTTAAATAGTTGATGACAACTGACAGTTAAAATGTCTGAACAGTTAAATAGTTGAGTAGTTTAAATAGTTGAATTATTTAATAGAGAATTTAGTTTCAATGGTTGATGACAACTGACAGTTAAAATGGCTGAACAGTTAAATAGTTGAGTAGTTTAAATGGTTGAACGATTTGATAGTGAATTATGGTAGTGAAGATTTTTATTTTGAAACAGTTTTGGGCACAGGGAACAGTTGAATAGGATCTGTAGTCTTATTAGAGAGAGAGTTCTGGCATACAGTAGGATTCTAGAAGCCTGAGAGTTCTGGCATAGGATTCTAAAAGCCTGGGAGAGAGAGTTCTGGCATAGGATTCTAATCGGAACTGTGATGTCATAGTCACAATGTTAAGTCTATGGGGAAATTTTGATAGTTTTAATTAAATAGTTTAAAAAGTATAAAAGTTACAAAGTTGAAAAATACATGTCTGAAGTCACCTAAGTAAGATCTACGCAACACAGTTTGAATGAAGTTTCAAAGTTAAACCGTTGAAGCCGCATTAAACGCACAAAAAGCGTTAGAAGAAGAATAAGAACTATAATAAGAACTAGAGAAAGCAATTCCAGGGAATTACGAGTGCATGAAAATTGAGACAAAGATAGAGGTGAAGTAGAGAAAAGGTTGAGGGGAGTCATAGTTGATGACAATTAACAGTTGGAATGAGCAAAAAGTTAAACAGTTGAGTAGTTCAAATAGTTGAGCTATTTAATAGAGAATAATTGTGTGAGGACTTTTATTTTGAAACAGTTGTGGGCAGAGGAAACTGTTGGTGGAATACATAGCTGATGACAACTGTCGGAATGGCTAAAGAGTTAAATAGTTGCATAGTTTAAATAGTTACATTATGAAGTACGGAATTATGACACTGATGACTTATTTTGAAACAGTTGTGGGCAGAGGAAACAGTTGGAGGGAGTCAAAGTTGATGACAACTGACAGTTAGAATGGCTGAACAGTTAAATAGTTGAATAGTTTTAATAGTTGAATTAAGTAATAGTGAATTATTTTAGTGAAGACTTTTATTTTGAAACAGTTTCAGGCAGTAGAAACAGTTGAAGGGAGTCATAGTTGATGCAAACTGACAGTTGGAATAGCCAAACACTTAATAGTAGAGCAGTTAATAGTTGAGCAGTTTAAATAGTTGAAATAATTAATACTGAATTATTTTAGTGAGGACTTTTATATTTGAAACAGTTTCAGGCAGTAGAAACAGCTGGAGGGAGTCATAGTTGATGCAAACTGACAGTTGGAATAGCCAAACAGTTAAATAGTTGAGTAGTTTGAATAGTTGAATTAATTAATAGTGAATTTAGTTTCAGGCAGTAGAAACAGTTGGAGGGAGTCATAGTTGATGAAAACTGACAGTTGGAATAGCCAAACAGTTAAATAGTTGAGTAGTTTAAATAGTTGAATTAATTAATAGTGAATTTAGTTTCAGGCAGTAGAAACAGTTGGAGGGAGTCATAGTTGATGAAAACGGACAGTTGGAATAGCCAAACAGTTAAATAGTTGAGTATAAATAGTTGAGTAGTTTAAATAGTTGATGACAACTGACAGTTAAAATGGCTGAACAGTTAAATAGTTGAGTAGTTTAAATGGTTGAACGATTTGATAGTGGGCACAGGGAACAGTTGAGCAGGATCTGTAGAGTCAGACTGCATGCTTAAAAGCCTGAGAGAGAGAGAGTTCTGGCATACAGTAGGATTCTAGAAGCCTGAGAGTTCTGGCATAGGATTCTAAAAGCCTGGGAGAGAGAGTTCTGGCATAGGATTCTGGAATTGTGATGTCATAATCACAATGTTAAGTCTATGGGGAAATTTGGTTAGTTTTAATTAAATAGTTTAAAAAGTTTAAAAGTTTCAAAGTTGAAAAATACATGCCTGAAGTCACCTAAGTGAGATCTACGCGACACAGTTTGAATGAAGTTTCAAAGTTAAACCGTTGAAGCCGCATTACACGCACAAAAAGCGTTAGAAGAATAAGAATAATAAGAATAATTGGAATAACAATAGAGTGCATTTTTCATGCACTCTAACTAGAGAAAGCAATTCCAGGGAATTACGAGTGCATGAAAATGTAAACATTTCTGCAAAATATTGTTAGATAATGTTTCAAATATCATTCAAGCACAAAGATAGAGGTGAAGTAGAAAAAAGGTTGATGGGAGTAATAGTTGATGACAATTAACAGTTGGAATGGGCAAAAAGTTAAACAGTTGAGTAGGCTAGTTCAAATAGTTGAGCTAAATGAGTTAAATAGTTGCATAGTTTAAATAGTTAAATTATTAAATACGGAATTATGGCACTGATGACTTATTTTGAAACAGTTGTGGGCAGAGGAAATAAGTGGTGGTAGTCATAGTTGAAGACAACTGGCAGTTAAAATGGCTGAACAGTTAAATAGTTGAATAGTTTAAATAGATATTAAGTGAATTATTTGAGTGAGGACTTTTATTTTGAAACAGTTTCAGGCAGTAGAAACAGTTGGAGGGAGTCATAGTTGATGAAAACGGACAGTTGGAATAGCCAAACACTTAATAGTTGAGCATTTTAAATAGATGAGTAGTTTAAATAGTTGAATTAATTAATAGTGAATTATTTTAGTGAAGACTTTCATTTTGAAACAGTTTCAGGCAGTAGAAACAGTTGGAGGGAGTCATAGTTGATGCAAACTGACAGTTGGAATAGCCAAACAGTTAAATAGTTGAGTAGTTTAAATAGTTGAATTAATTAATAATGAATTTAGTTTCAGGCAGTAGAAACAGTTGGAGGGAGTCATAGTTGATGAAAACTGACAGTTGGAATAGCCAAACAGTTAAATAGTTGAGCAGTTTAAATAGGCCTAGTTGAATTAATTAATAGTGAATTTAGTTTCAGGCAGTAGAAACAGTTGGAGGGAGTCATCTGATGAAAACAGACAGTTGGAATAGCCAAACAGTTAAATAGTTGAATTAATTAATGGTGAATTTAGTTTCAGGCAGTAGAAACAGTTGGAGGGAGTCATAGTTGGTGAAAACGGACAATTGGAATAGCCAAACAGTTAAATAGTTGAGTATAAATAGTTGAGTACTAGTTTAAATAGTTGATGACAACTGACAGTTAAAATGGCTGAACAGTTAAATAGTTGAGTAGTTTAAATGGTTGAATGATTTGATAGTGAATTATGGTAGTGAGGATTTTTATTTTGAAACAGTTTTGGGCACAGGGAACAGTTAAATAGGATCTGTAGTCTTATAAGACTGTAGCCTATGCTTAAAAGCCTGAGAGAGAGAGTTCTGGCATACAGTAGGATTCTAGAAGCCTGAGAGTTCTGGCATAGGATTCTAAAAGCCTGGGAGAGAGATTTCTGGCATAGGATTCTAATCGGTGATGTCATAATCATAATGTTAAGTCTATGGGGAAATGTTGATAGTTTTATTTAAATAGTTTAAAAAGTATAAAAGTTACAAAGTTGAACAATATATAGCTGAAGTCACCTAAGTGAGATCTACGCGACACAGTTTGAATGAAGTTTCAAAGTTAAACCGTTGAAGACGCATTAAACGCACAAAAAGCGTTAGAAGAAGAATAAGAACTATAACTAGAGAAAGCAATTCCAGGGAATTACGAGTGCATGAAAATTGAGACAAAGATAGAGGTGAAGTAGAGAAAAGGTTGAGGGGAGTCATAGTTGATGACAATTAACAGTTGGAATGAGCAAAAAGTTAAACAGTTGAGTAGTTCAAATAGTTGAGCTATTTAATAGAGAATTATTGTGTGAGGACTTTTATTTTGAAACAGTTGTGGGCAGAGGAAACTGTTGGGTGGGATACATAGCTGATGACAACTGTAATTCGGAATGGCTAAAGAGTTAAATAGTTGCATAGTTTAAATAGTTACATTATTAAATACGGAATTAGGACACTGATGACTTATTTTGAAACAGTTGTGGGCAGAGGAAATAGGCGGTGGGAGTCATAGTTGAGGACAACTGACATTTAAAATGGCTGAGCAGTTGATTAATTGAGCAGTTTAAATGTTTAATTCTTTAATTGTGAATAATTGTAGTAAGGACTTTCATTAAGAAACAGTTTCAGGCAGTAGAAACAGTTGGAGTGAGTCAACGTTGATGACAACTGACAGTTAGAATGGCTGAACAGTTAAATAGTTGAATAGTTTAAATAGTTGAATTAATTAATAGTGAATTATTTTAGTGAGGACTTTTATTTTGAAACAGTTTCAGGCAGTAGAAACAGTTGGAGGGAGTCATAGTTGATGCAAGCTGACAGTTGGAATAGCCAAACAGTTAAATAGTTGAGTAGTTTAAATAGTTGAATTAATTAATAGTGAATTTAGTTTTAGGCAGTAGAAACAGTTGGAGGGAATCATAGTTGATGAAAACGGACAGTTGGAATAGCCAAACAGTTACATAGTTGAGTATAAATAGTTGAGTAGTTTAAATAGTTGATGACAACTGACAGTTAAAATTGCTGAACAGTTAAATAGTTGAGTAGTTTAAATGTTTGAATGATTTGATAGTGAATTATGGTAGTGAGGATTTTTAGTTTGAAACAGTTTTGGGCACAGGGAACAGGGAACAGTTGAGCAGGATCTGTAGTCTTATCAGAGCCAGACTGCAAGCCTTAAAAGCCTGAGAGAGAGAGTTCTGGCATACAGTAGGATTCTAGAAGCCTGAGAGTTCTGGCATAGGATTCTAAAAGCCTGGGAGAGAGACTTCTGGCAAAGGATTCTAATCGGAATTGTGATGTCATAATCACAATGTTAAGTCTATGGGGAAATTTTTATAGTTTTAATTAAATAGTTTAAAAAGTTTCAAAGTTTCAAAGTTGAAAAAAACAAAGCTGAAGTCACCTAAGTGAGATCTACGCAACACAGTTTGAATGAAGTTTCAAAGTTAAACCGTTGAAGCCGCATTAAACGCGTAAAAAGTGTTAGAAGAAGAAGTTTAATAAGAACTAGAAATGCAATTCCAAGGAATTACCAGTGCATGAAAATGCAAAAATAGATAGATAATGTAGATATGGTTACTAAGGTGTAGCTAGGGTAAATATGGTGGTTGCATAGTTTACAGAGAGATGATAGTGTGAAGGTAGACAGTTTAAAGATGAAACATTCCAGTTCTATTTTAACTAATGATTTCTATTCATGTTAAAATGTTGATTAGCTAACTTAGCTAATGATTTCTAGCAGTTACGCTAAAAATGCTAATTATGCTAGCAATGCTAACTTTATTAACAATGCTAACCAGGTTGATTAGCTAACTTAGTTGATGATTTTTTGCAGTTATGCTAAAAATGCTAACTATGCTAACAATGCTAACTATGCTAACCATGCTAACTAGCTAACTTGCTAGTGAGGACTTTTATTTTGAAACATTTGTTGCTAGGGTATCCATGGTGGCCACTATCAGGAAACAAGAAGTTACTGCAGTATAATCATGTTGGTTGCTATGGAAACGGTCATAAACACTTAATTTTAATGGTTGCTATGTTGGTTGCTAGGTACATGGAGGTTTCATGTAGTTGACTGGAGGCATAGTGGATGATAACTGACAGTTGGAATGGTTGAATAGTTCAATAGTTGAGTAGTTTCAATGGTTAAATGATTTAATAGTGTATTATTGCAGTGAGGACTTTTATTTTGAAACAGTTGTGGACAGAGGAAACAGTTAGCAGGATATGTAGTCTTCTGAGAGACTGTATGCTTAAAGCCAGAGAAACTGACAGTTGGTGCCCAGGTGGCCGGCCACCTGGCGTAAGATTCTAATTGCTGCCGTGATGTCATAATGAGCAATGTTAAGTCTATGGGGGAAATTGTAATAGTTTTTAACAAATAGTTTAAAAAGTATAAAAGTTACAAAGTTGAAAAATACAAAGCCCACATCGCGTAAGTAAGACCTACGCAACAAAGTTTGAATTAAGTTTCTACGTTAAACGGTTGAAGCTGCATTAAGTGCGTTAGAAGAAGAATAATAATAAAATGCCTAGGAAGAACAGTACAGTGCATTTTCATGCACTGTAATAATTCGGATAACAATAGAGTGCATTTTTCATGCACTCTAATAATAAGAACTAGAGAAAGCAATTCCAGGGAATTACGAGTGCATGAAAATTGAAACATTTCTGCTCAGTAAAATACCGTAGATAATGTTTCAAATATCATTCAAGCACAAAGATAGAAGAGAAGTAGAGAAAAGGTTGATGGGAGTCATAGTTGATGACAATTAACAGTTGGAATGGGCAAAAAGTTAAACAGTTAAGTAGTTCAAATAGTTGAGCTATGACAACTGTAATTTGGAATGGCTAAACAGTTAAATAGTTGCGTAGTTTTAATAGTTAAATTATTGAATATGAAATGATGGTACTAATGACTTATTTTGAAACAGTCGTGGGCAGAGGAAACAGGTGGTGGGAGTCATAGTTGATGTCAACTGGCAAGTAAAATGGCTGAACAGTTAAATAGTTGAGTAGTTTAAATAGTTGAATTAATTAATAGTGAATTATTTTGGTGAGGACTTTTATTTTGAAACAGTTTCAGGCAGTAGAAACAGTTGGAGGGAGTCATAGTTGATGCAAACTGACAGTTGGAATAGCCAAACAGTTAAATAGTTGAGTAGTCTAAATAGTTGAATTAATTAATAGTGAATTTAGTTTCAGGCAGTAGAAACAGTTGGAGGGAGTCATAGTTGATGAAAACGGACAGTTAGAATAGCCAAACAGTTAAATAGTTGAGTAGTTTAAATAGTTGAATAGTTTAAATAGTTGAATTATTTAATAGTGAATTTAGTTTCAGGCAGTAGAAACAGTTGGAGGGAGTCATAGTTGATGAAAACGGACAGTTGGAATAGCCAAACAGTTAAATAGTTGAGTATAAATAGTTGAGTAGTTTAAATAGTTGATGACAACTGACAGTTAAAATGGCTGAACAGTTAAATAGTTGAGTAGTTTAAATGGTTGAACGATTTGATAGTGAATTATGGTAGTGAAGATTTTTATTTTGAAACAGTTTTGGGCACAGGGAACAGTTGAATCAGAGCCATATAGATACAGAGTTGCGACAACTCCATTGACGCTAATGTTCCATATTTTCTCAACAATAGTTCCCGGAAGTTAGGATCGAACACTAATAGCGTTCTCGTTAACAGACAGTAAAAGACGGTTATTCTAACGAACAGTCAATCGCTTCCGGGAACTATTTTGAACTATTTGAAGTTACACGAACCACGTCACAAACCGAATTTTCTGTACCCGGGTTGTCGCAACTCTGTATCTATATGGCTCTGAGTTGAATAGGATCTGTAGTCTTATTAGAGAGAGAGTTCTGGCATACAGTAGGATTCTAGAAGCCTGAGAGTTCTGGCATAGGATTCTAAAAGCCTGGGAGAGAGAGTTCTGGCATAGGATTCTAATCGGAACTGTGATGTCATAGTCACAATGTTAAGTCTATGGGGAAATTGTTATAGTTTTAATTAAATAGTTTAAAAAGTATAAAAGTGACAAAGTTGAAAAATACAAAGCCCAGATGGCCTAAGTAAGACCTACGCGACACAGTTTGAATTAAGTTTCAAAGTTAAACCGTTGAAGCCGCATTAAACGCGTCAAAAGCGTTAGAAGAAGAATAAGAATAACTAGAGAAAGCAATTCCAGGGAATTACGAGTGCATGAAAATTGAGAGAAAGATAGAGGTGAAGTAGAGAAAAGGTTGAGGGGAGTCATGGTTGATGACAATTAACAGTTGGAATGAGCAAAAAGTTAAACAGTTGAGTAGTTCAAATAGTTGAGCTATTTAATAGAGAATTATTGTGTGAGGACTTTTATTTTGAAACAGTTGTATTTAAGGAAACTGTTGGTGGGATACATAGCTGATGACAACTGTAATTCGGAATGGCTAAAGAGTTAAATAGTTGCATAGTTTAAATAGCTACATTATTAAATACGGAATTAGGACACTGATGACTTATTTTTAAACAGTTTCAGGCAGTAGAAACAGTTGGAGGGAGTCATAGTTGATGAAAACGGACAGTTGGAATAGCCAAACACTTAATAGTTGAGCAGTTAATAGTTGAGCAGTTTAAATAGATGAGTAGTTTAAATAGTTGAATCAATTAATATTGAATTATTTTAGTGAAGACTTTTATTTTGAAACAGTTTCAGGCAGTAGAAACAGTTGGAGGGAGTCATAGTTGATGCAAACGGACAGTTGGAATAGCCAAACAGTTAAATAGTTGAATTAATTAATAGTGAATTTCGTTTCAGGCAGTAGAAACAGTTGGAGGGAGTCATAGTTGGTGAAAACGGACAATTGGAATAGCCAAACAGTTAAATAGTTGAGTATAAATAGTTGAGTAGTTTAGACAATTGGAATAGCCAAACAGTTAAATAGTTGAGTATAAATAGTTGAGTAGTTTAAATAGTTGATGACAACTGACAGTTAAAATGGCTGAACAGTTAAATAGTTGAGTAGTTTAAATGGTTGAATGATTTGATAGTGAATTATGGTAGTGAGGATTTTTATTTTGAAACAGTTTTGGGCACAGGGAACAGTTGAATAGGATCTGTAATCTTATTAGACTGTAGCCTATGCTTAAAAGCCTGAGAGAGAGAGTTCTGGCATACAGTAGGATTCTAGAAGCCTGAGAGTTCTGGCGTAGGATTCTAAAAGCCTGGGAGAGAGATTTCTGGCATAGGATTCTAATCGGTGATGTCATAATCATAATGTTAAGTCTATGGGGAAATTTTGATAGTTTTAATTAAATAGTTTAAAAAGTATAAAAGTTACAAAGTTGAACAATATATAGCTGAAGTCACCTAAGTGAGATCTACGCGACACAGTTTGAATGAAGTTTCAAAGTTAAACCGTTGAAGACGCATTAAACGCACAAAAAGCGTTAGAAGAAGAATAAGAACTATAACTAGAGAAAGCAATTCCAGGGAATTACGAGTGCATGAAAATTGTGACAAAGATAGAGGTGAAGTAGAGAAAAGGTTGAGGGGAGTCATAGTTGATGACAATTAACAGTTGGAATGAGCAAAAAGTTAAACAGTTGAGTAGTTCAAATAGTTGAGCTATTTAATAGAGAATTATTGTGTGAGGACTTTTATTTTGAAACAGTTGTGGGCAGAGGAAACTGTTGGTGGGATACATAGCTGATGACAACTGTAATTCGGAATGGCTAAAGAGTTAAATAGTTGCATAGTTAAAATAGTTACATTATTAAATACGGAATTAGGACACTGATGACTTATTTTGAAACAGTTGTGGGCAGAGGAAATAGGTGGTGGGAGTCATAGTTGAAGACAACTGGCAGTTAAAATGGCTGAACAGTTGATTAATTGAGCAGTTTAAATGTTTAATTCTTTAATTGTGAATAATTGTAGTAAGGACTTTCATTATGAAACAGTTTCAGGCAGTAGAAACAGTTGGAGGAAGTCATAGTTGATGACAGCTGACAGTTAAAATGGATGAAAAGTTAAATAGTTGAACAGTTTAAATAGTTGAATTAATTAATAGTGAATTATTTGAGTGAGGACTTTTATTTTGAAAAGTTTCAGGCAGTAAAAACAGTTGGAGGGAATCATAGTTGATGAAAACGGACAGTTGGAATAGCCAAACACTTAATAGTTGAGCAGTTAATAGTTGAGCAGTTTAAATAGATGAGTAGTTTAAATAGTTGAATAAATTAATAGTGAATTATTTTAGTGAAGACTTTTATTTTGAAACAGTTTCAGGCAGTGGAAACAGTTGGAGGGAGTCATAGTTGATGAAAACGGAAAGTTGGAATAGCCAAACAGTTAAATAGTTGAGTAGTTTAAATAGTTGAATGAATTAATAGTGAATTTAGTTTCAGGCAGTAGAAACAGTTGGAGGGAGTCATAGTTGATGAAAACGGAAAGTTGGAATAGCCAAATAGTTAAATAGTTGAGTATAAATAGTTGAGTAGTTTAAATAGTTGATGACAACTGACAGTTAAAATGGCTGAACAGTTAAATAGTTGAGTAGTTTAAAAAGTTGAATTAATTAATAGTGAATTATTTGAGTGAGGACTTTTATTTTGAAAAGTTTCAGGCAGTAAAAACAGTTGGAGGGAATCATAGTTGATGAAAACGGACAGTTGGAATAGCCAAACACTTAATAGTTGAGCAGTTAATAGTTGAGCAGTTTAAATAGATGAGTAGTTTAAATAGTTGAATAAATTAATAGTGAATTATTTTAGTGAAGACTTTTATTTTGAAACAGTTTCAGGCAGTGGAAACAGTTGGAGGGAGTCATAGTTGATGAAAACGGAAAGTTGGAATAGCCAAACAGTTAAATAGTTGAGTAGTTTAAATAGTTGAATGAATTAATAGTGAATTTAGTTTCAGTCAGTAGAAACAGTTGGAGGGAGTCATAGTTGATGAAAACGGAGAGTTGGAATAGCCAAACAGTTAAATAGTTGAGTATAAATAGTTGAGTAGTTTAAATAGTTGATGACAACTGACAGTTAAAATGGCTGAACAGTTAAATAGTTGAGTAGTTTAAATGGTTGAATGATTTGATAGTGAATTATGGTAGTGAGGATTTTTATTTTGAAACAGTTTTGGGCACAGGGAACAGTTGAATAGGATCTGTAGTCTTATTAGATTCAGACTTTATGCTTAAAAGCCTGAGAGAGAGAGTTCTGGCATACAGTAGGATTCTAGAAGCCTGAGAGTTCTGGCATAGGATTCTAAAAGCCTGGGAGAGAGAGTTCTGGCATAGGATTCTAATCGGTGATGTCATAATCATAATGTTAAGTCTATGGGGAAATTTTGATAGTTTTAATTAAATAGTTTAAAAAGTATAAAAGTTTCAAAGTTGATCAATATATAGCTGAAGTCACCTAAGTGAGATCTTCGCGACACAGTTTGAATGAAGTTTCAAAGTTAAACCGTTGAAGCCGCATTAAACGCACAAAAAGCGTTAGAAGAAGAAGTTTTATAAGAATAAGTGGAATAACAATAGAGTGCATTTTTCATGCACTCTAACTAGAGAAAGCAATTCCAAGGAATTACGAGTGCATGAAAACGTAAACATTTCTGTTCAATAAAGTATTGTTAGATAATGTTTCAAATATCATTCAAGCACAAAGATAGAGGTGAAGTAGAGAAAAGGTTGATGGAAATCATAGTTGATGACAATAAACAGTTGGAATGGGCAAAAAGTTAAACAGTTGAGTAGTTTAAATAGTTGAGCTATTTATTAGAGAATTATTGTGTGAGGACTTTTATTTTGAAACAGTTGTGGGCAGAGGAAACTGTTGGTGGGATACATAGCTGAAGACAACTGTAATTCGGAATGGCTACAGAGTTAAATAGTTCAATAGTTTAAATAGTTACATTATTAAATACGGAATTATGACACTGATGACTTATTTTGAAACAGTTGTGGGCAGAGGAAATAGGTGGTGGTAGTCATAGTTGAAGACAACTGGCAGTTAAAATGGCTGAACTGTTGATTAATTGAGCAGTTTAAATGTTTAGTTCTTTAATTGTGAATAATTGTAGTAAGGACTTTCATTAAGAAACAGTTTCAGGCAGTAGAAACAGTTGGAGGGAGTCATAGTTGATGACAACTGACAGTTAGAATGGCTGAACAGTTAAATAGTTGAGTAGTTTAAATAGTTGAGTCCTAGTTTAAATAGTTGAGTCCTAGTTTAAATAGTTGAATTAATTAATACTGAATTATTTTAGTGAGGACTTTTATATTTGAAACAGTTTCAGGCAGTAGAAACAGTTGGAGGGAGTCATAGTTGATGAAAGCTGACAGTTGGAATAGCCAAACAGTTAGATAGTTTAGTAGTTTAAATAGTTGAGTAGTTTAAATAGTTGAATTATTTAATAGTGAATTTAGTTTCAGGCAGTAGAAACAGTTGGAGGGAGTCATAGTTGATGAAACGGAGAGTTGGAATAGCCAAACAGTTAAATAGTTGATTATAAATAGTTTAAATAGTTGATGACAACTGACAGTTAAAATGGCTGAACAGTTAAATAGTTGAGTAGTTTAAATAGTTGAATTATTTAATAGTGAATTTAGTTTCAGGCAGTAGAAACAGTTGGAGGGAGTCATAGTTGATGAAAACGGACAGTTGGAATAGCCAAACAGTTCAATAGTTGAGTATAAATAGTTGAGTAGTTTAAATAGTTGATGACAACTGACATTAAAAATGGCTGAACAGTTAAATAGTTGAGTAGTTTAAATAGTTGAATTATTTAATAGTGAATTTAGTTTCAGGCAGTAGAAACAGTTGGAGGGAGTCATAGTTGAAGACAACTGGCAGTTAAAATGGCTGAACAGTTGATTAATTGATCAGTTTAAATGTTTATTCTTTAATTATGAATAATTGTAGTAAGGACTTTCATTAAGACACAGTTTCAGGCAGTAGAAACAGTTGGAGGGCGTCATAGTTGATGAAAACGGACAGTTGGAATAGCCAAACAGTTAAATAGTTGAGTAGTTTAAATAGTTGAATTAATTAATAGGGCCTAGTGAATTTAGTTTCAGGCAGTAGAAACAGTTGGAGGGAGTCATAGCTGATGAAAATGGACAGTTGGAATAGCCAAACAGTTAAATAGTTGAGTAGTTTAAATAGTTGAATTAATTAATAGTGAATTTAGTTTCAGGCAGTAGAAACAGTTGGAGGGATTCATAGTTGATGAAAACGGACAGTTGGAATAGCCAAACAGTTAAATAGTTGAGTATAAATAGTTGAGTAGTTTAAATAGTTGATGACAACTGAGAGTTAAAATGGCTGAACAGTTAAATAGTTGAGTAGTTTAAATGGTTGAATGATTTGATAGTGAATTATGGTAGTGAGGATTTTTATTTTGAAACAGTTTTGGGCACAGGGAACAGTTGAATAGGATCTGTAGTCTTATTAGAGCCAGACTGTGCTTAAAAGCCTGAGAGAGAGAGTTCTGGCATACAGTAGGATTCTAGAAGCCTGAGAGTTCTGGGATTGGATTCTAAAAGCCTGGGAGAGAGAGTTCTGGCATAGGATTCTAATCGGTGATGTCATAATCACAATGTTAAGTCTATGGGGAAATTTTGATAGTTTTAATTAAATAGTTTAAAAAGTATAAAAGTTTCAAAGTTGAACAATATATAGCTGAAGTCACCTAAGTGAGATCTACGCGACACAGTTTGAATGAAGTTTCAAAGTTAAACCGTTGAAGCCGCATTAAACGCACAAAAAGCGTTAGAAGAAGAACTAGAAATGCAATTCCAAGGAATTACCAGTGCATGAAAATGCAAAAATAGATAGATAATGTAGATATGGTTACAAAGGTGTAGCTAGGGTAAACATGGTGGTTGCATAGTTTACAGAGAGTTGATAGTGTGAAGGTAGACAGTTTAAAGCTGAAACATTCCACTTCTAACTTAACTTATGATTTCTATTCCTGTTAAAATGATAACTATGGTAACTATGATAACCAGGTTGATTGTTAACTTAGCTACTGATTTCATGCAGTTATGGTAAAAATGTTAACTATGCTAACTATGCTCACAGTGCTAACCAGGTTGATTAGCTAACTTAGCTAATGATTTCTAGCAGTTATGTTAAAAATGCTAACTATTGTAGCAATGCTAACTATGGTAACAAGGCTAACCAGGTTGTTTAGCTAACTTAACTGATGATCTCTAGCAATAATGCTAAAAATGCTAACAATGCTAAAATTGCTAACAATGCTAACCAGGTTGATAAGCTAACTTAGCTAATCCTTTCTAGCAGTTATGCTAAAAATGCTAACTATGCTAACAATGCTAACTATGCTAACCATGGTAACTAGCTAACTTGCTAGTGAGGACTTTTATTTTGAAACATTTGTTGCTAGGGTATCCATGGTGGCCACTATCAGGAAACAAGAAGTTACTGCAGTATAATCATGTTGGTTGCTATGGAAACGGTCATAAATGCTTAATTTCAATGGTTGCTATGTTGGTTGCTAGGTACATGGAGGTTTCATGTAGTTGACTGGAGGCATAGTTGATGATAACTGACAGTTGGAATGGTTGAACAGTTAAATAGTTGAGTAGTTTCAATGGTTAAATGATTTAATAGTGTATTATTGCAGTGAGGACTTTTATTTTGAAACAGTTTTGGACAGAGGAAACAGGATATGTAGTCTTAATGAGATTGTATGCTTAAAGCCTGAGACAGAAGGTGCCTCTCATATAGCGTTTACGCGTCCTCTCTCGCTCCTCACTGATCTACATAAAGAATGATGGAGCGGCAACAATGGGATAGTCTAGCCCTTCTTCTATCTTTCTTTATGTAGATCATTGAGGATCGAGGAGCGAGGGAGGACATATAAACGCTGCTTGAGAGGGACCCACAGTAAATACTTTAAAAGTTGTATGTAGATAGTCTAATTAATGTTGATAGACAGAATGTTTAATGGATGTTGATAGGCAGATTGTTTAATAGATATTGATTGACAGTTTAATGGGTGGATGAGTGAATGGTCTGAAGAAGATGAATGGATAGAAGGTTGGATGGAATGTGCCTTATATTCTTGTTGAGAGAGACACTGATACAGCTATCTGAGAGTAGTTGATACAGGTGTAATCAATTTAACTGGCTAGTCTTAAGAGAGCCACAGTGTACTCTTAAAGCCTGAGACAGAGTAAATAATTTAAAAGTTGAATGTAGATAGTCTAATTAATGTTGATAGACAGAGAGTTTAATGGATGTTGATAGACAGGTTGTTTAATAAATGTTGATAGACAGTTTAATGTGTGGATGAGTGAATGGTCTGAAGAAAATGAATGGATAGAATGTTGGATGGAATGTGCCTTATATTCTTGTAGAATGGAGAGACAGCTCTCTACTGAGAGTAGTGGATACAGATACAGGTGTAATCAATTTAACTGGCTAGTCTTAAGAGAGCCAGCCTGAGACAGAGTAGATTGTTTAAAAGTTGAATGTAGAGCGTCTAATTGATGTTGATAGGCAGACTGTTTAGAATGGGTGGATGAGTGAATGGTTTGAAGAAGATGAATGGATATAAAGTTGGATGGAATTAGGAGGACTTATTTTGATACTGTTGTGCGCAGAGGATACAGGGGAACAGAATATGTAGTCTTCAGAGAGATTGTAAAGCCTGAGAGAAACTGACAGTTGGTGCCCAGGTGGCTGACCAGCTGGAGTAAGATTCTAATTGCTGCCGTGATGTCATAATGAGCAATGTTAAGTCTATGGGGGAAATTGTAATAGTTTTTAACTAATAGTTTAAAAAGTATAAAAGTTACAAAGTTGAAAAATATAAAGCAGGCATGGCATAAGCAAGACCTACGCAACAACGTTTGAATGAAGTTTCTACGTTAAACGGTTGAAGCTGAATTGGCTGCGTTAGAAGAAGAAGTTTAATAATAATAAGAAGACTTGGAATAACAGTACAGTGCATTTTCATGCACTGTAATAATAAGAATAGTTGGAATAACAATAGAGTGCATTTTTCATGCACTCTAACTAGAGAAAGCAATTCCAGGGAATTACGAGTGCATGAAAATTGAGACAAAGATAGAGGTGAAGTAGAGAAAAGGTTGAGGGGAGTCATAGTTATTGACAATTAACAGTTGGAATGAGCAACAAGTTAAACAGTTGAGTAGTTCAAATAGTTGAGCTATTTAATAGAGAATAATTGTGTGAGGACTTTTACTTTGAAACAGTTGTGGGCAGAGGAAACTGTTGGTGGAATACATAGCTGATGACAACTGTCGGAATGGCTAAAGAGTTAAATAGTTGCATAGTTTAAATAGTTACATTATGAAATACGGAATTATGACACTGATGACTTATTTTGAAACAGTTGTGGGCAGAGGAAACAGTTGGAGGGAGTCAAAGTTGATGACAACTGACAGTTAGAATGGCTGAACAGTTAAATAGTTGAATAGTTTTAATAGTTGAATTAAGTAATAGTGAATTATTTTAGTGAAGACTTTTATTTTGAAACAGTTTCAGGCAGTAGAAACAGTTGAAGGGAGTCATAGTTGATGCAAACTGACAGTTGGAATAGCCAAACAGTTAAATAGTTGAGTAGTTTAAATAGTTGAATTAATTAATAGTGAATTTAGTTTCAGGCAGTAGAAACAGTTGGAGGGAGTCCTAGTTGATGAAAACTGACAGTTGAAATAGCCAAACAGTTAAATAGTTGAGTAGTTTAAACAGTTGATGACAACTGACAGTTAAAATGGCTGAACATTTAAATAGTTGAGTAGTTTAAATGGTTAAACGATTTGATAGTGAATTATGGTAGTGAGGATTTTTATTTTGAAACAGTTTTAGGCACAGGGAACAGTTGAACAAGATCTGTAGTCTTATTATTTTGAAACAGTTGGAGGGAGTCATAGTTGATGAAAACTGACAGATGGAATAGCCAAACAGTTAAATAGTTGAGTAGTTTAAATAGTTGAATCAATTAATAGTGAATTTAGTTTGAGGGAGTCATAGTTGATGAAACTGACAGATGGAATAGCTAAACAGTTAAATAGTTTAGTAGTTTAGTTGAATTAATTAATAGTGCATTTAGTTTCAGGCAGCAGAAAAAGTTGGAGGGAGTCATAGTTGATGAAAACTGACAGTTTGAATAGCCAAACAGTTGAATAGTTGAGTATAAATAGTTGAGTAGTTTAACCCTTTCATGCGCAACGTCCACATGCGTGGACAGTAACTTTAACTCTGTTTTCTACTTATTTATCATGTTGATATACACCAATCCACTTCAGGGCAGTTTTAGTAGGTCCTTGGCAATATATTAACAATATGTATCATCTTATATTTGGAATATTGACTGCTTGATGACATCATCAATTCAACATGAGTGACAGTAATGGCCATATGCTGAATGCTCCAGGCATATCTGTAAAGAGCTAGTACTCAAGAAGGCAAAATCATGTAAAAAAAAATATTATGCTGTACAGGAGAGTGTGTTGAACAACTCTATGTTTTCAGAAATTAAATCGGATGTAAAATGGAGTCTGTAGACCCTAAAAAGCAACTGTCCACGTATGTGGACGTTGCGCAACAGAGGAGTTAAATGGCCAAAAATTAGATTTTGTAACTAGGACTTTTTTTTTTTTTTTTTTTTCAAATATGATTTTAATTGCTTTAAATTACAAAGAAACAAACATTTGGTAAACATATTTATAAATAATGACCTAATTACATGTGGTAATGCCAAGGTGGTATGGTAATATGGGGGTAGTAGAGGGTTGGGTGGGTAGTAGAGGGGTGGGTATGAGAGTACTAGAGGTGTGGGTGGATTAGTAGTAGAGGGGTGGGTAGTATGGATGTAGTAGAGGGGTGGTTGGGTAGTGGTGGTAGTAGAGGTGGGTAATATGGGGGTAGTAGAGGGGTGGGTGAGGGTCGGTGAGCAATAATGGGGGTAGTAGAGGGGTTAGGCGGGTAGTATGGAGGTAGTAGAGAGGTGGGTGGGTAGTATGGGGGTAGTAGAGGGCTGGGTGGGTAGTATGGAGGAAGTAGAGGGCCATAGTTTCCACATTTTCTGTCATTACATTTTATCCTTTTTTACCCCTTTGTTGCGCACTGTCCACATACGTGGACAATAACATAACTTCTATATAAAAGCATATTTTTTTAAAATTCCAACTGATTTTCAATATTGGACTCATATAGAGTACTAAAATCAATACTAAAAAAATCTAGACACTTTTTTTCATAATGCGTGCATGAAAGGGTTAAATAGTTGAATTAATTAATAGTGAATTTAGTTTCAGGCAGTAGAAACAGTTGGAGGGAGTCGTAGTTGATGAAAACTGACAGTTGGAATAGCCAAACAGTTAAATAGTTGAGTAGTTTAAATAGTTGAATTAATTAATAGTGAATTTAGTTTCAGGTAGTAGAAACAGTTGGAGGGAGTCATAGTTGATGAAAACTGACAGTTGGAATAGCCAAACAGTTAAATAGTTGAGTAGTTTAAATAGTTGAGTAGTTGAAACAGTTGATGACAACTGACAGTTAAAATGGCTGAACAGTTAAATAGTTGAGTAGTTTAAATGGTTGAACGATTTGATAGTGAATTATGGTAGTGAGGATTTTTATTTTGAAACAGTTTTGGGCACAGGGAACAGTTGAACAGGATCTGTAGTCTTATTAGAAGCCAGACTGTATGCTTAAAAGCCTGAGAGAGAGAGTTCTGGCATACAGTAGGATTCTAGAAGCCTGAGAGTTCTGGGATAGGATTCTAAAAGCCTGGGAGAGAGAGTTCTGGCATAGGATTCTAATCGGTGATGTCATAATCATAATGTTAAGTCTATGGGGAAATTTTGATAGTTTTAATTAAATAGTTTAAAAAGTTTAAAAGTTTCAAAGTTGAAAAATACATGCCTGAAGTCACCTAAGTGAGATCTTCGCGACACAGTTAGAATGAAGTTTCAAAGTTAAACCGTTGAAGCCGCATTAAACGCATAAAAAGCGTTAGAAGAATAAGAATAACTAGAGAAAGCAATTCCAGGGAATTACGAGTGCATGAAAATTGAGACAAAGCTAGAGGTGAAGGAGAGAAAAGGTTGAGAGGAGTCATAGTTGATGACAATTAACAGTTGGAATGAGCAAAAGGTTAAACAGTTGAGTAGTTCAAATAGTTGAGCTATTTAATAGAGAATTATTGTGTGAGGAGTGGACTTTTATTTTGAAACAGTTGTGGGCAGAGGAAACTGTTGGTGGGATACATAGCTGATGACAACTGTAATTCGGAATGGCTAAAGAGTTAAATAGTTGCATAGTTTAAATAGTTACATTATTAAATGCAGAACTAGGACACTGATGACTTATTTTGAAACAGTTGTGGGCAGAGGAAATAGGTGGTGGGAGTCATAGTTAAAGACAACTGACAGTTAAATGGCTGAACAGTTGATTAATTGAGCAGTTTAAATGTTTAGTTCTTTAATTGTGAATAATTGTAGTAAGGACTTTCATTAAGAAACAGTTTCAGGCAGTAGAAACAGTTGGAGGGAGTCATAGTTGATGACAACTGACAGTTAGAATGGCTGAACAGTTAAATAGTTGAGTAGTTTAAATAGTTGAGTCCTAGTTTAAATAGTTGAATTGATTAATACTGAATTATTTTAGTGAGGACTTTTATATTTGAAACAATTTCAGGCAGTAGAAACAGTTGGAGGGAGTCATAGTTGATGAAAGCTGACAGTTGGAATAGCCAAACAGTTAGATAGTTTAGTAGTTTAAATAGTTGAGTAGTTTAAATAGTTGAATTATTTAATAGTGAATTTAGTTTCAGGCAGTAGAAACAGTTGGAGGGAGTCATAGTTGATGAAACGGAGAGTTGGAATAGCCAAACAGTTAAATAGTTGATTATAAATAGTTGAGTAGTTTAAATAGTTGATGACAACTGACAGTTAAAATGGCTGAACAGTTAAATAGTTGAGTAGTTTAAATAGTTGAATTGTTTAATAGTGAATTTAGTTTCAGGCAGTAGAAACAGTTGGAGGGAGTCATAGTTGATGAAAACGGACAGTTGGAATAGCCAAACAGTTAAATAGTTGAGCATAAATAGTTGAGTAGTTTAAATAGTTGAATTAATTAATAGTGAATTTAGTTTCAGGCAGTAGAAACAGTTGGAGGGAGTCATAGTTGATGAAAACTGACAGTTTGAATAGCCAAACAGTTAAATAGTTGAGTAGTTTAAACAGTTGATGACAACTGACAGTTAAAATGGCTGAACAGTTAAATAGTTGAGTAGCCTAGTTTAAATGGTTGAACGATTTGATAGTGGGCACAGGGAACAGTTGAGCAGGATCTGTAGTCTTATTAGAGCCAGCCTGAGAGAGAGAGAGTTCTGGCATACAGTAGGATTCTAGAAGCCTGAGAGTTCTGGCATAGGATTCTAAAAGCCTGGGAGAGAGAGTTCTGGCATAGGATTCTAATCGAATTGTGATGTCATAATCACAATGTTAAGTCTATGGGGAAATTTTGATAGTTTTAATTAAATAGTTTAAAAAGTATAAAAGTTACAAAGTTGAAAAATACATGTCTCCAGTCACCTAAGTAAGATCTACGCGACACAGTTTGAATGAAGTTTCAAAGTTAAACCGTTGAAGCCGCATTAAACGCACAAAAAGCGTTAGAAGAAGAATAAGAACTATAATAAGAATAAGTGGAATAACAGTAGAGTGCATTTTTCATGCACTCTAATAAGAATAATTGGAATAACAATAGAGTGCATTTTTCATGCACTCTAATAAGTGGAATAACAATAGAGTGCATTTTTCATGCACTCTAATAAGTGGAATAACAGTAGAGTGCATTTTTCATGCACTCTAATAACAACAATAATAATAATGATCATAATAGCATTTCCATTAAATATATATATCTTTAAATACAGAATATTTCTCCTGCTGAAGTAGGCTAGAATAGTATTGTGTAGGGCAGGCTATATATCATGTATTATGATGCACCAGGCTCTCTGTGTGAGAGGCAGCGGTACTGTAGCAGCGATGTGTGCTGTGTGTGTGTGTGTGTGTGTGTGTGTGTGTGTGTGTGTGAGTGCCTCTGTGGAAGGGGATCTCAGCGCAATAATGCTGTGTTGACCTGGAGGAGCACTTGCACACACACTCATGTTCTGTGCAGCCAGGTGTCTCTGCCCCTCCGCCACACTGTGATTTGGTTTCCCTGTAAACCCTGTGCTGCCTCACTCCTAACCTGGCCTCCTTCGCTCTCCACTTCTTCTGCAGGTATTCTTTCTCTCTCTCTTTCTCTCTAGCTCTCCCTCTCCTCTCTCTCTCTCTCTCTCTTTTTCTCTCTCTCTCTTGCTCTCCCTCTCCCTCTCTTTTTCTCTCACTCTCTTGCTCTCTTTCTCCCTCTCCCTCTCTCTCTCTCTCTCCTCTCTCTTTTTCTCTCTCTCTTGCTCTCTTTCTCCCTCTCCCTCGCTTTCTCTCTCACTCTCTTGCTCTCTTTTTCTCTCTCTCTCGCTCTGTCTCTCTCTCTCTCTCTCTCTCCCTCTCTCCCCCCACTGCTCTCAGCTTGAAAGAATGGGGAAGTGGAAATGGTTTCTATAGCAACAAAGAGCCCAGAGGGAAGCCAAGTAGGGATAATATGCAGAGGCTGAGACTTTGCCGGTACAGTTATAGAAACGGCCAGCGCCGAACAGAGACGAGCAGAGAATGCGCTGCGCACACATTCTGGAGATAAGAGTCGTTATTTTCAGGGGACTAACACCACTCTAATGTGCGTCCTTTTGAATGCTGCACTTCTACCAGTCTTTATTAGGCCTTGTTAATGAACAGAGAGCTGTTTTGCGTTTCAAGACAGAGAGCTCACAGCAGTATTCTTTCAATGTGCATGTTGTCATAGATG
>NC_085008.1:26156705-26191703 GCF_963854185.1 Sardina pilchardus | reverse complement strand
TGTGTGTGTGTGTGTGTGTGTGTGTGTGTGTGTGTGTGTGTGTACAGTATGTGTGTGTGAAGGAGTCTCAGGCAGGCAAGTTTCACGCAGCATTGAGAGCATCATGGAGAAGAAAGCACAGGGAGGCTGGTAGCCAAGGGCTGGAACAGATGCCATCGGTGTCGTGCCATTCCTCACGTCACGCTCATTGCAGCTCTCCGCAGTCAGGGGGCTGTGCACTGCATGCGTGGTCGTCGGAAACTCTAGAACGCATTTGGCCCTGGTGTGGGCCGGATCCACGCCATAACTGGGCCAATTCTGAGCCCAATCTGCCGAGGCAGGATTGTGTCAGGAGTCTGAGTTTGTTTACATGTTTTGGTGTGTAGTAATGAGTTTTAGATGAAAAGAGGAATTGCTACCAACGAGGTGAAAAGCAGCTAAGCAGGAGTGACCTTTCTGAGAATGGCATTCTGGCCTCTGATTGGTTTCCTGAGGCGCTGCTGTGGTGAGCCTCTGTTGAGTGATGGGAAGTGGAATGAGAGGGAAGGTGTGCTTGCAGATTAGGTGTGACGTGACTAACAGTTTCCTTCCGAGTCACGACGGAGCGTCTGTTTGGGTTTTTGTCAGTGCTATTAGACTAGAACAATCGTTTTGGGTGAAAAACTCGAAAGAAGATGGATGTGTAACTCTGGGGTTAATTTTTGTGTTCTTTACTCTCTTAGGTCTTGTTTATTAACACAGAGAGAGAGAGAGAGAGAGAGAGAGAGAGAAAGAGAAAGAGAGAGAGAGAGAGAGAGAGAGAGAGAGAGAGAGAGATGAGAGAGAGAGAGAGAGAGAGAGAGAGGAGACACACACACACACACACACACACACACACACACACACACAGACACGCACACAACAATCAGAGTTTTCTCTTTGGTGTCCTCTAGAGGACTGGGCTGGAGTGACCAAGTATTGATTTGATTGATAATTCAAGGGCAGCAGTGCTACTACTCTCCCTGCCTTTTGGAAAGATCATAATGAATGGCTGTATTAAGGTGTCCTCCCGAGCCCTTAACTGTGCTGCTGGTGTAGTGAAGGGATCTCCTCTGGCCTGGTCGCTGTGTGTGTTTAAGAGTGGCCATCGACAGGACTGCAGCAGTGCTAATTAGAGGGGCTTTCAGGGGGATCTGCGGCCCCAGATATATACGGAGGCACAAATTGACTTCTCCTTCCCCAAGGTGAGGGCCTGAAATGCTGAGACAAGGGCCAGAGAAAATAATCACATTCATTTATTCACACAAACACACACACACACACACACACACACACACATAGAAATGCTGACGGGCCACTTCAACGGCGAGGACACAACATTTTGAACTTCCACTAGAGAGGTAAATAAACACACATAGAGAGTTTTTCTGTCTGGATAAAGGCTTTCCTACCGATTGACTTAAATGCTTCTGGATGTCTTATACACTTCAGGAAGTTCTTGCGTGGGGAAGTCACATTTTTTTTTTTTACTTACACTTACACATTTTAATTTATGTTAAAAGGCATTTTCGATTGTTTTGTGAAGACTACAAGAATATTCACTTTTGGTTGTACTCACGGGTGCTGTGGGTTAAGCGTGTTCTCTGTGTCTTACTGCTTGCAAGCTTTTAATCGAGTCTGTGATTTTGGTGAAAAGTTGTTGACATTTGATCTTAACAGCCTGTCAAATGCCAGCCGTCCATTCCATGCTGCTGAAACAGCATAAGGATGTGCAAGAATTGTGCATGGCTTGGGCCGGGCAGCTATCTTTGTTTCCCTTTTACAGAGCTAGGATTGTGTGTGACTGCTGGTTTTTCCGTCTGCACACACACCAGCCACGTTTACATGGGCACATTTAATCCTGTCAGAAACTGAATAACGGCTCAATCAGAATAACATTTGCTGTATAAACATCTCAATCGGAATAAAAATGCCTAATCCAGAACTTTCAGAATTTTAATCGGAATGAAAGAGGTTGCTGATGGTTATAGGTTACTGGCTACTGATTAGGCAGTTCCGGAACCATGAGGGGGCATTCCCTGAACTTGATAAAGCATGCATCGGATTAGAATGGCAGACTCGTCTCAAAACCACCTAACCTCCTAACTCCTCGATGGTGTAACAGCAAAGATCTACTGTAGTGGAGTAACGGGGAAAGTTTGGTCAGTGATGTCACTCTGCTTGTCAGGAATCTCAATGTTCTCTCAGTAGCACTCATATGACATTTTATCTAAAGCCATAATTACATCTCATTATGGGAAATGAATTACATTGGGCAGCTGCGTTGTTTCTTGAGGACCATGACAAATGTGTGTGTCTAAACACATGGCCTGTGTCATTTTCAATCCAATCCATTGGGCCCAAGTCCCCTTGAACCACCATGGGGGGAGAGAGATGGCAGCACGCTAATCAATGGGTGGATGAGTCACTCTGAGATATTAGATATGACGTATGACCATTAACTCCGATTAGTAATCTTTTAAACAGGAAAATGGTCTGAGCTATCAAAAATGGCATATTTTATAATGGCATATGCAGCCTAAAGCCATGGTAATGGCATATGCCGCCTAAAGCCAAGCTATGTTCCTGCTAACACATTCTCCACATCTATAATCTGACTTGATAACCAAAGATTGGAGTCTGACGTGCTCTGGCTCATTGTCATCGCCAGTGTTCTTTCGCCATTCACCATTCCTTCATGCAGTACCAGCACAGGTACTCTGGGTTCTGATTTCTACATTTTGTGCCCCATGTTATTAAATGTGCTAGTAAATGGCAATGATTATACAAAGATTACAGGCTATGCTGTTTCACAGTTGAGTATTGAAAAGTAGTGGGATACAGTGTAATGGCTTTATATTTTATATCAGAAACCTCGTTTTAGTTTGCTTAACTGGATCAAGTGGATCAATTTACCATTGAGCTGCTTTTCCCAAGTTGTTTTCCCAAGTGTCAGTGACTCACTGTAATTCTGCAACATGCGTCCTGAAAAAGACAATTAACTCTGTTGTTTCCATTTAAGGGAAATCAATGATGATTTACAACTGTTACCAAACGATTGTAGCCGATGGCTATTTCTGGCTCTTGAATGAGTTTTTCCTTATCACAAGTTCAATTCATATCCCCTCAAGCACAAATGCACAAAATGTTTTCCCTGTGTCATTACATGTTGACATATGCAACATGCATATCAATATCAATGCACTTTGGACATAAAAACCTTTCATAATAAATGCCAGTGCATTTCATTTGTATTATCTATAATGCACCTGTACACATGTGTTAGAGCTCCCTATAGTCTCCCTGGTGAGGTCTCTCTTAGATGTCTTTTTAAATGTATTCCAAAGTCTTGTCTCATGCATCACATATCACACTTTCACATACGCAATGTACATATCAATACACACACTTTTGTCATGAAAATGTTTAAAAGTGATCATTACATACTCACCATCCAACACATCTGTGTTCTAGCTGCCCTCTTGATATCCCTGGTGAGTTTCACTCCCTCAGATGTGTTCCGAGAGCCGTCCCCTCTGTCTCCAGCCCCCTTTTCCGTCATTAGTTACACAGCTCCTGACGGGAAAAACAGGCAACGTGCCGCTCCGCGAGCAGGTCAATTTCTCCGCTGCTTCCGTGTGTCCTGTTCAATTAGCGCGTGTGACAGCGGCGGAGGCTGTGCGGCAGGCTGTGAGTGTGTGGACCCTGCTCACTGGGCCTCTGAGCACGGCACCACCCAGACCATTTATAATTATTACTTACATAAATATTTGATGTAGTGTTGGAACAGGCAGCGGTAGGATATCACTGTCACTGTGAAACGGTGGAGCTTTAGTCTCCAGCACAACTCCTGCTTATGGGAAGTGCTTTAGCCAAAATACTACTTGATGTCCAGACCATTAGCAATGTAGATATTTTATTTGGAAGAGGGCATGAAACGTCTCCAAGAAAAAGAATTCCATTCAGAAAGTGTCCATTCAGAAAAACTGGGCTGTTGTTACCACGGTGGAATCTTTGAAATGCACACCGGTGTTTAAAGCTGACATGTGTAACTCTTGTTGTCAAGAAAGCAGTCGTGAAAAATGCTTTGAGTCTGACACTGGTAATGATACAGGTATAATGGCATTGTTTTGGTCTTGCTACATCCTGTGCACATTTTGCATATTCGTATGTGTGCAGTCTATGTTGCTTGCATTTCTTTACCTTTATCGCCTTCGCAGTACTGTAAACAATCACATAAAACACCTGAAACAACAAAAGGATCTTTCACATTGTCCTTGTTAGCCATAATCCCATTTTTTGGGGCTCTCAGTTTTCTCCATACACTTCAAAGACTTGCTTACCAGACTTCACTTCAGTCTATTTTTTTCAAGGAAAATGATCGTTCCTGAAGGAATACTGTGGCAGTCAGACCTTCAGTGGAATTGGGACATTTTAGTATTTGGTTGTCCTCGTTTTCCTGCAAAGACCAAATAACTACCCAGGGCCTCCAGGGGGCCTCCCTCTGTTTTGGTAAGGGTGCTTTTCTTGATGCACTGATGCATAAGAGTGGCCTTTATGAGAGAACAATTTGTAGATCGTGCCAAAATTGCCGTTATATTTTATGGTTGTTAAACTCAAATCCAGTGAGGTGAAAACATACTGAAGCAACGCTGTGCGGTGTCTGAGAGAATTGTTATGCATGTTGGGTAACGGGCATCTTTAGAGGTGGTGGTCACCAGATGTGGTCAGCTCACCATGCTTAATTTCAGCTTGATATGGCATACGGAATAATGTGTTCTGAAGTAAAACATTTGTGTGGCATTACGCGTACCGTAGAGTGGCTCTGTTGGAAGCCTGGGAAGTCTGTTGCCACATGGTTACGGTGAAGGCAATATGATGACAGTAAGCTAAAGAGATTTCCCCTCTCGGTCATAAATCCACGTTAACATTGAAAATATGTCTGGCAAACATGGGGAATATCAATGAACTGGCTCTAAGCCAGCTGGCCATAGGCTCTCTTTGACCTGTGTACTGTTATTATCATAAATGTGTAATTAACTCAGTAGGCCTACCCAGTGATTACACTTGACAGACCTGAACCGTTATCTGTTCAAAGTTATTGCAGGCATATTCAATGTGGCATGGCTTGTTAGAAACACATTTGAAAGACAGCATTTAAAAAGTCAGCCAAAAGTACAACCACTATAGGAATAATAATAGCACATATGTTCATATATTTGTTCATGCAGACTAATTAGGTTGAATTTCCCTTCTCACATGACATACGGTCTATATGGTGTTGTGGGAGTGAGTAGGCTACAAGAAATAGAAGATTATTTAATCTCTAAGCTGGCCTGTAATTATGTGGGTATGCATTTGTGGATATATTCTGAATACACATACTACACACATTTAAAACACAGCTGTGAGTTGGCCTTTACATTGGCTTTCATTTACTATTTTGGTCATTTATCATGTTTAAAAGAAACTGGCATAATAATGCCATAAATGTAGCCTCAATTTAGGAAATGAAGATCCGCACAGTGATTATGTCTTACAAGACACTTGCTGAATGTTTGGCTGTATAATATAGACACTCTGTTTTTGTTTACTTCAGTGATACTGGCACCATTGAGGGCAAATAATACCAAAGGCCGATACTGTACCCTCTTATAGCTTGCGTACAGTACTGTACAGTACATGTAGGTGCGCCATTGGCTTTCACCCAAAGACATGCCATCTGTAGTAGCTGAACTAGTTGGCTATCCCACCACCACATTTCAGGGAGATACTGTACGGGTTGGGTGGTTGAGATTACATTGCCAGACGTCTTTGTTGCCTCGTTGCCAGCCACTACATTTGGTGTTAACCTAATGTTTTCCCTCTGCCCTCAACTGCCCCGCTGGGTTAAGAGTCAGACCAAAGAGTGACGAAAGTATTCTGCAATAGATCAGTCAACTCTAAACACTCATATCCCACTCTGTAAAAATCACTGTGGTTATTCAATGCTTTATGCTGCCCAGATTTTGTGTCGAAAAATGAGCGCATATGTTGTGCCAAGACGTGATGCCATTATTTGCGCCATGTCATCTCATGTTCGATGACATTGATGACATAGCGTGCCGTTAAAACAGTGCGCAGGACATGTTCACTTTGTCATTTTGATTAGTTTGTTTTAACCACATTGTTGGTGTTGTAGGCTATGTAAGTCCAGTTCTATAGCAGATCACTGTGGTCATTTCATGTTTGTTTATTGTGGCCAAATGTGTTACGTATGAATTACCAAGTCTCCTCCGTTAGTGCCCGATCGAGCAGACTATCTCCAAGCGAGGGTGAGCACTCGCCCTCCTCCGCACACGATCACGCACTGAAACCACTCCTCTCGCTGTCTGTCTTCATCCTATCTCCCACCTCCCACCGCAACCATTTCAGCGGAATAGACGCTCGTTGCATCCGTGGGACGCAAACTGGCTCGACTTGCTCTACACCTTTTCGATTCGGGACAGTGACAGCGACAGATATTTTTTCGGGAAAATACGGCTTTTACGCCTGCCAGGCATTGATGGATAGTACCTAATTCAAGTCTACGATTTACAGTGGATTTTTTTTCTGATTTTATACTGAAAATTGACGCTGTATGAAGAAACCACCCTTTGCCTCTGTCTCGCATCACGAACTTGTACTTCTTAAATTATGGGGAGGCATGAATTGGTTTATCTTCACACAAGCCGAGATATAGACAGTACATTCTGCCACAACTCAACCTGTTTCCCCATCGCATATGACTAGCACATCATCTAATATTTTCGTGCGTTTGGACAGTATGTGGGTATGTTACATTCCTCTGAAGGAGACTCGTGCATCAGTTTCTGTCGGAAGCACACCCACCATAGTGTGATGCTCCTTGAATTCTCTTGGCTCAACCCGCAGCTCCAGAACCGGCGGCCCACTTTTGGATTTACAATTGGATTCAAATTATTTGCATGAAAAGGCGTTCCCCGATGGACAATTATTCAACTATTCCATGTGAGTACCCTGCTGTTGTGCATATCTGCTCCATTAGGCGACAGTGCTTCGGTTTACCATCTCGGAAGAACGATTTGATTAGACGTAAATCAAGGGTAGTCTAGTCTATCTGTAAATTACATTGCGTTGGCTTAAATGACCTATGGATATCGTTGAGCTCTTGAATGAATACGGTCCTCTGCATTGCGATAACTGCCCACACAGAGAGCAGCGATCGCTAAACTGACTAGAGAGATGCACAGATATGGGCAGCGGTAGGCTACATCTCTTTATGAGCACTGAACCATTTTTCTGTAACTCTTGTCCTCACTGAATGCGTCCTGATGAATGATTCTTAGACTACCACAACTCACAGCCATAATAATCATTTGAACTCATTTGCGTTTTGAAGGAATAGCATTTTCTTGAGGTATTGTCAATTTAATGATTGCTTACTCGTTTCATTGATTTTTACGCATAGGAAATTATGCTCGTTACTGAACGGCAGTGTTGCTCACGTTTTCCTAATGGTATTGTTATCAGATTTAGGGTTGACTGTGATCCCGTGTGATAATGAGCGGAGTGATAAACCAGGACATCTTCATACAAGAGTTTGGCATGCAGCAACAAGGCACTAGCCTAAAACGTGTCAAACGGGTGCAATATTATCTGCGATCCCTTTTGCTCTGTAACAAGTAACAACCGACATCCAGTAGCCTATGCCCCATGTCTCTAGGTAGACTACTGTAAAGGAATCCAGGCAGATTCTCTCTCTCTTTCTTTAAGCTCCTCCATGTGATTATGATAGCAAATGTGGTTGACTTTTAGTGTAGTATACTGCAATGATTTAATATGTTGATACAAGTGCCATCATTTACACTTTACTTATGAACTGTCTTCCTTTGAGCATCCTTCCAGTAATGAAGGAGTTTTTTTTAGCTCTTTGTGTAGTGCATGGCATCTGGGTTGATAGTTTATCTTCTCATTAGCAAACCTAGTCTATTCATATTAATCCTGACTGAAGGAGGCTACCAAATTGGGCCCAGCTATAATTGGCCCCTTTGCCATCCTGCAGAAGTCACCATAATCAAGAAGTATGATACTCACCTGTTTCAGGTCAGTCTCCATCACTGCCTGTTTGTAAAGGCAAATCTTACAGTTACATTACGGAAGTTATTGTTAAGTAGGTGTAACCTATTGATTTGGACAAAATCACAGTACGGTAGTGCACCTGCACCAACTATAGACTATTTACATTCGTAAAGAGCTGTGATGTCTCTGTGATGTTGAATGATCTGTAGAGATGTAGGCTAAACTAAGGATGCTAAATATTTGCACAATTACCGTTGTTAGTGATGCCTGCCCATTGGTTAATCCAGTTATGGTACAGTGTGAGTAGCAGGGTTCCCACTGGTCACTGAATTTCTGGAATATCCCAGAATTTTTGAAAGTCTATTCCAGACATGGGAAGTCAGAGAATTGTATCAGTTTTGGGGCACAGTCATGAGATATCAGGGAATTGTCTTGTACCAGTTACAATACTGCCAAAATATGTTAATATGAATATAGTTCCACACAGAACCAATGTATATCTGGTTATTTGTTTTTCCTAATCGTTTGAGTATGTGGTTAGTCCAACTTTGTTTATTCAATGCCCATTTATCTACTGTATCTCCTGCTCTAACAAATAAAACATTCTTGGACGCTATGCCACTGTTACGAAATATTTGGTCAGTATTGTACCCTTCATTATGTAGTGGGATAAGTCATGGAAATTCAGCTTTTTTTGTCAAAGAAAGTCAAGTAAAAGTCATGGAATTTTGCACCTCACTTGGAGTGGGAACCCTGGTTATCATTGTTAGTGATGTATGCCTACCCAATTGTTAATCCATTGATGGCACAGTATGTGAACAGCCTTATGCATTACATTGATATTCAGCACTGTCCAGTAAAATGGACAATGGGCAGGACAATGGACAATAGGCTACTGGTCCATGACTGTGTTGTTGTTGTTTGTATTGTACTGTTTAGAAACTATGGTTGGGTGATGAAGACTTAACTATCATGAGTTAGGATATTTATGGCGGTACCAATGCCAATCATTATGAAGATACTGTTCACCACAGTAGTCTCAGCCACAAGTCGTCGTCTTGCAGTCTTGAGCGTTGTGTAAAGTCAACAACTTCGCATTCAGTTTGTATTCCGCATCATTGGTATCATTCTACATGTGAGCTACGCATCTTCCAACACATACAGTATAAACATGCCATCACCTATATCATTTATATTGTGATATGACAGATGCTTAACTGTATGATGGGGAGGAACTCTGCCAGTGTATTGAAAATGATACAATATTGCCCATCCCTACAAGCCTGTTACTAACCTGGAGGGAGATAATTCTTTGCATATACAGTACAGTATATGGATTTCTGAATTCTCCTGTCCATCCCTTTCCATTATTTATAAAAGATGCAGGAAATTGGACAGTGGCATTGTTTAATTGTCATGCCTATTATTAGATTTGGTGTGGTGCAAGAGAGGCATCATAGCGAAGTTATTGTTGTAGCGTGACGTGTGATAAGATTAATCCTAGTAAAACTGTCATATGAATCGCCCGTTCTGTCCATCTGTGCGTAAATCATTTTTGTCCAAATATGATTTTGAAAGATGTCTGTTGTTGTTGCTGACCTTGCTTGCCTTCCGTCTGTGCAAATGGCATCACTACTTTTGGATATATGGCTGTTACTCTGCCAAAGATTACACAATAGCTAGCGTGTTGCTGTGTAACTGCAGTGAGTGAAACAGCCTAACTAGGCTCTTTGATGTCGTCTCCTTCCCTGTGCTGTTAGCTTAACTTGTTTGTCATTTTACACACACAGTTGATACATTGATTGATTGATCTACTGACTGGATGTCTGATTGATGGATGCTCGGATTAATTGATTCCTCGTGTGTCCACACATCTTTGTGTTTATTCATTGCAATCCATCCGAGCATCCTTCTGCCAGAGCTGCTATCTGGTATAGCACTATCTGCCTCATCAGGACCCTCAGTATCCATCAGCACAGTGACAGGGGAGAACTGGAATAGGGAGTTTTAATGGGAGTCTAAGATGCCTATTTGCACAGAAGGCATTTAGCAGATTTGCCTGTGTCAGTTTCTAACTCTACAATATGCCGTCTATAGTTATATCCTCTCGTAGCCAGTATTGTGTTTTTTTAGCATAACTACTGTATACTGTATAATGTTTTAAATATTAAAATGTAAAATGTGTGTGTGTGTGTGTGTGTGTGTGTGTGTGATGGTGTGTGTGATGGTGTGTTTGTGGTCTTGGCAGCAGTGTCAGAACTAGATTGTGAATGTTATACCGTGTTTTATTATAACATAACTGTAGAATATGTACTGTATATGTCTTTTTTTTTAAATGAAAGGTTACCGCTCTCTTGTCAGGCGAACCTCATTCTTTCCCCTTAGCAGTCTCACCAGTGTAGTGGTAGCAGGGGCAGATCACTGTGGTTGCATTGGTGTTGTTGACACGAATCACTCATCTGTAAGTCCCTGGGGAGGCCTGCTGAAACTGAACTGAGGAGATGTGAAAGGTGACTGTGAAAGCTGTCACTGTGGGCGGACTCTGCGCCCGTGTAGGCTACCTACACTGCCAGGGCCCCGGACCTGTCGCTCGCTTCTAGATGCTAATTATGTCAGAATCAGAATGCACCTATCAGTCACTCCGCCTGTGCGCGCCGCAGATCCCTCCCCGACACGGATTTGCTCATTTTGGTGCTGCTAATACTCCGTCCTTTGGGATGTTTTGGCTTAGCTCCGCTAATGCTGCAGGCTCTTCAGAAGGGGCGTCGCTGAAAGAGATATGATATGATAATAGAGCAATGAGATTTGGGAGTTTCCTCTCCAGGTAGTGGCCTCGCTGAAATGACACGGAACAAAGGAATCGACATTACAGTAACACTGGAGAGCGTGTGTGTGTGTGTGTGTGTGTGTGTGTGTGTGTGTGTGTGTGTGTGTGTGTGTGTGTGTGTGTGTGTGTGTGTGTGTGTGTGTGTGTGTGTGTGTGTGTGTGTGTGTGTGTGTGTGGCTTTGAATGCACGAGGATTCAGGTATGATATGACTTGTCCATTGAGCAGGCTTTGTACAGTATATGAGCATGCTATGAGATAGAGACACTTTTTATCACTAGATTTAGATGTTTGGAGCACGGGGCTTTTGCACATGATACAGTAGGTGTGTGTAGGAAATTGGAATCATCCCGTTGGGGCTTTCAAAGGAATTGCTTGTAACATATACTGTATGTCTCTCTCTGCAGACTAATTATTTCTCTAGAAGAAAGCTTAATGTTCATGTGAATTGTTTCCATGACAATGAAAGTCATTTTTGTATAAGGAACAAAAGGTTATTGTACCAGTAGTAGTAATTCCCAAACGATTGTGATTGGTCTGAGGGAACAATAGCAAACCTCTGTGTGTTTTTGCCGAAGAACTGTATTTAATCCCGTGTCATCCGACAGCAGTTATATGGACTTCTAAGGTTCTAGTGGAACTAAGTAATCTGAACTAGACAGCAGGAGAACAGAACCAACCGTGTTCTGGATGTGGCCCGGGTCCATGGCTGATTGGTGTTTGGGTTTGCCCCAGACTCCGCTGTGAGTCGAGAGTGGGTGATTTATGTGCCCGGGTCGGGAGCTCACGGAGCACGAGCGAGCGAGCGCAGGTCGAGCAGGTAGCCTAGCCGGAGAGGTTTTCTGGGGGAGCGCAGGGGTCGTGTCCTAACCTGTAATGCTTATATAGGACACTCATGGGGTCTGGCCTGGATACGACTCAGGGACATCAGGAGCTTACTCATCCAGGGAGCTGAGCTGGAGTCCACCCCTCCACACGCAACGCACTGAGAGAGAGAGAGATAGAGAGAGAGAGAGGGAGAGAGAGAGAGAGAGAGAGAGAGAGAGAGAGAGAGAGGAGAGAGAGAGAGAGAGAGAGAGAGAGAGAGAGAGAGAGAGAGAGAGAGAGAGACTGGGGAGACATTTCACACAACGCGGAGTAGGAAAAGGACGCCGTAATCTCGAATGATATCCTGATATCCAGCATATGCTGTCTCTCCGTCTCTGCTGCGTCACAATTGCGTTAAAAGAAAGGTCACTTTGTTCTTCTTATTGCAGAGCCAAGCCGTTGTGATGTCTCGTATCGTTTGAGAGTAGGACGTCCTCCTCTGCTATAAACATTGTCTTCATATTAGCTGTTCACAGAGAAAGGTTACTGTACCTCATGGTTTACAGTTAATCGGTGAATGGAATATTGGTTTAAGAATATCAAAGCTATAGCCCTGGTTACAGCTCAGTTAATGTCTCACCCATATGCTTGGTGTTGATAGTAGAAGCCGTACTGGGAATGGCACCTTAGACCTTTGAAGCCTCTGGCGGCATCCAGAAAGTGGATTTTGTCGCCGTGACATCTGCCTCTTCCCTGTCAACAGCTGTTGTTTGTGTGATCTTATTTCAGAAATCGGGCCAGTCGCCACTCTGAATGTTTTAACAAATTAAAGTGCTCAAACACACACACACACGCACTCATGTACACACACACACACACACACACACACATATACACGCACACAGATGATTGTGAACCCTGTTAAACCATGAATTGTGCACCACAACAAAAAGATTTAATATTGCTGTCCAAAAAGAGCATTTTAAGCACCAATACTAAAATACAAAATAAGATGAATTATTAAGGACCATCTGAATTCACTATTCTTCTTTGTGGTTAATGTGATTGATGCCCTCAGTACGATCCCCTAGAGCTTTATTAGCTGTCATCCTTAAATGTGAAGGTGTGCTGTGCTTGTGTTGATCTACAGGAGTCGTGCGACGTGTATGGGATTGATATTTTGACACGGGTGAGATTGGGCTGCAGATTGCAGCACCTGCTCTTGTATCTGGAGGTGATTAATATCCAATCATTTGCATGCCAGCCGGAGCAGCAGCCTACTGTGCTGTGCTTCATCGTGACGGGGCCCGGGGGACAAATGGGAAGAGGTGGTGTGTGTTAGCCAGTCTCACTCCTCCCTGGCAGGGGACCGCAGCAGCAGCAGGGTGTGTTAGTGTGTGTGTGTGTGTGTGTGTGTGTGTGTGTGTGTGTGTGTGACTCTCAGGAGACGGATGTGTGAGCGAGAGAAAGGCCTGCCTTGTCTCTCCCGCAGTGTGTGTATGTGCGTGCCTGTGTGCGTGCCTGTGTGTGTGTGTGTGTGTGTGTGTGTGTGTGTGTGTGTGTTAGGGAGAGATAACCTGCTGGACAGGTGTAAAGGTATCAGGCTCGGAGACGTGCTGTGAGAGGGAGGAGCGGTCTCATCTGGTCCGGTCCGGTCCGGTCCTGTCTGGTCGTGGCGGGGCTGGTGTGGGTGTGTGTGTGCGGGCGCGACAGCTGCACAAAGGCCCCTGAGTGACGGGCGATGTGCGGCCGCCGCCTGATGTGTGTGTGATGGGCCGCTGCCATCGCCGCCGGGAGATGAATGGCGTGTCTACAGCAGCGCACCAGCACTGGACAACCCACTCTGGAGGACTGCCAGGCCACAAGGTGTGTGTGTGTGTGTGTGTGTGTGTGTGTGTGTGTGTGTGTGTGTGTGTGTGTGTGTGTGTGTGTGTGTGTGTGTGTGTGTGTGTGTGTGTGTGTGTGTGTGTGTGTGTGTGTGTGTGTGTGTGTGTGTGTGTGTGTGTGTGTGTGTGTGGAGGAGGAGGAATGAATGTAGGAGTGGGTTCGGGGTGTGTGTGTGTGTGTGTGTGTGTGTGAGTGTGTGTGAGTGAAGGAGGAGGAATGAATGTAGGTGTGTGTGTGTGTGTGTGTGTGTGTGTGTGTGTGTGTGTGTGTTGAGGTGTGAACCGAGAGACCGTCACCAAGAGTAGCAGCTCTGACAGTGCAACTCATTCTATTGAACCATCTCACGCAGACCTGATCAGCGTCTTGGTTCCTGAGGTGCCTGTGCTGTCTCAGTACAGCGTGGAGGTGCTGTGGAGGTGCCAGGCTGCAGGCTAGAGCCATGGAGTCATGGACTGTGCTGATCAACAGTGCTGGAGAGAGGGCTTTGAAGGTGTCTAATGTCAACATAGTACTGTACAGTACATCCACAGAAGCAATGAGCCATTGCTTTTACTCATGGAAACCATCTTCACTGTCTTTTTGTGATTCTGAAAAACTGTGTTCCAACTTGTAACACAACTTGCTAATAATGGAGCCAATGGCTCATTCTTTGATATTTTGTCCATGCATCATGTTCGTTCGTATATCCATTTTTATGCTTGCAAGATTTGGTTACAGAACCGACTTGAATGCAATCTGAGGCTGCTGTGCAGAACCACAAGTTTGGTAACACATTTATTCTTGTGTGAGCTATTGGACTGTCATGCCACACCTATAGATGTTGGACATTTAAAGTTAGATTTCAAATGTTCATGTGAAATGCTTTTAAATGCTATTTTTATACAGTACATTGATGTTACTTCACAGTGGAAGTTCTAAGAATATCAAAACTTCAATTGAAAAGTGTTACGGAAGGGAAAAAAAACCCAGAACAGGTGTTTTTGATGGGGTTTTTTGTATTCAGTGTCAAAGAAAAAAAAGAAATGTCTTAGAGTAAAAGTCCCTTTATCGTTGTACAAATGTTTCAGTCTAATACACTATATATTGGTAATTGGGGGTAATTTGGTTCAGTGAAACTAAGAAGGTTTAATTCATCCCATTAAAGCAATACAGTGTAGTCATTTTTCATGGTTTGCCTTCCAGCAGGTCAGGCCGAGGCAGACTACGAGAATGGGAAGAGGAAATGAAACAAGGAGTTGAATTTCAGATCGTTTGCGGCATCACAAATCGGTCTGTCTGATATTAATTATGCAAGCACTTTCTCTTCAGCCGAATTGGGGCGAGGGGTTGCGAGATTGATTAAGACGCCTGTCATCCAGTGTTGCGGATCAGCTCGCTAGCCTGCCATGTCTAATAGTGTTGCTGGCTGCGTGTTTCTCTTTGCGGATAGTAGAGGTTAACAGCGCCATGGTTAGTTCTAGCCAAGCTGTAGTGTTCCGTGCTGTCTTCTCCTCCCCAGAATACACACATGCTGTCTGGCAGTGCTAGAGTCGTGCTCATAAAAAGCATTACAGGGCTACAGTGGTGCCATATTTTCCCTCTGGCTTTGCAAGACTATGTATTACCACCCCGCTAACATCAAGTCTAATTCACTTTATTAGTCTAAGCCTAATTGCATCACGCAGATGGAGCTTGGAGGTAGGGTAGCCTATTCATTGTGTGTGCCATTGCGTTCATGGACAACAAAGAAATTCTGCGCTATTCATATTTGTCTCATTTTCCCTTTTTTCCATATGTTTTTCTATAGTATACATTTTTCCTCTCTGTTTTATGCTTGTGTTATGTTTAGTGCTTGCACAAGAGGTTGTGATGTAACCTAACAATAACGGGAGCTGGAGGACGTGAAGCTCTGGCCCTGTACAGCGACGTGAGTTCATGTGGTTCCTCGCTCCTTTCAGTCTGTGAAAGCACTTCTGGCCTTCACACAAAGACCCCGCGTGTATGTCTCCCTGGCTCCACAGGGTGTGTGTGCATTAGAGAGAGCAAGGGAACGAGGGATAGCGAGGGAGGGAGGGAGGGAGGGAGGGAGGGAGGGAGGGAGCGACTCAGCACCCTTAGGCTTCCATTATCTCCCGCCGCGTCCGAGCCAGTGAATAAGAAGCGAAAGTTAAGTCCGTCTTAGTGGCCGTCATTTTTAAATCCAGCGTCCACCGCCCAGTCATCTCTCTTCCCAGAGGGAGAGACTGCAGTAAGTTAAGACTGATCGTAGGGAGTAGTGCTGTGTGTGAGTGTGTGTGTCTCTGTGTGTGTGAGAGAGTGTGGGAGTATGTGTGTGTGTGTGTGTGGTGGGAGTGGGGGTTGGGGAGGCGGAATGAAGGATGTGGACTGCTTCTGTTTTAATAGCTCTATTGAGTTGTCTTTTTTTAGGTCTTTGGGTATTTTAGAGAGATGTGCATGTGCACAGAGGGACCCAGAGGACCAACAGCGGCCCAGTAGTCGGGTCAGGCAGCACACAAACACACACACACACAACACACACACACACACACACACACACACACACACACACACACACACACACACACACACACACACACACACACACACATACACACACACACACACACACATACATACAGAGACAACCATGGTGAAGTATGGACTTGGGGTTATTTTAAACATTTCTAGATGAAATCAGACATCTTGTGTCATGGCTCTAAGGAGGATAACAATCAGAGGTGACGGATCAGAGGTTTGAAGTGGTTCCTAGAGGACAAGCCAGCAGGCGTATCTTGCTTAGTGCTACGATTTGTGTACAATAGTCCACAATTTGTTTCAGTTTTATTTTATTACATTCACCCTTTGTTTCACGTTTTATTATTTTTTTATGAATTTGTTTAGTGAAATCTGTTGTCACAAGTTTTATGTGTTTCAGTCAGAGGTGAGAAATGAGAACTAGTTTTGTCCTTTCTCTTTCTCTGTGTGTTTCAGTGCGCTCTCTAAAACCAAACCCCAATCCCCCATGTTGATATGGTGATGATAAAGCAGTGAATCTTGAGTCTTGATTTGCCTCCAGTCTGTGAGCTATAAGTCATGCAGTGCTGGATTCATGTCTCTCACCATGATGCAGGAGCAGTTGACACCCTTTTCTCTCGCTTCTTAAAGTGACACCGTGCGGTTATTTTACCTTAAAAGGATGGCTTCAAACTCTTCATGATGATGCGGGACTTACAATAGTCATCAAGGATCTTTGGCTTTGCTATTCCAGACCGAATGTGACACTTTTTGTCAGGTCTCTATGGTTACTCAATAATGTATGTAGCACTCCTACAGTATCTATTTCTAGTTTTGATAGATGCAGTTGTAATGGCTAGCTATGGTCTCAGCATTGTAGCTTAAATGTTATTTTAATGCTGTAGCCGTAGCATCTTTAGCTTAAATGTTATGCTATTGCTGTGAATGGATAAAAGCGTCTGCCAAATGACTGAATGTAAATGTAAGTGTAAGTGTACCCCATCAGTGCTAAATGGATACCCAGTGTGATGAAAGTCGATGTACAGTAATGGTGAACTCCTACATCGTGGTGCTTGAAAGCCGCCGTGATCGATTCTAAACCATAAAGCGTTTTCCCCCAAATTCAGCCAAATTCCCCTCACGATGTGTCTAGCTGTCGGGGCCAGTTGTTTGTGTACTAAAAGCGAACCCTGGTGCTCCTGCACGCTCCCGCCTGTAATTGGGAGATCTAACAAAGCGGCCCGGTGGCCACGGCGACAGATGAGGTCCACCCCTGAGCGCCTCGGAGTCGGAGCGCTCTCTCTCTCTCTCTCTCTCTCTCTCTATCCCTCTCTCTCTATCAGTCTACCGGGTCCTGTGATGGCGCGTCTCCCCGCTTGTCAGCGTCTGATCCTCTGTCAATAATATGCAGTCTGATTCATTACACGGACAGTGATGGCTTGACCTGCCATCTGGTCAGGTAGCCACGTCCACCAGGGGAAGGCCCCTTCCTTCCTGTTTCAGACGGACCATAAGGTAGAGGAAGACAGGGCCGTAATTATGACCATTTTAGTGCACAGCATGCAGGGCTCAGTGGTGATTGTCTATAATAGGCTATTACTTTGCATCAGCCATGTGTCAGGCTTATGTGTCGGCATCTAGTCCTCAGGAAATCTTGAAAATGTTGGTGCTGTAGATCTCCATGTTGCCTTGCTCAGGAAGACCGTAGCTGTCGGAGACTATTAAGCACAGATGGGCATGTTTGGAATTAATGCAATGCATGCCTGGCATATCTTTATCGCTCATTATTAGTCGGTCCAGTTTACTAATTACTTATTATCGTGAGATGAGATGAGGTGGACTCACAGCTATTCCTGTGGATCCTGTTTAGCATCAATTAACTTTGTCAATTTAATTCGGAGCTTCTCATTTAGACATCCTTTTTAAAATAAAAAAGCACACACCTAAAAAAGCACACACAACTAAAACATGTGGAATGGCCGTTATTCATCTTCTTTAGATACTGTAGATCTGAGCACAGTGATGAGTCTACTCACACAGTAATGAGCAGAACACCTTCCCACCCTCCACCACCCTCATCTCCATCAGGACAACTAAATTTCCCCTTGGGGATCAATAAAGTATCTATCTATCTATCTATCTATCTATCTAAAAGGCCCCATGCAATCCTGGGCTGTTGTGGAGTGGAGTGGTGATGATATGCGATGGGGAGCTCTCCATGTTGATGAGGAGGAGATGTGACCAATCGGCTGAGCTGAGGCAGCGTTGACAGCCGGTGGAAGTGTGACCGCTGAGTTGCATTGAAATGCATTCGTTGCTCTCTGGTCAGGGTACACTACTCAGGCAAGAACACACAAACACATATGAAGACACACTCATACACACACACACACACACACACACACACACACCTCCTGGCTGGTCACGTGCGGTGGTGGAAGCCATGGTTTTCCTCAGACGCCATGGGATTTGTGTGTGTGCGTGCGTATGGGCGTGTGGGTGTGGTGGTGGAGTGGAGTGGAGGCTACGGTTTTCCTCGGAGACCGTGGGATTTGTGAGAGTCGCTGACTCGGCTATTCCATTGAGAGGGCACAGAGCATTCCAGCATTCCAGATAATTCCACATCCCCTCAGATTACGGGCTCACCTCGGGAGGGATCCGCTCCTCCCGCCCGTGGGCCTGTGCGCGGGTGTGTGTGTGTGTGTTTGTGTGTGGGGTGTGGGGGTCACTGGGGAGGGGGGCGGCGGGAATGTCAGGTTCAAGGCTGTGGCCGTTCAAACACACTGTAATAACAGAACAGATGAAAAAGCCTGCGAGATATGAGGGTTTATGCGGCAGGGCTGTGGATGAGATGACAAACCAGAGGTTATTTGTCCAACAGATGAAATAAAAGAAAGGACAGGAGTTCAGCTTGTAGCTTTCTATCACCATGTCTAGTTCCTCTCCGAGTAAGATGTTAGAACATCTCTTATCCATGAAATAAGCTGCAAAGTGTCATTTTCTTTAATGATTTTTTGCTGTTTTGTTGTTTAGTAAGATCCCTAACCTACGTACTGTATATCACATAAGTGTGGTCAGTGAAGCACCTCTGTGGTGAACGATTAGTGAATATCAGTGGTGTGTATGAGGTCCATCGCTGATTGGATTGATCTCTGGTATAGGCTTGTGTTGTGATGGGCCCATAGCGTCTGTAGGTCCTGTGCTGAACACAGGCCAAGGCACCGGGATGCCTCCTCATTTATAGGTATAGTCTGTCTGCTCGCAGGGCGTTTCTGCTGAGGAGACACATTCTTTTTTTAGATGTGCCCCTCGCTAAGGCTGGGCAGGTTTTCAATTGAGTTTATTTGAATGTCATTTAATTTCATCAGATGTTCCCTATACCTTCTGCTGTCTTCAGCATGAATATCGAAAGTGCGTTCCGTGCCCTTTAGACCAGTCTAATACATGTACTTATACATGTCCTCTGTTTGGTATCTGGGATCCACCCACTCCCATTTTCAACCAAGTGAATAAGCTGACTAGCCAATACATGGCTGTTCACCAGGCCAGTTGATTGCCTCTGACATCTCCTTATAGAATCTTACCCAATGTGCTTACTACAGTGCTTCATCCACACACACCTGCCCTCACACACACACACACACACACACACACACACACACACACACACACACACACACACATACATTAGACTTAATCGTACCTGAAGCAGATCTTAGGGGTTGATGGCATAGGCGTATTTATAATCAACTAAATGTTGATTTTGGTTTAGATCTGTTCTCCCTATGCTTCTGTATTTTAAAGGCACCTTTAGCAAGATTTGCTCTCAGGGTCCCCCTACAGTTGAGAATTGGAAAAAACTGATGATTGATTGAGTTACAGTATTGATTGCTGATGGTTGATTGAGTTATTGATTATTGGTGTGCTGGTGTGGAAGCAGACAGGTAAACGTGTGAACGTTTGAACATGACATTGAATGACAGGCATGATATTTAGCTTCTTCCTACTATTGTCATCCACTTTGGTTCCCTCTGATGAATAAAGGACGTTTCAGCACTTCAGTCTTTTTCAGAACACAGTAAAGTGGATCGAACCGTAACTTCACACTGTGCTACTGTACCTTTGTCAGCTTGGATGAAATAAAACTACAGCACCCAGAAAGCCTTCACACTGTGCTACCTATGTCAGCTTGGATGAAATAAAACTACAGTACCCAGAAAGCCTAGTGCCGGATGAGAACTGGACCTGATCCAAGGTCAGCTGCTCCTTGAGTTCATTGGGTCAGATGTTATTCCCCACCATAGCAGCAGGCAGACCATTTTAATAACCGCGATCTCCATACGGGTTTACGACTAGTCGCTTTATAGAATCCCCCTTGGTCTTAAAAGCCCAGTAATCAAAAGTAGGTCACAGTTAAATGTGGCTGAGAAATAATGTATGAAGTTATAAATTCTTGCATGGCCTGTCTCTGCTCATAATAGTTTTATGATCTCTATAGGAAGGCCAGTGTTAAATCTCTCGTTTTTTGATTTCTGGTGCTTAACCTTGTCACATGAAAAGTGGTGGCCTGGCAAGCCACGGTCCTTTAGAGGCATCAGTAGCGCAAGCGTATGAATTACTTATGAAGACCGTAAATCTAGACGGGGGTGGCGGGGGTTAAAGGCTTCTTAAAGAGGTCAAAGGATGTGAGTGATCTTTTTGAAAACATGCCACAATCCACTGTGACTGGACATTGATTTGTGTGGTATGGAATCTCTTCCAGCAGCATGTGCGGTTAACAGATGCTAGCACCTCATGGCCACCTCTCTGCAGAGTGCACACTATCATTGTGGCTTGTTAACATGTAGAGTGTGTGTGCTGGTGTTAATGGCTGCAAATCACCAGCACCTGAAAATTAGAATTCTGTTGTGCATAAGAACTGTATTCTTTTTAGTGTGTGTGCTGGTGTGTTTTGCATGGCCGTGTGTGTGTGTGTACAGTACATGTGTGTGAATGTAGGCCAATGACAATTTTTTGTTATAATATATTGTATATAATATATAATATATATATATAACAATATATTGGCTCAGAAGAAATTGCGACAAACAACATTATTCTCATAGGCTAATGCACCGTAAGCACACTGTAATGCAACCTCAAGGTCTCTCCACCTACAGTACAACTGCAGTTTTTTGTTCCTATAGCGCAAACACTGTGATTGGGTGATACAATCAGGCTACACTGTGCTGCTGAGGGACGTACTGTAGCCACAACAACAAAAAGGAGCACACAGTAGAGGAATTAATATGCACAGCTGTGCAACTGTACGGTGGCCCTTTAGGTTAGGTTGGTTAGTCATCGCTATGTTTTAGGACATCTCTTTAAACACAAATCTACAGCGAGTATGATAATGACGTGAATGTGAACACCGTGGTCGAGAGATATCAAGGTCTGCAAAAGTTATTGTCGATATTTTCATATGTTGTATGATATGTCAGTTATCTGATTAATGTGACATGCGAGTGCACACACCTTTCTTTGGATGTGTGTGTGTGTGTGTGTGTGTGTGTGTGTGTGTGTGTGTGTGTGTGTGTGTGTGTGTGTGTGTGTGTCTTATTAACTTATTATCTTCCTTGGCACTGCCCTGTCCTTCTTCATGCTTGCCCTCCTCCAACTTGACTCTAGAGATGTTAGCCTTTCTCAGTCTCTGCTGTCCTTAACCCCATGCCCTGAGTGTGTGTGTGTGTGTGTGTGTGTGTGTGTGTGTGTGTGTGTGTGTGTGTGTGTGTGTGTGTGTGTGTGTGTGTGTGTGTGTGTAGCACCCAGAGAATCAGTTTAGTGCACCAGGTCAGAAGGGATTATTTTGACTTGTCTAAGCCCCCATGCAGTGGAGATTTCTGTCTGCAGCCCCGACCCCCAATAATCCCGTCGCAGGGTTAGAGTGTTCTGGCTGGCTGCGTCCCAAGTGGAATCCTAATTAGCGGAACTCTGATAGCGTGGCCATGGCGATGCCATGCTCCCCTCGGCCCTCAGCCACTTCCCGTGCAAACTGTTGATGATGGACTTTGGGACTCATCATTTCTGCACTGAAATCACTGTCAGCCTAATGTTGAACAGAGTTGATGATGCTTTAATACCAGCAAACTGTGCTCAACTGGGTGAAGCAAATTGACTGACGTTTTAGAGGGCCGTGATTTAGTCAGATTTTCACTCTGTTTCAGCGTTCAAGTCTTTCCCATGGTAATAAGCCCTGCTTGAAGCTGAATGAGGAGCCTGGTTAGGTCACACATTATATAGGAAACTCTATACCATGTAATTATTACTAGGGCTGGGACTCGATTAAAAAAATTAATCTAATTAATTAGAGGCTTTGTAATTAATTAATCGAAATGAATCGCATTTTAATTGTTTATGAATATATGACCTGAGAACAGTGAGAAGAATTTTTTTTTCACATGGATTTTTAGTATAGCCTACTATTGGATAATGACTGAATACATAGGCCTAAGCTTAAGCAACAAAAATATTGTTTATTAATAAGTCCAACAGACCAGTGCAATTTTTGCCATAAAGTGTAGCAATACCATATTTAGAAATAGTACATTTTCAGAAATCCATATAGCCTATAGATAGGTAGGCCTTCTGTAAACTATAATACTGTGATATCCTGTTAATTGTGTCACCTGTTACCTTGAGTTGAGTTCATGAAATTGTTGTGTCCCTTTAAGGGGAACTGGGGGGCGGAGTTTACGTGTGTGCGTGTGTGTTTGTATGCGGTTCTGAGTGTGAAGTTTCTTTTAGGTCTATGAAAGTTGGACATGGAATTAGGTGCGGTGGATTACTGTTATAAGCGTGAGTTGTGGTTGTAACAGCAACTCGGTTGCTATTTGTTTAATAAATAAAGCTCAGAGGTTTCCCTCAAGTCACTTTGTCCACGCTAGCAGCTAGCTGCTTTATGTTTTGCACTGAGGTGATACCTGCGGTGATACGTCCTTGTTGCATAGGTTGCACACATCTACGCTTCCATCCGTTCGTTTTTTGTCTTTCCCATCCACGGGGCCAACCAAAGCGGTCACATCAGCTTCTTTGTTCATGTTCACTGTGCCACTGTGGTTTGTTTTGTCTGAACCGAACTCATGCGCGTTACTTGGTGCTCCAGTATAATCGGTCCGTCTGAAACTCATCCAGTGAGAAACGTTCCGCGGTGCAAAAATAAATAGGCATACGATTAAAATGCGTCAATTTTTTTAATGCATTAATGTTTGTGTAATTAATTAATCGTAATTAACGCGCTAAAGTCCCGGCCCTAATTATTACAGTAGTTTTACAAGGAGACTATAGTAGTTATTACAGTACCTTGCAATAGTTATTGCATCTTTTTACAATAGTAGCAAGAGATCTTTACAGTAGTTATTACACCACTTTACATGAGTTATAACTGCACCACACAGGAGTTATAACAGCACCATACGGTAGTTATTACAGCACCATACAGGAGTTATAACAGCACCATACAGGTGTTATAACAGCACCATACAGGTGTTATAACAGCACCATACAGGAGGTATAACAGCACCATACAGGAGTTATAACAGCACCATACAGGTGTTATAACAGCACCTTATGGTAGTTATCACACCACCCTTTCAGGTAGAGCTGAGATTGGTCTTTTATTGTCTGATGTCATGTGGATGCTTTTGAGTAAGGACACAAATGTGACATTCGACTACACTTTAGAAATGACCACTGTACATTGTGAAGCTGAGTCATTTGTCTCTCTCTGTGTAAGTGGTGAGCTGTTGGGTTTTTACAGAATGGGGGTCATTTTTAACAGTAGCACCTGACTCACCTGAAAAATCACAGGGTCAAATGTGTCATCTGAAGTCAACTGCGGTGTGGAACTAAATCACAGGAGCCTTAAAGCAATAGTTCGGAATTTTGGACATAGGACCTCATTTCCAACTCAGTCTGGGTGATATAGGTCGGTGAAGACCATTTTCAGTGAATTTCTGCCCTTCCTATGAGTTGCAGCGTTCATCTCGTGCTAATCTGGTGCCAAGATAACGCAAGTCAACGGTAACATCCACCCTGCCACTGAAAACACTCCACAGAACACCCGAAACAAATACATTTTAACGTCAGACTATCGATGCACATGCCTAGTGTTGATAGAACCATGTTAGAAATAAAACGAACCTTGCATCGGATTGCAATAGCCTACTTTGTTCCCTGTATGGCAGTGGCGGATTGATATTGAGAAACTAGTCCCTCAAAATGTAATAAATCATTGAGTTGCAAGGTTAGTTTTATTTCTAAAATTATTCTATCAACACGGACATGTATATCGATAGTCCGACGATTTAATGGACTTGTCTCGGGTGTGCGGTGGAGTGAGTTAGACTGTTGTTGATGTCAGACTGATGTTACCGTAGAAATGTGTTAGCTCAAAACTAGTGATGCTCCGATCGATCGGCCGCCGATCATGATCGGCCGATATTAGCTAAAAATGGCTTGATCGGTGAAGCTCAAAAGCGCCGATCAAAAAAGCCGATCATGTGACCTAAATTACTTGCGTGACATTTTTCCACCTGCAGGCACGGCGCACAGGCACACAACAGCCTAGAGTAGAGAGGAGCTTGCAGTGGCAAACATGAGTAGGCTAAAGGTTCAGTGTAAAAGTAACCATTTGCAATGTATGTCGTGCTGAAATCCCTCGAGGTGGAAGCCACCAAAGACGTTTTAACACCACTGACGGACAACTGAATATGTCGGGTATGAGAAACTAAACCAGCCAACTTCCCCATTCAATCAGCCTACTGTAGGCCTACTAACGATAGGGATGATAAGAGATGGAAAGGCATCACGTTCAGAATTAATTTGCCTCCACGAACAACCTCTAGTCGTTGTGGAGAATAAAGCCCTCCTACAGTAGTTACGATTTTGCAAATATCTGTAGCCTAAAAGATTTTTGAAAGACAGTCAGACTCTCACAGCTAAAGACAAATCATAGAGTTTTAAGTCACAAACTCACAGACTATGCAGACATGCGATAATATCAGACATGTTTGATATTGTTGTAACGGCAGAATTAGAAAAAGACTCGCTTAACGACTGGCTTACATCCGCTAATTGACACCTTACATTAAACGAGTACACGGGAGCGCGCCGCGCCATGATTTCTGTCCCGACTTTGGATATTTATTCGCCGACTGTGAAAACATGGCAATGTAAGTCGGCCCTAACTTGCCTTGATCCACGATATTACCCCGCATGAAATACTAATGTGTATCTCCCCGCGTTACCAAACAGTGTAGCCTACATTGACAAGCTGAAGAATAGGCATATTAGCTTCCCAAGCGCAGACGCCTGTCCAATGTCCCTGCTAGCTTAACAGCGCACTTTATTGACTCAAACTGGTGGCATTTAACGGCATGTTTCAGTCATGGGGGATTCCAAGAGAAAAAAGACTTGCAATTTATTGCTTACAGTAGCTTACATTATTTCTTTTTTTGGGATTTGGAACAGAGAAAAAGCCATAGTTTTGCACTGTGTGGCAGTAGGTTTTGGTGTAACACGTTTTTCATTTAATGTAGTCAGTCTATTTAGAGGCTATACTTTTCAAGTAGCCTAGGCAATGTAATTTGGTCCCATCCCATTTAGGTGATCTGTGTGTTGGTCTGCCTGACCCCCTCCTTGTATGAAATTATTTTATGTCTCGCTGCATATTTGGAAAAGATGGCCAAAGTTATTTCATTTTCTAAATACAAATCGATAAATGGTGGTTCTTCAACATCTTGCCTAGCCTATAGGCCTACTGTCTTTTATGCCACTTACATTAATTCATAGTTAGTTTAATTTCTACAAATGACGCAAGCTCTGCTAGATATTGTTAAAAAGACTCTCATTCCCCTGCCATTCTGTGATCGGCAGTGATCGGCAATCGGCCGATCATGATTTTGATGATCGGTAATCGGTGATCGGCCCCAAAAATGCTGATCGGAGCATCTCTACTCAAAACCAGCGTTAGCAAAGGGGGACGCTGCAACTGAAGGAAGGGGCTAAACGCGATAAAAACGGTCTCCACCGACCTATATCACCTCGGTAAAGTTGGAAATGAGGTCCTATGTCCAAAATTCCGAACTATTCCTTTAACCCCAGAGATGGACTGTGCCATGTTGTTATCTATCCAATATTGTCCATTGTGAAAATCCCTTACTGTGGTATTTTCTTTATTATATTGATATATTGCGATGTTGAAGAGTTAGTTGCATGATGGTGTTTTTGTGATTTGTAATTTTGGTCATATCACAGGGCCCTATAGCAGAGATCCTGTATTGGCTGCGTACTGCCGGAAGAATCCAGAACTCCAACAATCGACACACACCAGAGGCTGTCCATTAATTATTGTAACAGGGCATTTCAGCTGATGCCGCCGCTTAGCCTTCCTCAATGGCCAATAACTAAATCCTTGCCTCTTCACAAACTATGTGCCAGTACATCGCTCTCTCTCTCTCTCTCTCTCTCTCACACACACACACACACACACACACACACTCTCTCAGTTAGTATCTCTCTCTCTCTCTCTCTCTCCTCTCTCTATGTCTCTCTCATTTTCTCTCTAGTGAGTATAGCGTTGGCTGGAATGGACTATAATAACGCTGGGTTAGATTACTGTTGTGCTAAACAGATTTACGGGCACGGGCTGATGACACGGTCGTAAGCCACACACACACACACACACACACACACACACACACACACACACACACACATGCTGAAGGCTGCTTATCAGGCCTGGATGCCAGGCACAGACTTGCTGTCTTGTGTCAGGCCCATTGTTGCCTAACACGGGCCTGATGACTGCTGCCTGAATAAGATTATATGCTTATTTCAGTCTGCTCTGACGGCAGGAAGAAGAAGGAAAAAAACTCCCTGTTTCCTCCACACAATGTGTGTTACAGCAGAGTCTGTGGAACGTTGTCTCAGCATTAAAGAGATGGATTGGATGCTATGGGCCAATCTATTCTCAATACGCCCATAAAAAATGGTGGTAGATTGCTCTTAGATTGTGGTGAAATAGGCCAGTGTTTGTAGAGGGAGAGAAATATTGTGGAAGGGAGATTCATTGGGAGGCTGATCCGTGGGGACGCCATGTAGCATTTGAAGCCAGTGAGCGAGCCTGGCTTTGAGCACTTTAAAGCTTTGTGGTTGGACTCTTTTTAGAATCTGCCAGCATCATTAATTCATAACTTCCTACATTTCGATCGGGTTTGAAAACGTAAGAATAGATTTAACATCTGTGAAATGTTTGCCACCCTTTCATAGCTTCAACAAAGTAGCTGTGAGATATCGATCAAATGCTGTTGAATAGTGCAGCTGCAACCAAAACAAGATACAGTTGATACAGCAGCTCAAAAACACACCAATACGACTCTGTCCATCTATCTGACATCGATTGGTGGTAAAGTCTGTAGTATTATAATGCAGAAAACAACATATGAAAAAGAGAGTAAATCCCACTTTGTAAGGCCAGTATCACAGTATCATGGAAGGCTGTTAGAGAATTTCTCTGCTGGCTGTAACCACCTATGCTGTAAATATGTCAATCAGCCTGTCAGTCTTCCCATGAATATGAAACGTCTAACCTCTATTGAACTGTGAAGAAAGACTGAGGCCACCAAGCTATTGCTCTGAGCTGATATCTTTTTGTCCTCTTATTTATTTTTGTCCCTCTTCCGGCCTTAAGCACGGAGTCACCTAGGTATGTTCTGACATGGCAACATCGCAGCTGCAAGCATGTAGAAAGGGCATGGTATCATGTCCGACATGTGTGCCTTTTGAGATTCATTTGGACACACTAATTACCCTGCGCTGTGAGTGCTGCACCATATGTTACCGGAGGACTAGCCTGCAGGAGGTGGACAGGTAGCGTGACCTGTAGCCCATAACTGCAGTTAAGATTGCATGTGTTGCATACGTAATGACTACAAGATGCCAGGACAAAGATATTAAAACAGCATGCCATATACAGTAGCTACTGCTGTGGAATTAGCCTGCTAAAAACAAGATTTTAGCAAATATTTCACACCATCTGAAGTATGTTTTTTTTTCTACACTGCGATTGTTGTCTGGGTTGGTGGGATGTTCAGATTATTTATTTATAAACTTATACAAGAACAACAACAGCAGCAACGACAAAAACCCATCACATATACTGTATATACAGTATATAACACTGGTATATTATAGAGATAGCCCGTCTGTGTGTGTGTGTGTGTGTGTGTGTGTGTGTGTGTGTGTGTGTGTGTGTGTGTGTGTGTGTGTGTGTGTGTGTGTGTGTGTGTGTGTGTGTGTCTGTGTGTGTGTGTGTGTGTGTGTGTGTGTGTGTGTGTGTGTGTGTGTGTGTGTGTGTGTGTGTGTGTGTGTGTGTGTGTTACCACACCAGTCCCCATAGGCCCCATCAGTCTCAATATCTGGCTTTGTTTCAGAGGTGCCAGGACAAAAACAACCTTGACAGTCAAGCATCCTGGGAACAGATTGAAATTTGTCATTGCAACACAGACACAGTTTCGCTCTGACACAAGTGAAAGACAGAGAGAATTGATGTTGTTTTTCCAAGCTGCGTTTGTTCTTGGTGTAATTGTAGCCTTCGGGTGCAGAGCTGCGCAGTGCACGAGGCTCACTCCCCGACACGTAAGAAACATGCTAGCGACAGACGCTAGCACCCATGGGTGTTAGTCTCAATGTCCCACCTCTGGTGTTTGTCCACGGTTGTTCGTTCAATGCCGTCATGGGGCTGTGCTCGTCTCCTCCACCCAATACCAGTGCTACTGTCCTTGCCATGTACAATTGTTGGTGCTATTTTGATACTTAATGTAATGCCTTCCCCTGACTGACTCAGTCTAAGTCTTTACGTAGCTGAATGTAAGGCAGGACTGTACAAGGTGCTTTGTGCTTGGCCCCAGCTTTAGCAGGCTGCGTGGTGAACTTAGCCAGGAGCCAGAAAGTTGCAGGGTTCCGTTCCGTGGTGTGGGCTGAGCTACCTGTTCTATTTCCTGTGTGTCTGGGCTATAAAAAGGCCTCTCTCCTCCACTCAGTGTCCTGGTTCTGTCTCCATTAGCGCACATGTCCCCGGGCCCTGAGCTCCACATAGGAAGCCAGCTAGGGCTCCCTCTCCTCAAGGTGACCTAAAATCCCAATCACCAGCACCTCCCCGCTCACCGCCCGCTCCCGCCCGCTCCCCGCCTGCCCAAAGCTGCCTACAACAACAGACTTCGACGCAAAAGTCTCTTTGACTCATTTCACCATTCTGTTGTTGTTGCTCGTGCTGCTGTTGTTTGTTATACTGTAGCGGTTGGATTCTATGGTCTTTGGTTAGCTGTTCATTTTAACTTTGCTATTAACTCGTTTACTGCCAAAGGCGCATTTTATACGGAAACAATGAGTGTGTTCTGGAATGAATTCCGTGGCAGTTAGAGAGTTAAGAGATAGAGGAGCTATGGCCTTAGGAGGAAGAGGAAGAGGGGAGGAAGAGGAAGAGGGGAGCGCTGTCATAGCCCCTGCTGATTAAGGATTCTGATGGTGTGCCACACAGATTGAGAGCTGGGGAAGTAATGAATGTAAATGAAACATTTGCATTTAGTTTGGATTCTATTAGCCTGCTTCAGTGTACATTATTTGTTGATGCAGAAATCTTTGGTTTGTTTGTGGCTCAGCGCTGATAAACAGGTTACGATTGGATTTGTCTGGCACAGAGATGTTGATTGCTGTGTAGTTTTAAAGAACGGAAACTCTCTCTCCCTCTCCCTCTCCCCCCACCTTTCCCCCGTTCTCTTTACCCCTGTTCTGCAGCCTTGTCCCCTGTTCTTCCCTGTTCTGCAGTCTTTCCCCTGTTCTGCAGTCTCCCCCCTGTTCTGCAGTCTTTCCCCCTGTCCCTCTGTTCTCCAGTACTTCAGTGGAAACTTGGCTGAAGATCAAAAGCCTTTTTAATAACACACACAAAAAAAAAATGCACGAGTGGAAGGATTGTCCGAAAAAGAAGCAATCTGTGATAAATCCCACCGAAGAGTGCATTACATTGCGGAGCGTTTGTTGGTAATGCTTTAATATCTGCGACAGCTTTTTGCCAGTCTCCTGAAGCTAAAAATGTCCCCGCAGTTTAAGAATCCGTGTCAGTCCTTGTACCACAGATGGTGCGTCTGTTCTCAGCCACGGAACCTGTTCTCACTGCAAAACAGGAAATTCAGAGAAAGGTTTTAGGCAAAGAAGGTGTCAAGGACATGGCACACACACACACACACACACACACACACTGTCTTGCATGTGTGTCCATCCTCCATGCCAGAGTATCTTGTGTGAGACTGCATGATCTGTCCTTCTTCTAGACCGATCATGCAACTCAGTACTCACCAGCATGCGTAATATTCTAAAGCGTCTTGCACGGGAAAGTGACAGAATAAACTCGAGCCAGAAACAGTGTGCATTATAGCAGGGCATGGATTTCAGTATGAAGATCCTATTGTGCAGTTGTTATTTACAGTGCACTACCTCTGAATGCATGGTTTGTGTACTGCTGGGAAAAAAATTATGGATAAGTACCCGTTTGGACAGTGTGCCAGTTGTAGACTCGTAGGGCAGAGTAGCACCAGAGAGGGTTAAAGCGGAGCGAGAGGCGCAAACGTTCGATCATTTCCGCGTTCTGTCTTCACAAGGGGGAGGGGGGCTAAATCCCCCTTTAAGCAGACCTGTAACATTCGAACTGAACTGCTTGCCAATCTGACAGAGATCGATATCCCACTATGACGTCTTTGTGACACGCCTCTTTAAGCAGACCGGAACTGTCCGAATTTTGCTTCCATAGAGATGCATTACGTTGCTCTATCTTGTCAATAATTAAGGATCTTTGGTAGCACCTGGGCATATTAGCAGACGTGATGCCCGCGCTGTTGATGACCATGCATGGAGCCGAGGAAGGCCTGGCCTGGCATGGGTTTGTGGGGTCTGCTGAAGAGGGTTAATTTCCACTTAGGTGGACAATGAAGATTCTATTCTATTCTATTCTATTCTATTCTATTCTATTCTATTAGTTATTAGTCGGTTAAAGTAGCATAATGCAGGAATTTCCCTGTTTGTCATTAGTACAGTGTACCCATTTAGCATTAAAGGGGCACCACATTTGTCGAAAACCGAGGAAATGGGTCATGCTCCTACCCACGACAACAACGTTACGTAGTGCAGTGCCAGGCGTTTTGGGCATGTAGCGGCTATGTCAGAGAGTCCTTTTTCTCCTTATTGTAAATCAGTGTGGCATCCAAGTGAGTTTTAAGCTGTTATTCCAAGGTACAATAACTGCGTTGTTGTGTTGCTTTTAAAAGCTGAGAAAAGTGTGTCAAAGGAATAAAAGTAGTCCAGTAAAATCTGCTCAGTGAAATGTGAGCCCTGCTTAGGTTGAAGCAGGGGTCCTGTGTAAATCTCTATCGGAGATCAGGGAATTGTTTTAGAGAGAGCCGACAGTGCAAGCAGGGTCCGATAAAGAGCAGGCGAGAGTATTACACACGAGCCAAATCTCCAACTCTTCAAACCCAGCAAGCCTCTGGGTGCTTAGCAGGTCATCTGAATGAGGCCAGCGCTTCACTTTAGAAAATGCCTTTAGAAAGGCCTTTATATAGCGCAGACAATGCCAGCCAGGGCCTCCAACTCCTCTGTCCTAAAAGACATTTTGATTTGGATTTATCGAGAAGTTGGAGAGGTACTGTAGATCATGAGATTATTGTTCATTCCAGATCAGGAATGTGTAGCAAACAATGTGCTCTCTCTCTCTCTCTCTTTCTCTTCATTTTGAAAGGATTGGAATCTAACGACGGTCGTCGTTGTCACCATTTTTACGTGGGTGTTATGTTGTTTATTGTTTTTCATTCTGTTCTTTACGGTTTGAATGAATGAACTCGGAGCAGAACAAGATGTTCCTCGCTGTGTCCTCCCACACACTAGCGAAGATATTACCACTAAGAGCTTGGCCGTAACACAGACCACTAGCAGACGAATATCCTCCTTCCTCACGGGGGTTGGCAGTGGTCCTTTAGCATTTAATATTTGGCTGATGTGGTCAGGCCTTCATCTACTGTGGTCTGACCTTTTGTTGTCTGGACCTTGTGTTTTGTAATATGTCACGATGGGTGCAATATTGTGTACAAATGAAATAGAAGACAGGAAATGGTGTTGATTATATCATGATGTCATGCTTAAGACCGATTGATAAAAAAATATGATATATTGTGGGACTATATAGAGTGGAAATATTATGTCATTTTGACCCTGCCTGGACACCCAATCTTACCCCCCCCCCCCCACCCCCCTCCATCACACTGCATTGCTGGTAGATCTGTCACTGTGTGTGTGGTATGTGTGTGTATGTGTATGTGTGTATGCAATGCTGAAATGCATTCTGGGAGTATGAAGCATATTGAGATATCATTTTGAAAGCATGCATCACAGAAGTCAGAGCATCTTTGAACAGCCAGCAAGCATTTTGGAGTATGCAGTGTTGTTTATTTGTCAAGGGTATTCCTTTTTAAGGTTGTAGCCTCTTATGTTAAAGTGACTTCACATTGCTCTTACCAGAAGGCCATGCAGTGTTCCTGACTGAGTGCGGCTGCTTTCAGTGTGTGTGTGTGTGTGTGTGTGTTGGGGTGATCTTCATTATCACACTCCAGCTCGCAGGCCCAGGTTCCTGTCTCCTAGCAACAACTAAATCAAATAGGTCGTACACACGCAATAAATAAAAATGCTCACAAATGCAGTATTTTATTTTGGGAATGCTCTGAAAAGACATCTCACGTCGCGTTAGTGGAAGACAAATGTAAAAAAATATGTATTTTATAATGAGAAGATAATTAATAAGTGGTGGAATCATTGAATCGGCTAGATTCCCACAGTCTAATTGTGCTTGAGAAGATATGGCTAAAACAATGCTGAAACAGTGCAAGTCAAACATTGACCTGACTGTATCGACCTGTCAGTAAGCCAGCGTTCCTATTGATCAGGTCCCAAATCTAACACGGAGATCAGAGTCTCTGTGAGATCACATTAGCACACTGAGAATTGAAACCACAGAACATGAAAATTCCCTCTTTGATTTGATGTTGGAGGAATAATCGGCTTCTTCAGTGAGACGACCTTCACGCTCGCTGTCAGTCAGCCTCAGTCTCCTTGAAACAGCCGTGCGTTCCTCTGGGCGATCTGCTGCCTCAGTCCTCAGGGCTCTCTCTGCCCCTGCCCCTACTCTTGCCCCTGCTCCGACCCCTATTCCTGCTCTTGCCCCTGCTCTTGGCCCTGCCCCTGCCACTGCTCTTGCTCCTGCCCCTGCCCCTACTCTTGCCCCTGCTCTTGCCCCTGCTCCTGCCCCTGCCCCTGCCCCTGCCCCTGCCCCTACTCTTGCCCCTGCTCTTGGTCCTGCTCCTGCTCTTGCCCCTACTCCTGCCCCTGCTCCTGCTCCTGCTCTTGCTCTTTCCCCTGCTCCTGCCCCAGCTCTTGCCCCTGCTCCTGCTCCTGCCTGCGGTCTCTCTGCTGTGTGTGGTGTGGGCGTGGGTGCAGAGCCTGGCCAAGTGTCTTGTTCTGATGCAGTACAGTACATGTGTTTTATGCCCCTCTGCTGACAGGGCAGAGTGAGTGCTTTTGACCTTTGCGTGTCTTTATTTAGCCGGCTCTTAGCGCCGCCGCACTCTACAGCAGATACAGGAGGACTCTGTGGGCTTTGTGCAACAGCAATATAAAAAGGAACTGAAGCAAGTGTAATGTGTCGAACATCATCTGCAGAGCCGAGTGTTGGTGTCATCGAGCTCAGTGACACTGCTGTTGTTGAGTGACAAGCCAACTAGAGAAAGGCGTGACTTTGTGGAGAGAGACTGATATTAGGTGTGAGAGCAATATCTCACATTGCAGTTTGTGTGTGTGTGTGTGTGTTTTGGATGTTATATATATATATATATATATAACAAAAACCACTGTGTTGCTGAAACGCACTGCAGGCATGATAACACCACCAATACCAACAGTGTTTTCTTCTAATTCTTCTGCCTCCTTCTTCAGTATTTGTGAGGGAAATGAGGACGCTGGTATGATTAGATACCTTTTTAATATCCCACAGTGACTGCACTGTACACACCGAGGCTTCAGAGAAAGGCAATTTACTGTTGCTTTCCCTCCATTTCCTCTCTTTATAATATTGCAGGTCAGAAAGAAATGGAATAAATGTTGACCTCCAGAAATGGTTACCTAGGTAACCGTTTGCAGCCGTTCTGAACAGTCTGTGTTCCGTCGTCAGCGATCTGACCCTGAGGAATTCATCTGTTGGCCACACATCCATTTTTAATGACCGTGTGTGACTCCGCACGGTCCCTTTGAGGACATATGTGCACACACACAATTCATCTGAATTGAAGCCCCCACTTGCCCTGCGCGAGAGACGAGAGAGAGAGAGAGGGGGGGGGGAGGATTCAGAAAGATCCCCATCAAAATGAAACTAGTTTTAATCTGCCGCTAGTGGAATTACGCGCGGCGCGGTGTTCTTGAAGAGTTGAGGAGATTAGCGCTGATGGCATATGATCGGGGAGGCTCCCGGGCCGGCTCCCGCCGCTCCTCTGCTGAAATGGGCTTTTATCGGCGCACGGATCTCCACGAACGTGACGGAGATGAGACACAGATGAAGCCGTCAGGCTGAGCGCGGCACAGGGCTGGGAGAGGGCTCCGTCTCTCTCTGTCCTCCTCTTGTTCCTCTCTCTCTCTCTCTCTCGCTCTCCTTTTTTTCGTTTTGTCCCACATTCTTTCTGTTCCTCTGTCTCTTGTCTTTCTTTCTCTCTCCCTTTCTCTCTTTGCCACTGTCCCTCTCTGCGTTCCAATATCGCTTCTACTTTTTGTCTCTTTCTGTCTT
>NC_085008.1:26141705-26151705 GCF_963854185.1 Sardina pilchardus | reverse complement strand
TACTGTATGACATTATTTGTTAATTATTTATTTTAAAATAAGTCTCGCTCTTTCTCTCTGAGATATTAATCATTGGGAAACTGTTCCCCCGACTAACCGGAACAATGGGTGCATTCATTACGGTTACAATTGTTCTTTTGAATAGAATGTTTTTAGGATCCGAATGCTGATCATGAATTTGCATGTGAAACACTCTGTGTAGTGCTTTTATTTGGAGTTGGCGACAGTGCCAATTATTTTATCTTTCCCTTTCAATGAATTTTTAAAAAAATAAATGTGTCTCTGATGTTGTGAATGTAATCTTCTGATGATCTCATTATCAGAATTAGCATTAAGAATTTAGCATTGCTTTATGGTAATATACTTTTATATGTGTGATTTACAAGGACGTCTGCAGCTCTAGGTTTGGATGGCCGTGTAATGTGTTACTTTTATACACATATATAAACACTTAAATGCCATTTCTTCTAAGGTCAGACATGCAAACGTTTACAAATGCCAAATCATATCGTGCCTGCATGCTACGACTCCATTTAATACAGTTCAAATGAGAAAAGGCCACGTCATACCATACTGAACCTGCAGCACCAAGGCAGGGGAGGCTGCTGGAACAGACTGCTGATTCACTCCCTAACAGGGAGATTTAGTGGTCTCAGCTTTTGCATGGCTTCATTTGATCCCAGCATATGATTGCTGTGGTTAAGTTTCACCATTCCGCTGATATGGCTCAGCATTAATTCATTTCTGATGATGTGTGGGTTTTTTAGCAGGCAGCCTATAAGCAGTGTTTTAATACCTTGTTTCATGCCATGTCACTTCTCATATGCCTTTTTTTTTTCTCTCGGAGAATTGTTGAATCAGGAAAGGGATTCACTAAATAATGCTGGTTTGGCACCTGGAGGGCTCACACACACACACACACACACACACACACACACACAGTGCGTGCGCGAGAGAGAGAGAGAGAGAGAGAGAGAGAGAGAGAGAGAGTGAGAGGTGCTGAGCCAGAGGTGCCAATGGCGGTGCTGTCTTTGGGGTTGCAGCTGACAGCTGTGGTTTAGCGCTGTGGCTGATGGTTGCAGTTGAGCTGTGGCGTGTGGTGGTGGTGCTGGCCCGGTTGCAGTTGAGCTGTGGCGTGTGGCGTGTGGTGCTGGCACTGGTCCGTCATGTGAGCGTGCCGTGGGGGGCAAGGGCAGAGGGCTGATGCAACGCGGGGAAACTCAGCTCATGACCACGCCACGCCGGACGGGCCGCGTTGTTTGCGTAGAAAGCTAACAAAAAACTTCAAGCTTTGTTTTGATGTTGTGTGACACATACACACACTGGCAAAAAAAATACATATGCATGTACCGACATTCACACACACACACACACACACACACGCACGCACACACACACACACAGACATACACACAAACACACACACACACGCACACACACACACAAACACACACACAGACATACACACAAACACACACAGACCTACACACACACACACACACACACACACACACACACCCACACACACCAACACACACACACACACACGCACACACACACACACACACACACACACACACACACACACCTGCAACATCCACGCAGGCACTCAATTGAAGCCCAAATGGAAGTTATTGCTTCGCTGCAGTAGTTCTGATGGCGTTTCTCATTATGCAGCTTGAAGCCAAATGTAGTGCTCAGTTCAACGGTTGCCTGGAGAACGGATGTGTCAGTGTGTGATGTATGTGCCGCTGCTTCCCCTCAGGTGTGAATAGGGCCGGTGAGCAGGTGTGAGTGTGTGGGATATAAATGGCCGCAAATGGAACGGCTAACAGACTGACTGACTCACCGGCCGACAGACTGATTGACGTATAGATTTTGGTTAGAGATAAATAGACTGCATTTCCACCTGCAGCTTTCAAGAGGATTGGAAACGTGCAAAAGGAACCAGTGAAGACGGAACTTTAAACAGTGTTAAAGACGGATGCTGTGGGTTTTGGGACTCCAGAACCCTTGGGCCTTCTCGCTACAGTGGATAGTGCTAGTGGGGGAGGTGGGGATGGAGCAACGGTAAGGTCACCTTGACCCAGGTTTGAGTCCTAAACCCGCCATTGGGAGTAGATAGTGCTAGCAGGGGAGGTGGTGGTGGTGGAGCAACGGTAAGGTCACCTGGCTATCAGTTGACCCAGGTTTGAGTCCTAAACCCGCCATTGGGAGTCAGTGTTGTTTTGGATAGCAGGGCCTGTTCAATTCCAGTCAGCTTTAACTGTAAGGTTAGAATGGCCGCTCTGCTCGAGGCTGCTGGTTGGATTGCGGAGAGGGCCGTCGTCTCACGAACAGCTGCGGCGCCGACGGTGGTTTGGCTCAGCTTCTCCGGAGTCTCCTTGACCTCCTGCTCTCCAGCCTCGTCCACTCTGTTTGACCTCTCCCTCTTTTCTCCCTCCCTCTCTCTCTCCCTCTCTCTCTCTCTCTCTCTCTCCCTCTCTCTCTCTCTCTTTCTCTCTCCCCTTCTCTCTCTCGCACACACAGTGCAGTGTCTGGAGATGACGACCAAGAGGAAGATCATCGGCCGGCTGGTGCCCTGCCGCTGCTTCCGCGGCGAGGAGGAGGTCATCTCCGTGCTGGACTACTCGCACTGCAGCCTGCAGCAGGTGCCCAAGGAGATCTTCAGCTTCGAGCGCACGCTGGAGGAGCTCTACCTGGACGCCAACCAGATCGAGGAGCTGCCCAAGGTGAGCGCCGGCGTGGGTGGGTGGGCACGAGGGCAATGCCTCGGAGGGGGGCCTCGAGTGGGGGGGGCACACAGCCAGGCACGCAGCTGGCATCCAGGGACTGAAGTAGGACTCATATGGAGGGACACAAAAGTGAGAGACCAGAGAAAAGAATTAGAATAGAAGGTGATTGTTGCAGAATTAGAATAGAAGGTGATTGTTGCTGAATAGCTTGGTTTCACTCTGTGTCACAATGCTACTTCAAAATTCGAAAATAGCGTTCGAAATTCAGATGGAGGGCAGGGACTGAAATAGCTGGATCAGGGGCCGGTTGCACAAAGCACCTTCAGTTAACATGTTCCCTTAAAATCTGATTTAAGGACCATTAAATCGTTTGCACAAACAGTTTGGGGCTATCAGTTAGGGCGTAATCAAAATATGTCCGAGTCCAATTCATCATAACGAACGTATACAGCCTATTCAGCCGACACTGACCCGTATATTCCCCCGTTGATACATTGATGCGCGGTCAGGCTACTGATTTCACCGGCAGTCAATTTGTGAGTTATCTTACCGTCTCGAGTTGGACCACCGTACTTTCCGCAACTGTGCGCTACCAGACGTATAGGCTACTATCTGTTTTTAATGCAACAGGATCAGTCTGTGGTGGCAGACGTCTTCCACACAGTCTGCAGCGTAATAATTCATAACGTCTATAATGCACCGTCTCAAACGCCTGTTGGCGATCATTAATTTATAAATAATAAATACATCAATACAGTTCATTTGTAATCACGAAAGCAAGATAATCAACGTTGTGGCACAGTGGCCTAAAAGCACACATGACGCGCCTCTTCTGGATGAAAGAAACACCTTTCAGGAACGGGGACAGACCTCAGGCAAGTTGTCTAAATTGTAGGCCTGAGGCTGTTTGACTTAAATATGTAGGCTAGCCTATTAGTTGTGAGTGATATCATTGTGTTAATCTTCAATTCCATACAACAGGAGAGCTAAAACTTCAGTCTGTGCAAAACTCGTGCAGTCAATGAACGACGTAGGCTACAGTAGGCTACTATTGCAAGCCTAGGCTATCCACTGAGCGCTACGCCATGGTCAACAACTAAATTGCAGAAGATGATTAAATCACTATTATGAATCACAGTCAGTCCGACTCATTTGATTGCATGTCATAAATGAAATGGCAACACATTTAATGACGAATAGTAGGGTTAACCCTATTTATTAAATGGAAGGACCTCCTCAGTCAATGTCAATGTAACTTCTATTTCGAATTTATCTATTTCTAATTTTCTGAAACAATGTATCTATTTCTACATCTCTGATACAGCAAAACTTCTTATTGGAGAGCCAACACGTCCTCTGTTGATTCAATGGTTCGTCGTTGTTCCTGTAATGAAAAGAAAAGGAAACAAGAGCCTAATTAGGTCTGGTGACATTAGCTTGTAGCTGCACTGCAACGAGATGTAGAAATGTGCGAAGTGGCCAGCGGGGTATAAGTTTGTTTGACATTATGTGTGAGCACAAAAGTTAGGCCTGGGTCTACCCAGTCCACCCAAGCCTAAATCGCATATGCCGACTTAGTGAGAACATCTGTATTTGATACAATATGTTTAGGATTATAATATGTAGGCTTAACATTTTAATTGGAAACACAGTAGCATCAATAACTTACTTTTCCGCTCTCCGTCTCTTTTACGCTGGGCTGGCGGAGGATAGACAGGATGACGGGCACTATCGCTTCACTCATTGCCTCTCTGTTGCTCATCACATCTATCGTTAATTGATCCAGACGTGATCTAGATTGATCCAGATCATGTGATTGAGGCCATTGTGTCTGCTGTGTTAGCTGTGGCCTCTCCCTGCCTCACAATAGTGGTGGGCCATACTGTAATGAGTCAATCAGTGGGGACTCCACATCGATGCCATCTGAGTCTGGCACAGTTAATGAGCTACTGAATAAGAACAATGCATTATATCATGGCATTATGGTGGTGTGAAGCTGTACACAGTAGAGGAGGAAGTAGATCTCGTGTGTTCATTCTCTGGAGAGTCGCACAGGGTATGAGTTTCTCATGTTTGCTGTGAGGAGCAGGAGCTGTTTCAGCACCATGGATAGCGCCCAGTGGGAGTTCACTCTCTGGGCTGTTGCTGGTCTATGCAGACATCACAGGAAGCAGCAGCAGCAGCAGCAGCAGCATAGACACAGGCACAGGCCTGCTCCTGCACGTACTGTATAGCGTTACTCATCCAGGGGGTTTCGCATCCAAGGCTTTTCATCTTGTAGGCTACATTGGAGAGAATTCACCATCAGGGAATAAGAAGAGGAAAAAAAGACTCTCTTAGTCTTCAGTCGCTGAAGTTGAGGTGGTGTATTTTGATGGACATGCTCATTTCAGGGTATTTCTATGTAGACAGGTAGACATATGCCGCATTCCAGTTGTCTCGTAAAACAACTCATGCTTGAGAATGATGTCATATCCGTGGACAAAAAAACCATGTTGGTTGCATTCCAGTTAGTCAAAAGATGAGAACAAGTCATGAGAACAATGCTACCATTTGTAAGCAATTGTCTGTTGTTAGCAATTGTTACCAGATATAGTGATACCAGTTTGTAATGAAGCATAACACACAGTATTTCACACAAGCAAACGTCATAGCAACAGATAGAGATTGGTTGGTTTGTAGTTTCTATGACTGAATGAATGAGACACAAATCAGACAGAGCTGCTAAGAAACAGAATTATCTACGGCTTTGATGTCAAAGACAAATGGAACGCAACAATAGTTCCAATCCTCTCGTTTCTTTACTTTGCACTATTTCTAGTTTCTTTACTTTACACTATTTTTAGTTTTTTTTTTTACTTCACTTCTTCTAGTGTCTTTACTTTACGCTGTTTCAGTGTGTATGTGCTGTGGATGTGGGGAAGGGTAGGTTTAAATTAATGATGCAGAGTGTGAAAGAGCCTCGCTGCCTCTATGAAAAGGATACTGTACTTGTTCTCTGAAAAGTAAATCTCTGAGATTTCAAACTGCACTTTCCGTGACGCAAGAGAGGAAAAGTGGTTCGGGAGATGAGAAGAGAAGAGGTCTCCAGCTAGGATGGCGTCTAGATTCATGAGCTTTTTGCCTGTAGCTCAACGAAGCTCAATGCATGAGAGCGTTATGTAATAGGCATTCATAATGGAGACGGATAGAGAGAGAAAGAGGTGGCATTCATGAGCGATAAAGAGAGAGAAAGAGGAAAAGAGAAAGATGGATGGACAGAGAAATGGAGAGAAAGAGAGTTGGGGAGATGGAGATGGGGGGCATTCATGAGAGATAGAGAATAATGGAGGAGCTAGTTTCTTTAAACACATAACCTGAGACTGAGACGGATGCTCTAAGCTGTGCTGCCCTCCCCCTCTCTCCCTTATATTCTTTCCCTCTCCCTCTCATTCTCTCTCTCTCTCTCCCTCTCTCTCTCTCTTTCCCTCCTCCATTACTGCCCACATCCAGTGGGCCTGTACGGCTCCTGCAGAATAATTGGCCTCTATAATGGGTCAGTGCTGAACTGCGCTGAACTGACGTCCTCTCTGGACATCAACGTCTCTGTTTGCCGTAACGGCGATCAGGCGCCCAGTCAAAGGGATGCGGCTGCAATCTCAGCCAGGGAAGTGCAGCACGGATGACGGCGTCCGCGCTCACCCTGTTTATTTCATCGTCGTCCATATGCGTGCTGTTTGGCGCGCTGGAGGAAATCGAGACCCGGATGCACGCAGCTCTGTTTGTTTTTGCCTCTTGTGAGCGTCTGAAATATTTATCTGTGTGCGGAGCCATGAAACAGTGCAGGGATGGAGAAGAGAAGCCCAGTTGTTACAGTAACGTCTGGACCAGAGAACAGCAGCCCGATCCGAAGGACCTGTCTCGAGTCTGGCACCAACTGGCTGCTGTGCTCTTATTTGAACTCTATGGACATAAATGGTAATGTCTTGTGCCACATCTTGTTTGAAAATATATTACGTAGATTTATGTGTATCTTAAAAACTCGATAAATGCCACCTAGCCCTAGATCTGACAGATCTGCCTTGAATCTTGTGTTAATGAGGACCGGAGATGGCTCAGATCTGGCCAGGGTCTGACCTTAATATGACCCTGACACTGGGCCAAATCTGGCCCAGATGTGGCTCTGATTAATCTGTTCCCCTCCCTGATGGTGTAGCACTAGTGCCCATCTCACTCATGGCCATGTCCAGTATCTGGCCTTGAACTAGAGATTTGGACTTGACCAGAGATGCATTTGAAGTTGTCAGAAAGTGCTTTTCTGGAATATTTAAACGGTTAAATGTTTTTTTTTTTTTTTTTCAAATGCGTATTCCAGCACCAGTGTTTGCTTGTGGAAAACTACCTCCTTCGACCTTTTGTGTGTGTGTGTGTGTGTGTGTGTGTGTTTGCAAACATTGTGCAGTGAATTCAAAGCATATGAAAAACTGTCTGAAAGCGTCTGTGAACTTTTGACTTTGTTTACTATTTCAAAGCCACCTCAGGCTAGACTCAGATCAGCTCTGCCCGGCATCATCTGCTGTCTGGTGGGACCCCGGGGCAACAACCAGCTGGCTGATGGGGGCAGAGTGGAGCATCCACTGAATCCCACTCACTTTACCTTCATAAGCATACAGTATCTGGTGCGGATCTGTTCCGGATCTGGCGCCGGTCTGAAGTCAGACTAGAGTAGATCTGGACAAGCCTCATCAGTGAGTCCTCTACTCTGCTGTCTCAGCAGAGTCCAGTCCCCATAGACACACACACACACACACACACACACACGCACACACACACACACACAGTCCTCTGCCTGGACGTGCGCTGGTGTGTATCTCCCGCTCCGTGCCTTAGGAGATGATTAACAGTGCTGCGACTGCAGGACCAAATGGAGTGTGTTTAACTCAGTGCTAATTATCCCGTCCCTCCGAGCCCTGGCGGGGGTCTGGCCTCCAACGCTTTTCTATGTGGCCAACGGCGAGAGTCAGCGGACCATTGAAATAGATTTCACCTGTCAGCGTTGAGCTGGCCCCCCCAGGGCGTGGGGGGTGGGGGGGGATACCCCACCCCAACCCCCCCCTCTACCCCTGGCCCTGCTCAGCAGTGACACTGACTCTGGCTTTTGTCCTCCTCAGCAACTCTTCAACTGTCAAGCCCTCCGGAAACTCAGCATGCCTGACAACGACCTCTCCAACCTGCCAACCGCCATCGCCAGCCTCGTCAACCTCAAGGAGTTAGATATCAGTAAAAATGGTGAGTCCACTGGAGAGAGCCTCGTCAACCTCAAGGAGCTAGATATCAGTAAAAATGGTGAGTCCACTGGAGAGAGCCAGTTCAACCTCAAGGAGTTAGATATCAGTAAAAATGGTGAGTCCACCGGAGAGAGACAGTTCAACCTCAAGGAGTTAGATATCAGTAAAAATGGTGAGTCCACTGGAGAGAGCCAGTTCAACCTCAAGGAGTTAGATATCAGTAAAAATGGTGAGTCCACTGGAGAGAGCCAGTCTTGTCAACCTCAAGGAGTTAGATATCAGTAAAAATGGTGAGTCCACTGGAGAGAGCCAGTTCAACCTCAAGGAGTTAGATATCAGTAAAAATGGTGAGTCCACTGGAGAGAGCCAGTTCGCTACAAGATATCTGACTTCAATTCCGTCCAGTGGGGAAATGGCCGCTATATAAAAACATTGTGCATGAACACCTATTGCTTCATAATGTAAAATGGTTTGATTTGATGGCAATGTGTTTACTATGTCTGAAATGACTCCATAAGTTGCTTTGGAACTGTAGCAGTGTGGTGAAAGGTTGGGATGGGAAGCCTTGCAGCAGCGTCATGACAGCCCTTTTCCTCCTGGCTCCTTCTCCAGGTATTCAGGAGTTCCCAGATAACATCAAATGTTGTAAATGCCTGTCCGTGGTGGAGGCCAGTGTCAATCCCATAACCAAGTAAGGAGTGTGTGTGTGTGCTGGAAACAGCATGGCAGTGTGTAAATACTAATAGTTATCGCAAGTCTCATCATGATTTGATTAGTGTGTACAGTTATTGCCTGCAAGGTAGCAAATATGCATTGATCAATTTAATTAGTTTGTGCAGCTGCCAGACTCCATATGGAAACGGTTACATCTGGCATCATGTTGCACACATTTATAGTATTTATGTACTGTATATAAGATGTATTTTATATTTAGATTCATATTCAAGGTCCACTCATCTATTAATAACATTAGTGTTAATATTAGCAGTGTGCAGTGCACAGTGTGCAGGTATGAGCGATGTTTGGTGCCTCTACTTGTGCTCAGGTAGAATAAGCCTGCGCTTTTTGTACTACATGTCAGAATCTGAGAGGGATTATCCCGGGGCTGTGGCATCCCCAGGCAGGGTCCTCCCAGACCTGATTTCTGGGGGCTTATTTGTTTTGCATTCTGGGGAGAAAAAAAAGCTAAATCTGACAAGGGATTTACTGTGCAGTGTTGCAAAAGCACTATCTCTGCTGCTCTCGGAGCAGCACAAGCACAAATCGGAGCGGCGGCCGACACAAATGACGTGCCTGTCCTCGTCGACAGACAGCTCCTGTTACGCACACCTGTGACGAGTCCTGTTTTCCGCTAGCTGCTGTCAGAAAGCTTCCCTCTGACCTCTCTGAGTGGGGGCAAGTTGTAGAGGTCCTCATTTTGTCTGTGTGTATGTGTGTGTGTGTGTGTGTGTGTGTGTGTGTGTGTGTGTGTGTTGCCGTCGGCTGCCCTGAGCTAAAGGGTTGGCTGAAGGGAGAGTGTGTGTGTGTGTGTGTGTGTGTGTGTGTGTGTGTGTGTGTGTGAGTTGTTTTCCTCAGTGTTTAAATGGCGTGTCTGATCTTTCCTTTCCTCCTCTCGTCTCGTCTGCTCGAAGGCTCCCCGATGGCTTCACCCAGCTCCTCAACCTGACACAGCTGTTCCTAAACGACGCCTTCCTGGAGTACCTGCCTGCCAACTTTGGGAGGTAAATGGCTGACGAGTGTGTGTGTGTGTGTGCGTGTGTATGTGTATGCCCACTTAGATATAAAGATGTGTCTACTGTATGCCTGTGTGTGTGTGTGTGTGTGTGCTCTTGTTAGTGAGCATGAGAGTCTGTGAGGAAGTCAGACAGACAGCAGACCCATTCATTACTTCCTCGTGACTGTATGTGTCTGCGCAGCTCTCACAGATAATGGCTCTGGCTCAGGTTGGGATGCGGCCCACATGCGGTTGTGATCCGGCCCAGATCCGCCCGATTAAGG
>NC_085008.1:26126705-26134205 GCF_963854185.1 Sardina pilchardus | reverse complement strand
ACTGTCATAATCCTATGCCTAACCCTAACCCTACACCCAACCCTAACTTGTCATACAAGCACTATCTAAATTTAGAATGGCAAAAAACGTATGACACGTTTATGACTTGTTTCTAATGTTCAATGACAATTCATGTCATGTCTCTCTTATGTAGATGCCTTCAATTGTTTTTAGCATTGGGGGCAGGCCAGTCCATAGTCATCACAACACAACAATATGTGGCGTGAAACTGGACAGGCCCAGATGACCACTGACCAGTTCTACTCATTATTAAATTGCAATGTGAACAGCAGCCGGGGTGGAGGACACATCGGTAGGATCATTTAGAGTGGAAAGCGATCATTTTACCGAGGGGGGGGGGGGGGGGGGGCACAATGGCAAAATCAATGGAGAGGAAACACTGTCTTTTGCTCAATGCCGTTTGCTGTTAGTTCAGTGCATAAAGCGTCACTATGGAGAGCCCAGTGAAAGGCATCAAGCCGGGTGGAGAAATACGCTTCAGCCGTGATGCACTGCATCATGCTGAGGGAATAAAATGCTAGGAAAGCGTATCAGAGAGATTGAAATTGATCATGGGTAGGACCTAAGTGAGAGTGTGATTGTGTGTGTTTTTTAAGGGAGGTGGGGGGGGGGGAGGTTGTGTGTGTGTGTGTGTGTGTTTGATCGGGGAAAGGAGGGCGGAGGTATATGTGAGTGTGTGTGTGTGTGTATGTGTGAGACACACCATTCCTAGCCTCTTTTATTCCACCATTCAAACAGCCATTTGGTCAACTCATGGGGTATGTTATGTATGTACAGTATGTGTGTTTGTGTGTGTACGTGTGTGTTTATGTGTATGTACTGTATGTGTCTGTGCCTATATAATGTCCAGTGCAACTCCCAGAAACAGTGGCACAAGCAGACACTCATGTCCTGCCTCTGGCTGAATGTTGGCTCTGATCCGGTTTTGCTCTGGCTGAGCTCTGGCTCGGATCCGGCCCGGCACTGGCCCAGAACCAATCGCCATCTGGTTAATTTCAGCCAGCAGTGCGCCAGCCGGGGCCTCATCACTGGCAGGATGTGAGCTGCTCGCTGCTCTCTCTCAGAAGATTGATGGATGGTGTTGGCACAGCGTCTCTCCACCGAGCAGTTTATGAGTCATTGTCATCACGGAGCCTTTTTTTTTTTTTTTTTTTTTAAACTGTCATTTTGACACACTGTCTGTCGGAAAGAACTCTGCGGAAAAATAATCTCGCTTTTTAATTTCGTGTGCGTGACGCGAATGAAGCTGACGAGGGATTGATAGCAGTGATTTTGAAAATGAGATATAAAGAAAGGCCTGTTGATGTTTTGTCATTTTCAATGCTTTCAGTGTTTTCAGTGTTTTTCTCGGAGGATAATGCTTCCACTGCACTGTTTGTTTTTGTTTTTGTGTTTTTAAGCCAGAGGTTTTGGAGCAGATACACAATCTGAAAGAACTGTGGCTGGATAACAACTCAATACAGAGAATACCAGGGGTAAGTCCCTCTCCAATAACCAATATTGCATAGCATGTGAATCTACAGTATATCAAATCCAAATCGCTTGATACTGAAAGAGAGGCTCGTCTGATGAAATGTTACTTATGTCACTGAAACCACTTTGTTTAGTGAAATAAGATAAATTACAGTGAAAGCTAAAGTATGTTCCAGATGCGTCCTTCTATTGTGATTTTACTCTATTGAACTGACTCCATCGTGACCAAGGGGTCTTTCTGTCATAGCACAGCATCGACACTCTAGTGATGAATTGTTAAAGTCTTCACTAGAGGACCTCATATGTGCAGTGCCTGGCCATTTTTCGGTTCATTAAGAAACATGGGGTTTGCTGTGTAGAAAATGCATAACAGACTTTGTGTGAGATTTTACTGTTTAAAGATGACATGGATATCAACCATCACAGTAGCCCACTCCAACATCTTTGAGTGGAGATTAGTACTTAGGCTGTAGACTGTGACAAGGAAGGCAGCCTTTCACAGGCTGGCTGACTGTTGTTATATCATGATGTGGACAGCAATCTAGTTGCGTGTTTGGAAAGTTATTGACAACGGTTTTTGCTGAGGCTGTAGACTGCTGAGGCTGTAGACTGTTGAGGCTCTAGACTGCTGAGGCTCTAGACTGTTGAGGCTGTAGACTGCTGAGGCTCTAGACTGTTGAGGCTGTAGACTGCTGAGGCTGTAGACTGCTGAGGTTGTAGACTGTTGAGGCTCTAGACTGTTCATGCTGTAGACTGCTGAGGCTCTAGACTGTTGAGGCTGTAGACTGCTGAGGCTGTAGACTGCTGAGGTTGTAGACTGTTGAGGCTGTAGACTGCTGAGGCTGACTGCTGAGACTGTAGACTGCTGAGGCTGTAGACTGCTGAGGCTGTAGACCGCTGAGGCTGTAGACTGCTGAGGCTGTAGATTGCTGAGGCTGTAGACTGCTGAGGCTGTAGACTGCTGAGGCTGTAGACTGCTGAGGCTGTAGACTGCTGAGGCTGTAGACTGCTGAGGTCGTAGACCGCTGAGGCTGTAGACTGTTGATTGCTGAGTCGAGTCACCTCCTCTCTGTGGTGGCCATCAAGCAGATGGGTTCACACACTTAAAATACACATGTAGCATACACACTTAAAGCACACACTGAAAACACACACATGAGTGAGTCACCACTATGGATTTATATCCCATCAGCCGGATGAGGGATGCTGAGAGACTATCGATAATAGTCAGCTATTTCTGTTAATTATTGCGTCAAGATGTTGCTGACCTTTATGCCAAACTTTGTTGCAGTGTACAGTTAGAGCAATACTGTGCTTAGGAAAGAAAAAAAATACTTCTGTGTATAGATTTCAGTCATAAGTGGTGGGATTTTGAAAGCAATTTTGTGCACAGCTTTTGTGTACAGTGTTCTCTGGGTAACACATAACAAGAATATCCTTTGTTATGATTGGATACCAAGCCTTAGCAACAGCATAGTGATAGGATTATCTTTTTCAGTGTAAGAAAGGTATCCATGCTATTAAGTCATGCTTTTATTTTGTCAATAAAATATGATTTTCCTTATTTCCTTGTGCTGTGCCTGTGTGTGTGTACAGTAGACGGGAGATCCCCTGTTTCATGCACATTCTCCCTCTGTGTGTGTAGTCTATAGGGAAGCTGCGGCAGCTCAGGTACTTGGACTTGGCCAAGAATAGGATCGAGGCTCTGGATGCGGACATCTCGGGCTGCGAGTCCTTAGAAGACCTCCTGCTGTCCTCCAACATGCTGCAGCAGCTGCCCGACTCCATAGGTGCGCAGAGGGAGTGTGTGTGTGTGTGTGTGTGTGTGTGTGTGTGTGTGAGAGAGAGAGAGATAGAGAGAGAGATAGGCAGGGAGCGGTGAGAGAGAGAAAAAGAGGGAGAGAGAGAAGGAGAAAGAGAGAGAGAGAAAGAGGGAGGGAGTGGTGAAAGAGAGAGGATAACAGAGAGAAAGAGGGAGAGAGAGAAGGAGTGTATGTGTGTGTGTGAGAGAGAGAGAGAGACAAGGGTAGACACGCTGACTGTGTTTGGAACCTATCCCTGGGTCAGATTACTGTCATCTCATCAATACTGTCATGTTTGAGTGAAACGAGAAAATCTGCAGTGGACATGATTTTGGTGCTTCAGTAAGTCATGTTACATGAGTCAGTCCCACTCTATATGAGCTATCCTTATTACAGTGGACTTACATAATTCATGAACAGTAATCTGGATTTGCTGAGTGAGTATACACAGTAAGTCGAGCTAGTAACCCAATTGAAGTGTACTAAATTAGTATACACAATAAATTAGCACACTATGCTTACTGATTGATTATCTGTATGCTATCTGATGTTTGTTCGCTAAACCCAGGATTAATTTTTTGGAAAGGTTTTATGTGTGTACTAAAATGTTAATGAATGTGTGTCATATTCCAAATAAGCCAGGTTGTGCTTGTCATTGGTGTGTGTTTTTCTGCCACAGGAATGTTGAAAAAGCTGACAACGCTAAAAGTAGATGACAACCAGCTTACCTCACTGCCTAACAACATTGGAAGGTGAGCAAAAAATAAGTGTGGATTTTTAAAAAATAAACTCCCCAAAGCAGCAGTATTTCAAAACACCTCTTAAAATGATAATCTCTTTCCACCCAGCCACCTCCACCAAACACACATACACACATACTGTACACACTCTCACCATGAGAAGCAGAATAGATTCTCTCTCTGATGTGTGAGCATGTTTAAGTAAGGTGTAGTGACTAGCTGTAAGTGTGTGTGTTGCTGTTGTAATATGCTCCATGCTAGCCGCAGGGCTAGGCCATGCATAATCTCATTAGGACGTGCAGGGAACATGCGTTAACGTTACAGTCACATCAGATTTGGGCTCAGTCGTGTCCTCAACACACATCACACACACACACACACACACACACACACACACACACACACACACACACACACACACACACACACACATAGACCAGGTCAGGCTTTGAGGCCTGTGGATCCTCTATGTGTGTGTGTGTGTGTGTGTGTGTGTGTGTGTGCGCGCGAGTGTGTGTGTGTGTGCACACTTGTGTGTCTCACACCTCTGTGCTGTTGATTCTTCTCACCTCGCATGGCAAAATGCTGATTGGCAATACCACAATTCACGCCGAGAGAGGCGACAATGTACTTTGTCACCCTGTTAGGTGCTGTTAAGTAATTATTCCTCTTCCTTTGCCTTGCTCAGCATCGCAAAATCCATCATATCATTACTGCTGGAGATAACAGTTGATTTCAGTGTTTATGAAAGATTTAAATGGTTACATAAAAAAAATGCAAATATAACAGAGCATTCTGATGACATTCACAGAGAAGTCAAAGGCTGAGAAACTTATATATCAGTTAGATATCTTCAGATGAATAAGTCAGGTCTTGACAGACAGGGAGAGTGTGATCTCTCCTGAGAGATAGTGACGCCGCCATGACTACCACCACCATCTCCATGGTGACATGTCACTCACATTCTCCTCATGCCTGTGATTCTGTGCACCTTTTATGAATTCTTGGTTTGTCATTGGTCAATTTTTTTTTTGTTTGTGTGTGTCGTCCACACATGCGTCTAAAATGACCTACTTAGTGGACGCCCAAAATTAGGGTAAGTAGCCTCCGAAACTGTCCTCCTGTGTTCTTATACTCCTGTTCTTGTCGACCACGAGCGTGTTTATTCCGACAAGCGCTCACCTTTTGTGTCTGTGGAGAATATACGGCGAAATTGACACGGCACAACGACACCGTGCATATGGAGGGCCAGCTGGGTCCGGCCGGTCCCGACAAATGCTAGACTAATGACCCCACGGAGCGGACGGGAGAAATATGGACCTCTTTTTTCCCCCAAACTGTTCACGAAGGGATTTACACATTTTGGGATTTCCCCTTAGAGATTGGAAAACATCTTGTCTCTGATGCGAGACATATTTCGGCACAGTTGAAGCGCTTGACTCAATAAACACTCTGGTCGTTTAGATGAATAAGTGTAGCAGACTGGATGATGTGGCTTATATTCTTGATCTTTTTTATGAGTACATAAGGATGACTCTGAAGGCTCTAATGTGCTTTAATGTGATATCTCAAGTTTCTGACTTTAAAAGCAGCTTGGAGGAATAAAGTTCTCAACTCTAGACTGATTATGGTCTCAGTAGTCATTGGCGAGACACCTAACATCATTCCACTGTCATTACTTTCACCACATATTTGTTCATTTCTATGTAGTCGTTTGTGTCATTGTCCAAATATGGGTGTGATTGGGAATATCTTAAATCCCAGCCCTCTCTGAAGCTTTAACTGTGTGCGTTGCATAATATATTACCACATCATTTATTAGTGTGAGTTACGCTTTTTGCAAAGCCCTTGTTGCATTGCATGAATATACCATTACCTGCAGAGTGCTTCTCTGCACTTTGGTGCTGTGTGCTAACAATTCCGTAGCCATAGTCCTAACCTTGACGCATGGCATAGTGGTGGTGACCTCACCAGTTCAGGTTTGAATCTCGAACCTCCCATTGCGAGTCTGTGTCGCTTTGGATCAAAGTAGTAAATAGCAGTCACTTTACATAGCCTTGCTAAGTAAATAGCAGTCACTTTACTTAGTCGTGTGAACTACACTCTTCACTGTAACCACAGCTTGATAATAAGGTATCAGTGTGATATCGGTGAAAATCATTCAGGTCATGCATGTAATAACACAGTCACATTGCAATAGGGGCTGTGTAATATAAATGCAGTCTTAGGGTTTGTAGATATACATGTTTTGTGAAATGGAACTAATGTTTGTTTGTGTCACATCTCACTGTAAGATAATATGATTGGTATATTTGTCATAGTCGTGAATGTAACTGTTAAATGAGGTTTCAAACAATGTAATCTCTAAATAGATTACGGCGCCATAGTCTTCAACGCCATATTAATCTCCGCTCCTTATGGGTGGCGTCTGTGCTGTTCCTGTAGTTTGGCGCTCTTAGAGGAGTTTGACTGCAGCTGTAATGAACTGGAGTCGTTGCCGCCGACCATCGGCTACCTCATCAGCCTGCGCACATTTGCGGCCGACGAGAACTTCCTGTCAGAACTGCCCAGGGAGGTGAGTACACCTTAAGAGTTACGCAAGTGAACTTTATAATGTATATCAATATGCATAATCATCAGACATACCTTTACATTGTAAGGTGCTGTGAGCGTATTTATTCTATACATACATTTAGTATGGAGGCCCGTTATGGCCACTTGAAAAAAAACAAAAAACAACATCAACCCCACATTAAGTCAAGACTGAGATACTGCATCCATGTTTCTGTTTGGTAATTGTGGCAGAGGTGGGATAAAGTAACTGGCCTTGGCTTGCTGTCTCTGTGAGACTCCTGTGTGGTGCAGAGTTGCTCTGATAGAGTGCCGGGCTGATAGTCTCCACAGTGCGCTTGGATATCGCTCATTAGGGCCTTGGCCTGGGCTCAGCTCCTGAGAGAGCAGGGGGGGATGGCAGGGGGATAGTGGGGGGATGGCGGAGGTTGGCGGGGAGATGGCAGGGGGATGGCAAGGGGATAGCAGGGGGATGGCAAGGGGATAGCAGGGGGATGGCAAGGGGATGGCAGGGGGATGGCGGAGGTTGGCGAGGAGATAGTGGTGGTGGGGGGTGCAGGGGGAGTGCTGGAGCCAGTCGGCCATTCAGCTGGCCAGCCAGCCGCACATCCTGCCAGCCAGGCTGCCACTCAGCCGTCCAAGCGGGCACGGGTCCATGCTGTGACCGTGCCTCATGCCACCCTGTGCCACCCTCTCTCTCTCTCTCTCTCTCTCTCTCTTTCTATCCTCCTCTTCTCTCCTCTCCTTCCCCTATCTGTCTCTCCCTCTACTTTTATTTCCCTCTCTTTCTCCCTCCCTCACCCTCTTCCTTTATTTCTTTCTCTCTGTTCCTTTTTCTCCCTCTCTCTCTCTCTCTGTCCCCCTCCTTCTCTCTCTACCCCATCTCTCTCTCT
>NC_085008.1:25964205-26124205 GCF_963854185.1 Sardina pilchardus | reverse complement strand
AATTTATCCAGGTGACAAGTGCTGCTCGACAAAAAAATCAGAAATTTCTGTCCGCTGGGGTTGTGGAGCTTGTCACGTACATCAAAACATTTGAAATGGCACAGATAAATATAGTCACACTCTGTGTTTGAGTTTGAGTTCTATGTGTGTGTTGGCGTGGTCATGGTGTGTCTGTTTACTTTCGTTTCGCAGTGAATGTCCAGGTTGTTATAGAAACCAGTTGATATGTTCTATTTAAAAATGTACCGCTGGCGTTGGACTATGGAAGCCTACAGCTCTGTGACATCTGTTGGCAGCACTTCGTTTTTGTCCACACTTGTTGCCTGGACTACAAATTGGCCTTTACACACAGACTCACACTCATACACAGGCCTAAACCTACACACTCTCTCACACACCTCTCAGTGTAGTCAAATGTCATCCCCTGTATCTCTTGATAATATCTAGAAGTTTGACTGGGCCCATAAATAATGGAAGGTGGCCCTGGTGTGGATAGAGATGAAAAGGACAAAAGCATCTTTGTACCCCAGACATGACACATCCTCATCCACATCCTGCAGGACCTCAATGTCTTCCAAATGAGAACTCGTTGATCTCATATCTCTATAAGATGAACAAACCTCTGTGTGATAGAACAAAAGGCCATGAAGCCCTTTGGTTGAGCGGAGGGTGATTACTGTGTGTGTGTGTGTGTGTGTGTGTGTGTGTGTGTGTGTGTGTGTGTGTGTGTGTGTGTGTGTGTGTGTGTGTGTGTGTGTGTGTGTGTGTGTGTGTGTGTGTGTGTGTGTGTGTGTGTGTGTGTGTGTGTGTGTGTGTGTGTGTGTGTGTGTGTGTGTGTGTGTGTGTGTGTGTGTGTGTGTGTGATTACAGGATGTACATAATGCAATTAGTGAAGGATGTTGAGTTTAGATCATTTCTGAGAAGTGGCCTGCCCTAAAGACAGAGGGACAGAGAGAGAGATGTTTTACATCAGCCTCTTTACACAAACAGAACAGTATTTACGCAAATTGATTCACTTTGATTCATGTTGTGAACAGAACAGTGTCTGCTGATTTCCATACTGTATGGTGTGAAATGCCTACATTTTCAAACAGTGTCCTCATTTTGTCTCTTGTCATTTTTCGACAGGTTGAAAAATCTACCGTTCACTTTCACCAAACTTAAAGATCTCGCTGCACTCTGGCTCTCAGACAATCAGGTATGGAGGAGCGCTGGACTGTCATTTAGTCACTCTTATGCTGCTTATTCACTTGTAGGGCTTCTCCACTGATCAACTCGACTCTACTCGCTTTGGTTTTCCCAAAGATCGTATAGTTACTAAGATGAATCATAAAGGGGTTTTTCAATGGAATGAAATGGCACCACTTCCGCCTCCTAAAGGGGCGTGATCAGTGACGAGATAATCGGGTTAGAACGGTGTAGAATCAGCAGAAGCAGGTGCCGTTGATAACAGGTTTATTTCAACCATAGAAATGCTCCCGTTTGCCTCCTAAATGGGAGTGGCAGTTGCGTCACAATGAGACCAGAATTTACCCTCATAGGAATCGTCTCGCTTTATAAACCGTCTCTGGTTTTCCATTGGCAAAAACTGGTACCAGGGGTTCAAGCGAGCTGAGGCGATAACAAAAGATGACGTTAATGACAGTACCAGTTGCTTTCTTCAGTGTTGCTATGGCAATCGGCTAACTACTGGAGGTACTTTGTTGCAGTGGAAAACGAACACCCTGTACCAAAATCGAGTAGAGTGGAGTCGAGTCAACCTGATACCATGCAATGGAAAAGCCCCATTACTCAAGGCCACAAATGAACATACAACTTTTTTTGGTTACTGCATGCTAGCCAAGGTCCTTAAGCTACCACTGTTTGTAATGTTGTATAAATGTATGGGGATTGCTGGTACTCTGTTCACCAATACAGCCATTAGACTGATAATCCCGCAACACAGAATGTTTTGATAGCAGAGGGTCTAAATTAAACATCATGACGCTGGTTTATGTGCTACTGTACATATTTCACATCGAGGAAATGAGCTATGCCTGTGACCCTTGACTCTATGACCTTGACCTTTGACCTGTGCGTTTGACTCTTGCAGTCGAAGGCCCTGATACCTCTGCAGACAGAGGCCCACCCCGAGACGAAGCAGAGGGTCCTCACCAACTACATGTTCCCCCAGCAACCGCGGCATGAAGAGGGTAAACAGATTATAACGGATTATAATCCACTCAGATTAGCCATTTAGGAACATTTAAATTACACCACACACTCTGATAGACACAGCACTAAATGAGATGCGGCTCTCTGAGATGAGGCTCTCTTATCTCTGCTCTAAGAAATACTTCTGTTCCATCTCTGGTGCTTGCTGATGGTAACCTGGACATTGTAATGTACTGAACCTGTTTATGATGTGCCCCAGACTACCAGTCGGACAGCGACAGACACACACACGCACACAAAACATACATACATACACACAAACACACAAGCATGCACACACACACACACACACACACACACACACACACACACACACACACATGCACACACAAATATGCACACACAAACCACAGACATAGACACAAGAAGACAAGAAGTACTTCTGTTCCATCTCTCGTGCTCGCTGATGGTAACCTGGACATTGTAATGTGCTTAACCTGTTTGTGATGTGCCCCAGACTACCAGTCGGACAGCGACAGCTTCAACCCCACGTTGTGGGAGGAGCAGCGGCAGCAGCGCATGACTGTGGCCTTTGAGTTCGAGGAGAAGAAGGAAGAGGAGGACAATTCAGGAAAAGTGAAGGTTTCCCGCCCTCTCTATAGGATCAGCTGCTTAGGGGCAGCACACACAGGCTATTCACATATTTTACTAATACCACTATTTATCGGAAAAGTACCAGTTTCCGCCCCGATTTCTCAAAACCTCAAAAACAAAGATGTTTTTTAATACTTTTTAAATAATATTTGATTAATGAACCTTACATTTGTCAGTAGCCATACGTGTGTAGATTTGGTTCTTAATGGGATCTTTTACAGCCTAGAATATCCATTTTTGTTGATCATGCTTGGAGTGTGGTGCTGGGCTGGTGCCCTATATTTTTTACTTATTTACTGATTTACTAAAGACTCGATCAAAGCTAGAGTCAATATGTCGAAGCTGAGGAGCTAGGTGTATGGATATTGGCACCTCAAACATTTTTATTTTGTTTGTTTGGTATTTTTTTGATCAGTGTGCAATTTGAACACAACTGTGAGAATGAACAATTGTATCAGTGATTTTAATGTTATATGCAGCAACCCTTGCAACTGGAGCATCATTCACAGAGCCAAGGAGTGCTGTGTCATTTTAAGCCGTAAAATACCCTGTGGGAGAATGTTCAGAGAGTTTTTTTCTATACTTATGAAAATACAATGCCCATGGACATTTGGCTGAACTATAATTGGCCAGATATGGAAAACTATTCATATCCATTGTGGCTGAACCTATCGCTATTGTCTTCTTGTGTCTATGTGTGTGGTTTGTGCGTGCATATTTGTGTGTGCATGTGGGTGTATGCGTATGTTTTGTGTGTGTGTGTGTGTGTGTGTGTGTGTATGTGTGTGTGTGTGTGTGTGTGTGTGTGTGTGTGTGTCCGTTCCTGCTCAGGTGGAGATTAACCTGAAGCGCTACCCCACCCCCTACCCCGAGGACCTGAAGAACATGGTGAAGTCTGTGCAGAGCCTGGTGGGCAAGACGCCCCACCCGCTGGCCACGGACAAGTGCTCGTCTGGCACCAACATGGAGCACCACAACGCCGACAAATACGGACCCGCCGTGGCCCATGCCACCCAAAGAGGTACGGCACCTCCGTTGCTTCTCAGAAAGAGACTGCGCGTTCACTGTTCACATGGCTTTTCTCACTTCCCCGCGTTCATAGCGAATCAAAACACACGTGAAAGTGGAGAGTAGACACTAAAAGAGCCTACAGTAGACAGCCTACAGTACCAAGGCATTTGATTTGAACATGATTTTCTGACTGACAGGCTGCACTGTGCCGAATGACAGCTTTTCCCTCTTTGTGACTGAAGTCTTTTTCATTAAGAAGATTCAAGAAGATTCATTGAGATCCATTTATCCACAAAGTTATATAGACATTGCACTAGTAATTTGTTGTACCAACTGTTGCCGACATCACGTCAGGGGCAGATACAGTGTCTGGTTCAGATGTTTGAAATGAACACCAGTTTCAAGAGTTTGATTCCTCATATAGTACCACATACCACATTCCACTTCTTCTTCCTCAAGGTACAGCATAGATGTAGAGATATATATCCATATGCTACAGTATATATCTATATATTGTGGCCTTGTCTCCTATGGCAGGTGATTGATAGAGAAGTGAAAGAGTTCCAGCAGGCTCAGCTCTCCGATCAGAGTGCCATCATGAACTCCGCCATCGATATCCCAAAGCGTAAAGACAAGGAGGACCTAACAGAGAGCTCCGAAGTAAGGCCCAGACCTCTCTCCGTCCGCCGTCTGTACCGGAGGTTCCCCTCCTTGTCTAATGTGGAACTGTCTAGAACTCAGTAGATGCCATGTTGTTTAAGGGAAGGACCTTTTGCAGAAAGAGTACAATTAAACTCAAACCTTTTCTGCTGACATCTGTAGAGGATGTTACCTCCATGTCTCCATGATGCCGTTGAAGTAAAAGTCAATGTTGAAGTAAAATGCGATGTTGGTTTGAGGAGGACCCAGCTGCAGCTGTTAGCCTACTGTAGACCTTTGCTGTCTAAAGTCTCAGAGGGGGCCAGTATATGGACCTAACAAAAACCTTAGTCATGAGCCCTGATCTTTCCCTTGAGTCTGAAGATGTAACGCCAGGCTAACTCGCTGTAGAACTAGAAGAGATGTGTGCTGGTCAGGGGAATGGAGAACCCAACGGTCAGGATAGAAGTAAAACCAAGTCTTCTTCTTTGAAGTCTGTCGACTGTAGCGCATGTTACATAAAATCTAATCTGCTGTAGAAGATGCCAGAAGAATAGAGGACCTATTCCATCAGCTAGAGGAGATGCCATTTTAGTTTATCCTCCTCCTCTCATCTTTATTTGAAGACAGTGTGAGAGATCTTTCTCCGTGTTTGCTGAGGGCTTGATTGCTTTAAATGAGTGCAGCTAAATGTGTTCTTGCCTCGCCGTGCCTTGTACTGGAAAAGGTCTTTCAAGGATAAGCTCTCGATAGAGGACAAACCGGCAAAGCCGAGCAGTCAATAAAGTTTAGCGTCTGTGTTTTTGACCGTCTGCCAGATAGGAGAGTTTAAGAGGGTAAGATAAAAAATTTAAACGCCAGCCATTAGCTGCCGCTCCGGAGCAAGGGGGATAGTTTTCAAAGGTTAGCGTATTGAAAAGCAGGGCTTTGGACGTGAAACCTGCAGAGATCAGGAGCGGCTTTCATCTCAGAGTCTCTGGATTTACCCCCCCCCCCCCCCCCCCACCTCTCACTTGTGTCCTGATGCCAGCTGCCGAGGCATTGTTTATTAGGAGACAGGATCATAAAAGAGTCATTAGCCTCCTTTGTGCTGTGAAGCAGCGGATGGCGCTTCAAATCATCTCCACAAATGCTAATGGCCCAGCAGAAATGTCATCTCTTGGCTGGAAGGGGCGGCTGAAATCTGGAATAAGCAGCCCCCTTTTTAGCTAAAGGGGTGCTTGAAACTTTTTTGGCCCGTAATTGAGTGTCTGCGCAATTTGTGAATTCTCTTATCTCTGAGCAGAGTAGCTATTAAATGTGGTCCTGCGCTGGGCTCCGAACAGGGTCCGGCGGTGGGTGGGTGGTGAGGGTGGGGTGTGAGGAAACAGACGGAAAGGTCAGCAGGAAATGTCAATGGTATGCGTGGGTATTCTGAGAGGCTCTGGAGCGAGTGGAGGTGGAGGCTCCTCAGTGGTGACGAGCCGTTGGGCCAGCTGATGCTCCTGTCAATCCATCGCCCAGGAAACGGAACGGGGCATATTTTGGCAGCAGCATGGCACTCACAGCAACAACGCACACACACACACACTCACACACACACACAACACACAAGAGGAGGTTTCTCTCATGGGAAGTGTCATCTTCTGCTCCCAAATTTAGAATGTTCGCAATGAAGCCCCTTTATGAGCATTTCTTGCTACAGTGTGGCACAATATTCTGCTATAAAGGGGCTTACACGTAGGAAGCGGAATGCACTGTGCTCGCCACTTGGTGTCTTTTGGTTGAGGTACAGTAATGGCCCAAGCTCTTGGCTCAGCGCAAAATAGCTATGATTTACAGTGCGCCATGGTCAGAGTTCAACGTGGTTGTCAACATGGTTGAACTTCCAACTTCAAAAAGAGTGGCAAGCCATTCTTGTGCTGCGCAAGCCATTGAAAATAATGGGTTTGCAGTGATGCCATTGCAGCTTCCTATGTGTAAGCTCCTTAACCTGCAAACCTGACATCAATGCAAAAACGTCATTGTATTATTTTCAATATTCATATTACCAACAATGGATGCTTTTGTCTGAAAGTGAGAAATACTAACCTATTGAAATAAAGTAGACCTGGTTTCTGAAAAAGGGGGAAAAAAATCTTGAGGTGCGTCCAGAGCAGATATACACAGATCCTGCTTCAAAGCAATCTGTATGAATCAGTCAATCAACTCCTCAACCACAGATGCAGAACTGGCCAGCACTTACCTGCTGTGAGTGCCCGCTATCAAACTATGCCCTGTCCAGGGAAGGGATTTCTTTTTATCTAAATCTCCTCATGTGTTGCTTTCCAGTCAGTGGGTAGTCTATAGCATCCATGTTTACCACATGTTCCCTGTTTCTCCTTTTCCACGCTGTGAACAGCAGTGTAGACGACTGTCAGATTGGCATCTCAAGCTGAGCTCTGATGTCTTTTGTATGTTGTGTCCAAGGCCTCCTGTTGCCTCTGTCAGCTAAAAGCCATCGGAAGGGTGGGTGAGCCTCGCATGGGACTGGGGCGCTGCTTCAAAAAGAGGATGTGGCTAGAATAGCTGCTAATGGCTACGCTAACCTTAGCTAACGCTGAAGCCGCTAAATGCTAATAGACGCTAACGCCGCAACCCAAGCAGGCTCACCCGCGCTTCCTCCTCTAGTCCATGCAAATTCCTCTCCATTCTTTTTTTGTTTGCTTGTTTGTTTTGCTCAGATTTCTTTACGTCACGTGGTCCACAAGCTGCCTCAGCCCGAGAATGTCAGCCTGTCCATTGCATCCTCCTGGTTCTGCCTCATAGTAAGTGGCTGGAAGTGACCAGACCTTTGAGAGAGAGAGAGTCCACAGCTTGGTGATTGTGCTGGCGGAGGGGGAAATTGACCTGTGTAAAACTGATACAGATAACCTGAGTTGAATGTAAAGTAGTGAGAGCTGATGGTGAATGATGCCTTCCTGTGCTGTGCTGTGCTGTTCTGTGCTGTGCTGTCCTGCTCTGACTCAACTACAAAAACGAGAAAAAGAGAAGCGAGAACTGTGCTGTGTGTAGCAAAGCTGCAGAATTGAGCTTAGTAAGTGGGTAGATGCTTGTTACAGTCAACACACAACACACCGATCCGTGATCGCCCACTCTAGAGAGAGAGAGATTCTCACACACACACACACACACACACACACACACACACACACACACACCACGCTTCAGCCTTTCCCAAAAAAACAATGGCAGACGACTTGACGGCTTTGTCTCTCCTGCTGCAGGTTGGTTTCTAGTTAATTAAGTATTCTCAGGGCGTAATGTGCTGAGCGTTTCCGCCTGCCATATCAGTTTACTCACAGCCCCGAACAACGTGGTGAAATATTGATGCGTACTTGTGTTTGGCTGGGAGCAAGAGGCTTCAGTGAGTGGCTCCATACAACCGCAGGAAGAGGCGTGTATGGGCATGGGGGTGGAGGGGTGGGGTGGGGGGCAGGTGGAAGGAGGGTTGCAGAGTGATGTTGCTGGAGGTTGCCTTAGATAAGGACAGTGTGTGTGTGTGTGTGTGTGTGTGTGTGTTTGGGAGGGGGGGGGCATGGGGAGTTAGCAGGGGAATGTGAGGGAGATAGCAGCAGTGGCAGTAGTCATCCTGGAGGAGGGTAGACATCACTAATATGTGTGTGTTTGTGTGTGCATGTGTAGGTGGTGGGAGTTCAGGTAGAGAATGAGGAACAGAAGGTGTAAGTTGCAAGTGAGAGCAGCTTCACTGGGGTAGAGTGGGTGATCTCTCAGTGTTAACGTGACAGAGTCCAGTGTCATTAGACTCAGTGAAGAACTCTCTCTCTCATACACACACACACACACACACACACACACACACACACACACACACACGTCAGTCTGATGAGTGACGGATGGCTGGAGAGATAGAGAGGTGGAGTTGTGCTAATGTGTCACGCTGCACCATGCGTCCTTGACAACGTCAGACAAAAATAGCCGTTAATAGATGGTCAGAGTTATCGGAACTGCACAGAAAACTGCAAGCTTAGTTTTCACAGCTGAGACACTCAAAATGCACTGTAGCCTACTCGGTGGTCAGACTGTTGTCAACAGAATTATCAGATGTTGGACGAGCTTGACCTATAGCTGACACTTGCACACTAAATGACACTTATCGTAGATCATATGCCAGTGCACACCAGTGTTTATGCTTATCTAATCTCAGTTGCCCACAGCTCTGTATTATATGGAAGTCAATTACTGGAAGTTTTAGTTAATATCATTTTCAGTCACTACAGTTGTTGACTCCTTTACTAAACTTGTTACAGTGCTCTTGTCAATATTTATTGAAAAGTAATTAAGATCGGATTGTGTGTGAAATGTGTTATGGTGAATCAATAGACATAGAGGATAATTGCTTGTAAAGGGACAACCAGTAACATTTATGCCAATGTTCCTTGTGAAGCATTGTAATTACTGTCTGTCTAAAGTAATCAGCCATTGGACCAGTGTATCACTTCCTATTCATAGGCCAGATGAAAATGTGGTGCGGTGTTGCTATTGTTGGGCATGTAGTTGAATTAGCAGGAGACTGAAAGAGTCATTTCACCATTAGCCCGCAACGTAGTCTGCCATGCTAATAGTGACACAGCATACACAAGAAAGTAAGACAGTATTCATTTTGCTACATGTTAAACCTTGACTACCAGACAGCACATCATTGTGAAACTATAGGAATGTTTTGTGTGGTCTGTCTTAGTAGTAGTGTAGTGATAATTTTGATCGTTTTAAATGAGTTAATTTTTCCCGATTTTAGTAATGGTTCACTTCTTATATTTCCTGTGATGTTTTTTGACAATATAACTTGGTTATGGAAGTTGAGTGTGAGCTACACTCGGGCCACTGTTTTAGCCATCTTCACTGTGCTATCTCTTACTTCCTTTTCTAATATTCTCACAGCATCTTGTGTGCTACCAGAATCCATGAAATATTGATGATGGAAAAAATTGAATGCCACATAAATTATAGATATCAAACAGAAAACTCTGTATTTTTTTTTTTCATCTGATTTTAAAGTTACAACGGGGCCAATTCAAGCACTCAAATATTTAGAGAGAGTTTCCTGTGGGGCGTGTCGTGGGCACAATCAGGAAGTCAGAGTGTGTTTTTCTTTTCCCAGGATTCTTTGGGAGGCTCCCCCAATGACATCCGGATCTCCGACATGAGGCCCACTCTGGTGGAGCCTCCCATGTACAAACCAAAGGTTGTGTTACTGGGCAAAGAGAAGAAAGGTATGTTGAACATGTCTCATATTTCATCTATATCCCAAATATACATTATGAACATTATACATATCTTCTCTTGCATAAACAGATATGCAAGAGCAGACATTTGCAATATACTGTATACTGTATTATGTAAACATACAGTATATGCAAGAGAAGATATTTGCAATGGAAAATTACAACATGATTTATATTGGTTCAAGGCAAAACTGTCACAAACCCTAGATGACAGAAGATGATAGAAATAGTGTGGGTCATAATAAGCCGTGTTTGTAACACACTAAAGTATGCAAATATGCAATCAGCCTTTGTAATCATCCAAATCCAAGCATTCATCACTAAAACATGAGTAACAGTAGCCCTACACGTCACTCTATGGGACGCGACATGTCCAAGAAGTCACATCCAAATTAAGCCATTGTTTGTTTACTGCTATGTAAAGAGGTGAAACCTTTTTTTATAAAGTTGCAACAATGACGTAAGATTGCAATTAAATATGTGGGTTCGACCCTTTGTAAAGCATAACTTTGAAGTCGTTACTTCAAAACAACTGTTTTATTCATATATATATATATATTAATTTGTTACTGATTGTCTTTCACTCCAGTGCTTGTCTCAGTGTTTTTGGAGCTCCTTAGGCTCAGGTAAATAATTCCATATTGGAAAAGCCTCTAGGTTCTCCAAGTGTGCAAGAAATTCCAGTGCTTGCTACAGTAACGTTCATTCCGAATGAATATGCAGTTCCTTCAGGAAGATGAAAGAGCGGACCTGCAGTCCCGGATAACTATACAGAGTGTCTCTGGGGAATGTTGTTCTCCTAATTAGGTGAAGGTTGTAATGACACACACTAATTGCAGTTCATTGTGCAGAGGCTTACTGTAGGATTGCACAAATGATGATTATTCAGAAATAAATCCTTTTATAGGCAGCTCAAATTGTAAACTTGGGAGAGAACATTGAGGGAGAGAACATTGCGGGAGAGAACAGGGTTGGCGAAACCCAGAGAGCCTGCGGTGGCCATATTGTTTTGGTTCATTGAAATAATTGTACATCAATTTGAACTTTTGTTGATTGTTTCCATGTGTTGGTGTCACCAGATGTTCTGTGCACAAAATACACTCAGCCAGCCTGAGGAATGATGGAAAAGGTGGCAAAATGTCACAACACGTGTGTAGTCGAAAAGATCTGCTACAGTACAGTATTACTCCAGTAGCCTGTGCTAGGCCGTGAATCCGACACAGTGATGTTTACAATGTGTAAACATTGTCTTGCGTGCTCTCCTGGCTCTCTGCAGAGTCTACTGACGAGTCGGACCCTGATAAGATGCATTGCCTCAACAACAGCGGATCCTCGGCCACCTACTCCGACTACTCCCCCTCACAGGGCTCCTCCGGCTCCTCCAACCCACCGGGAAATGTCGCCGCCCTACAGGCGGCAGGGAAGGAGGGGGTTCTGCAGACCCACTGGACCAACAGGTGTGTGTGCGTACAGTATGTGCATGTTTATATGTGATTATGTGTGTGTGTGTGTGTGTGTGTGTGTGTGTGTGTGTGTGTGTGTGTGTGTGTGTGTGTGTGTGTGTGTGTGTGTGTGTGTGTGTGTATTTGTCTGTGTGTGTGTATGTGTATGATGAAAGTTGAGTATTATTGACGGTAATACAAAATCTACAGTATTGTGCAACTGTGAAATTCATTCAAGTCATGTTTTAACAGTTCCTTTTGAAGTTAGGTTTGACTTCTGAAGGTGCAGTGTTCATACTTTGGTTTTTGCCCTCATTAAAATGAATATTTATTCACCCACAAGGGTTTGGACAAGTTCATCATGACAACTCTCTCTCAGAGCCAAAGTCAGTGGGACCACTGAGAGCCTCATTGAAATGCATCGCAATGAGCCTCTCAAAGTGGACTTGAAAATCTTAGCCTTCTTACTTCAAAGAAAATCTTTTTTCATAGCCCCCAAATTAAGTCATGATTTGAACGAGAAGCCCACAGAGGATCCTACATTCAGACATTTGTATAATCCTTTTGGAGTCTGCACGCGCTCAGACGCCAGTGTCCCTCATATTGGGACGTATGCATGTGGAATCTGAGGTGATCAGCGTGTCTGCTCTCGTCGTTATGGAGATGCATGCCGTGTTCCAGAGTGTTTTTTAGGAGACACACACACACACACTCTCAGTGGACTCTTTCATGCTGACAAGCTGTAATCTCTCACTCCAATACTTTTTCTCTTCTTCTGTCTCTTCTCTCCTTTTTTTCTCTCCTCTCTCTTCTCTCCTTTCCTTTTAACACCATTCCTTTGTATTGAACTCTCTTTGGCTCATTCTCTCACTCTGTCTATCTATCTGCCTACTTAATTCTCTTTCTCCCCCCTTTCACTGTCTCTCTCTCCCCTTCTCCCTTCTCCATTTCTTTTCATCTCTCTTTCTCTACCTTTGGCCTTCTCTTCTCTTTCTCCATTCTCTTCCTCTGGACTCTCGTCCTATTTCTCCCTCTCTCTCTGTCTCTGCTCCATCTCCTCGTCTCTCTCTCTTTCTCTCTCTCTTCCCCACACCCTTTCTCTGTATTTCTCTCCCTCATCCCTCTTTCACTGTATTCCATATCCCTCTCACTCTCTTTCTCTTCATCTCTCCTTACACCCCTCTCTCTTTCTGCCCCCCCACCCCATCCCTCTTTCACTGTACTCCATATCCCTCTCTCACTCTCTCTCATTCTCTCATCTCTCCTTCCATCCCTCTTTCACTGTACTCCATATCCCTCTCTCACTCTCTCTCTCTCCATCTCTCCTTCCATCCCTCTTTCACTGTACTCCATATCCCTTTCTCACTATCTCTCTCTCTTCATCTCTCCTTCCATCCCTCTTTCACTGCACTCCATATCCCTCTCTCACTCTCTCTCTCTTCATCTCTCCTTCCACCCCTCTTTCACTGTACTCCATATCCCTCTCTCTCTCTCTTCATCTCTCCCTCATCCCTCTTTCACTGTACTCCATATCCCTCTCTCACTCTCTCTCACTCTCTCTATCTCATCTCTCCTTCCACCCCTCTTTCACTGTACTCCATATCCCTCTCTCACTCTCTCTCTCTTCATCTCTCCTTCCATCCCTCTTTCACTGCACTCCATATCCCTCTCTCTCATTCTCTCTCTCTCTCTCTCTCTCTCTCTCTCTCCCTCCACCCCTCTCTCTCTCTCAGGCTGGCTCAGTCGTTCCCTAAGCCCATTGAGACGAAGCCACTGCTGAGTCAGCGGGACACGCCCCCCTCCAGCACCCTGCAGCAGCGCGGTGGCGAGCGCCGGCCGCTCAGCGACAACTTCGACAGCTGGAACGACACGCCGCACTACGACAACACGGGCTTCGTCTCCGAGGAGGCGCCCATGGAGACGCCGGGCGGAGGGGTTGGTGGCGTTGGCGTGGGAGGCGGCCTCGGCGGAGGGGGTAGCGGCGGCGTTGGCGTTGGTGGAGTGGGTGGCGGGGGCAGCAGCAGCGCAGGGAACCCCATGCTGGGGTCGAAGCCGCACAGCGCCTCGGCGCACGGCCGGCGACCCCTCATGAGGCAGGAGCGCATCGTTGGTGTGCCCCTGGAGCTGGAGCAGCCCGGCCACCCCTTCCACGGAGTCCGCACCACCCCCGACGCCGAAGTGCCTCCCCCGGCGCCCCCCAACCCCTGGCAGAACTGGACCCGGACCCCCAGCCCCTTCGAGGACCGCACCGCGTTCCCCTCCAAGCTGGAGCTCACCCCGGCCAACAGCCCCAACCCGGACCGCAAGGACTTTGAGCAGGAGATGGGCGAGCTGCCCGGCACCTTCCCGCTGACCGGAGGCTGGGGCTTCCTGGACCAGCGGGACCCCAGCGGCGCCGGCAGGGGTCACCCCACCGTCTACGCGCACGGCCAGGGCCAGGCGCGCAAGGAGCCCACCAAGAACACGCTGGTCATCAGCAAGAGCTCGGAGAGACTCTCGCCCATGATGAAGGAGGTCAAGGCCAAGTTCAAGAAGTCCCAGAGCATCGACGAGATCGACATGGGCTCCTACAAGGTCTACAGCATCCCGCTGGACAGCTACAGCTCCAGCATCGAGAACCAGGGGAGCGTGGACAGGCCGGACCTCCCGCCCGCCATGGAGCAGAGCATGTCGCGGAGCCAGTCGGTGCCCCTGCTGGACGACGACCTGGACGGCTACAGCTCCAGCAGCAAGGCCCTGCTGCAGCTTCAGCAGCACCATCAGCAGCAGCAGCAGCAGCAGCAGCAGAAACCCGCCATCCCCAAGAAGGTCTACCACTTCGACCAGAGCTTCAACCCGCAGGGGCATCTGGACATGGGCAAGCCCGAGCGGCGGGCGCCTCCGCCGTTCCCCAACACGCCCGAGTACATCAACCAGCCGGGGAAGACGCTGCCCAAGGAGCTGGTCAGTCCGCGGGGCTACCGGGGTTACCAGACCGCCGCCGACCAGATGTTCTCCTACCCGGGCCAGTCGCCGGTGAACGAGGACAACGCGTCGCAGTTGCAGTTCCCGCCGCCGCCGCCTCAGCCTCAGCCTCAGCCGCAGCCGCGCTCGCGCCCGGGGTTCCTGCGGCGGGCCGACTCCCTGGTCAGCTCCACGGAGATGGCGCTGTTCCGGCGTGTCGCCGAGGCCCAGGAGATGCAGCTGCAGGCCGAGCAGCAGCACTACGGCGGAGGAGGAGGAGGAGGAGGAGGAGGAGGAGGAGGCCGCTCCCAGTTCAAGCCCATGCTGGAGCACCAGAACAGCATGTCCACCATGGGCGACACGCAGTTCCACAAGCGCAACGGTAGGTACGAAGAGGACTACTCCTCTTACCAGGAGCCCAAGAAGCCCATCATGGGCTACCCCACCAAGAGCCTGACTCAGCGGCGCCCCCTCTCTGCGCGGAGCTACAGCACGGAGACCTACGGAGCGTCGCAGGCGCGGCCGGTCTCCGCTCGGCCCACCATGGCCGCCCTGCTGGAGAAGATGCCCTCGGACTACAACCTCAGCACCTGCAACGAGAAGGTCATCATGGACACGGCCGACATGAAACTGCGGGCCATGGCGCCCAAACCGGAGGACATCGCCTCCAAGATGCCCGTGGACTGGAGGCAGCAGCTCCTCAGACACATAGAGGCCAAACGATTAGATCGGGTGAGTAAGAACGCTGAACTCCTGGGGAGACTCCACACCAGGTAATGCTAAGTCAACACAAGTCAATTGACTAGCCATAGCCACATACAGTAGGTTCAGTATGTCACTCAATGCAATGTCTGACTGTGTGATGACACCAATCACCCTTACGGATGCGTTAGTAATATCCAGTGTTCGAATTACCTTGTCGTTCCCGGGGGGGCCCACCGGGGGGGGGGTGTTGACGACAAATATTTGTCAAACCAATTTGAATGCAATATGAGTCTTGAATTGGATACCATACCGGAGTTTGCTAGGATCTGAAAACCGGATTATGAATGTGCCTTGCCATACTGTATGAGAAACACATGATAATGAACATAGGCTATTATGCCACACAAAAACATGGGGTAAGTGGAGCTAAATGAAGTTATTATTTTGCTGTCACTTCGTCTGTTTTATGACCTAGAAGGTTGTATGTGGTATCTGAGGATAGCTCTGTGTCTCTCCTTTCATTTGGTATGCGTGCCATATCGTTTTAATCGCGGGTTCACGAGTAAATCAAACGAATAGTAGCATAAGCTATATGACATTATTATTTGTTTGTCACTTCGTCTGTTTTTGTTACACAAAAGGATCGATGTATTTGGTATCAATGGAAAACTATGTTTCTCCTCTTTCATTTGATATGGCATGTCTGTGCGATCCGAATGATTCAAGCGTATGCACGGGTGAACACAGAGCAATATAGACTGTAAATATGATCTACTTTGATTTAACTTCAGGATTTTCATACTTGATCGTACAGACAAGTGTCTAGTCTCGTTGGAAAGCCCCGCTTCTGCTCTTTCGTGCAATAGAGGTTGTCATCTCGCTGCAACTAACAATCACGGAGCAATGAAACAGAGAAGAATGGGTGTGTTTTTTGACGTACTTTACGCAAACGATTTCGGGCTTTGTAGTCAATGTCATTAAGCGCAGAGAATCCTCTCTCGCATTCTGCCGAAGTAGGTACAACGTGTTGCCTGCGATGACGAGTTTCTTCAGGCAGCACCCTTCCCTTGCCCCTTGCATTTTAAAGTCCCGAGACTCCTCGACAGCCTGCCTGGTTGGCCCCCTCAGACAGTGATTTCGAGCAGAACTAGTTGTGCCCTGGCCAGAATTAAGGGGGCTGGGCACTACCGGGCCCTATGGTAATTCGAACACTGGTAATATCACTGCTTTAAGTACTATCCACCTCAGCTCAGCCACACTACAGTCACTATCACCACCACTGTTAAATGTACTCACAATCCTCCTATGGTGAAACACAACCCATTCAACAACCTGTCTATCACATTTCCACAGCACACAGTCTTTCTCACATACCTTTCTCCTCACATACCTTTACCTGTTGTGCTTGGATAATCTGTTAGCCATGAGTGTGTATTTATATGACTGTGCTCTTGTGTTGCGCTAGTGATGATGTAACTGTTCCTGTTCCTGTTGCTGTTACTGCTCTAGTGTTTTTGTCGAAAGCTCACTCCACTCTGTTGCAGCCTGCGTGCGCGCGCGCGCGTGTGTGTGGCGTGTGGCCTCATCGCCCTCCTCGCTGCCGCCCTGTGCGACTCCTCGTTGTGACCTTGTGACCTCTGTGCGACCTCTGTGCGACCTCTATATCTGTGTGGCTCCCCCCATGTCACTCATGTCTCGTGGTTGCTGTTGGTTTTCTTGTTGTCTCTCCTCTCACTCAGAGCGCCGTCCTTAAGCACAACACAGTAAACTTCGGCATGCTGTACTCGGGAGGCTATGAGGCACCGCATGCCAACAGAAGCATGACTATAAACTTTTACAATAACACAAAGCATGACAACCAAACTGCTCAGTGGCTACCTCTCCCAAATGTGAGTATAACACGAAAGAGACTCCAAAACCTAAAGTAGCGTGTAGTCTTTGTACTATTAGTAGCTAGTATCATGTTTATGCATGATTTTTTTGGCTACAGTAACTTCACCTTGCAATATGGAAAAAATGAAAAAGTCTTATGAAGACAATTTCTTTTCTTTAACAGAATGATGTTTTTATTATGTAACATTTCCTGGTATCCACATCAAACTGTGAACAGACTATGAACAGATTCTGTATTGAGTCAAAAATAGCCAAGACATACAGTTAACATTTTTGAAGCTTAGAATAGCAACACTTCTTGAAATGTCTAATGTTAAAGCTATCCATAGCTCCCAGTTTAACACAGCAGTGCCTATCAGGCCTAGCTCTCGCTCTCTCTTTCTCTCTCTGTCTCTCTCTCTGTCTGTCGCTCTCCCTGTCTCTTTCTTGCTCTCTCTCTCTCTTCTCCCTGTCTTCCTCTTCTGCCTCTCGTCTTTCTGCTCATTCACTGTCAGGTGTTTGTGTTGCATGGCTGCAGTCTATGTTTCAGTTCAAACGGTGCACAATTCGGTGTTTGTTCTGAAGGACCTGCAATCCATTTACCATTTAAGAAGCTATCAGACGGCAGTCAGGGACAGCAAATGGCCAGCCGGCCCGCCACAGATAGAGTATTGCAAACAAAGGCCAATATTGTGTTCTTGTCTGGCTTGCTCATATTTTTTGACATGCAGCTTGCTTCTACAATAGTCGTTTTTCTCCTGGAAGCAATATTGCTTTCAAGCCAATGGGGGAAAAAAGACAATCTCCATTTGATATGGTCAGGGAGAGATCAGCAAAAAAACAAAAACAAAAACAAAACAAAAAAGAACACATTTTCACATAGAAGGTTTGCCTATTATATCTGGAAAATAGGAAAACTTGTAACTTACAGACATGTTGGTAGAATTATTACACCCTCCGAATGAAACAGTTGTTGTAAACTGGGGCTGGTATTGATACTCCTGTAATTGTTTCCACAGCATTGAGAAAGAGTGCTGTGCAAGTCATGCATTTCCCTCTAAGATCTCCTCTCCCCTGTCAGACCCCCTCTCAGCAGAGCAATATTTTAGACAACGGGCAGGAGGTGCTCTCCCCCAGCAGCCAGTGGGCACCCTACTCACTGGGCAGGAGAGATGTGCCCCCAGAGAGCCTCATGAAGAAGGTAAGGCTCCAATGGACCCACCAGCACACTCTTTTGGGGAACACTGTACTTGAAGGTATCTACTGTACATAAGAGTGACATGACACTGTCATGAATGTGTCATGAACATCATAAACAAGTCATAAATGTTTATGACATAACGCCATTCGGTTTTTGTCATGCCATTCGTTTTTTGTCATGACAAGTCAGGGTTAGTGGTTACAGTTAGGGTTCATGTGTCATGACAGTGTCATGTTCCTCTTACGTAGTACATTTTTACCCTATTTTGTTCATGGTATTTGGCAGATGCTTGTGTCAAAAGCGGCTTGATTGACTTAATTTTTTAACCAATTAGATCAATAAATTTACTCTGAATAAATTAACTGACTATTAAGAGCTGATACTCTTATCCAGATTTACTGAGAACTAATTGCTAATTACAATTTAAGGATTAAGCTCCTTGCTCAGGTGTCAACCCCTGGTATTAAACATGATTTTCTGGCGTTGCACATGGAAGATAGAGATGCGTAGCTGACAGAGGCTAAACCACCACCGCCCAAACAAGTGACAATATCTGTGAGGAAGGCGAAAGAGTTCAAAGTGTGTGACACAGTGACATAATCTCATTACCTCACACTGTTTGTAAGAGGCTGTATCTGTAATATAATATATATTTCAGATAGTTTGGTCATAATTCCACACATTATGGTCATAGACATAGTAATTTCCCGCATATAAGCCGCATTGTGTATAAGCCGCAGGACAGTGTTTTATGCAAGTTAAACGAAGCAAAACCATATTAACACCATATTAACTGCCCCCCTGTATTGACCTCATAGCGGAAGAAATTTTGCAAAATTAATGTATAAGCCGCGGCTAATAGTCGGGAAATTACGGTAAAAGTGTAACAGGCTGTGTCTGTAATATAATATATATCTCATAAATAGTTTGGGCATATTGTAAATCCGCATTTAAAAGAAAATGGGAATGCTACTAGTTATCAGTTTCCTTTGTGCCTGATATCAGCTGCTTCTGTGTCCATATATTGCTATTACTGAGTCTAAAGTGAATGACATACTGTAGTGACATTATAATAATAATAATAATAATAATAATAATACATTTTATTTATATTGCGCTTTACATCAAATAAATGATCTCAAAGTGATACATGCATACACACACAGTATGTTATACATTCAACATACAGTACCTTAAAATACTGTATGAGAACTTCACATGTGCAGTATTACTGGAGATGTCACTGCACCCCAATAGAGAAGACTGACAAGCATGCAACTGACAAGCATTAAAGCAACAACAGCTGCAAAGGACATGCTGAGCAGAAACCCAGATATAAGAAAGTGAAAACTGACAAATAACAACAAACAGATTTTCCACCGCTGATTTCCAGAAGGAGACATTATGCCTACATCTCCCTCTTTTAGTGTTTCGAGAGGGCGTATATCCGTAGAGAATAGCTGTCTAAAGTGCTTCTGACAGACTAACATCAATGCTCACAGATATTTCTCATCTTTTCATCAAAGTGTGGAAGCAAATGAAAAGCGTCAATGTTTGCACAGAGTGGCCTTGGAACATATATTGAACATTCCAGAACATTCTTCCGCTCTTTTCACTTCACTCATATTCCGGTGTTATAGAGGGGGCTTAAGTCACAAGATCCCATTTGAGAGACCATCTCCACGTAGCGCTGTGTGATATGTCTTCAACGAGAGGGCTTCCATCCTCGCTCTGTTTGAATAGTACTCAACCCCCACCTCATCCATTGTAATCTCATAAGAACGTGCTCTTATTTATTAACGAGGCCACAATACGATTAAGCCGAAGCGCACACTTGCCCTCGTATAAAAGCTCTGGCTTGTTCCCCCCTGTCACCATCTTAAGTCACATCTTATGGTCCATCTGCGCGGTTCTGCTGTGCTGCTTAATTTAGCTGTGATTGCCATTCTAGTGTTAAATGTCAGGGGTAATTGCCAACGACTGCCACTGAATCATTTTCCCAGTGCTTTATTCTACACCGGTCTCCTTGGCAACCATATTCTGTCAGTGTCTCCCTGGCTGTCATTCAGGAGGGGTTTTTTTTGTGCTGCTCAGTGGAGACGGATAATGTAGCACATCTTAAGAAGCATCCTGGATCTCGAGTCCACTTGTGTTCGGTCTAAATCACGGGCACACCTGACACCCAAGAGGAGCCAAGGAGGTATAAAATGTGAATTTGAAAAGCAAACCGTTCCCTGTCTCCCAAGCCAAGCAGGCGTTTTCTTTAAAAAAAACCCAGGTTGCTGGTAGTGCTTAGTGTGGGTTCATCCTTGAGAGGTACTATAGCTTCATGACATTAATATCCTCTGTTCTAAGGTAGTAATATTTATATTATGTGTATCTACAGTATGTCATTATTATTGTTATTATTATTATGTTGTTATTATCATTATGTCCATCCAGTGTTTTCAGTGCATTGTGGCTTTTTTTGTTTTCAGTTGTTTTAGTACTGCATCACTAGATCAGTGTAAGGTTATCGCCTAAGCTCTCTGAAATGGAAACCCTGGACTGAAACTAGACGAGAACTTCTCAGTACTTTACTGCTGTGTTTGAGCCTGGGGGCCAGAGTGGAGGTGAGATGCTGTGACGCAAGTTGAAATGGCTGCAGGTAGAGAGCAGAGCAGCGCTGAGAGAGAGAAAGAGAGAGAGAGAGAGAGAGAAAGAGAGAGGGGGGGGAGAGAGAGAGGGAGAGAGAGATGAGAGAGAGAGAGAGAGAGAGAGCAGAGCAGCGCCGAGGAGGCTGAGAGAGAGAGAGAGAGAGGGGGAGAGGGAGAGAGAGAGAAAGAGAGAGAGAGAGAGAGAGAGGGAGAGAGAAAGAGAGAGAGAGAGAGAGAGCGCTAGTGCTGGCCGCTCTCAGAGGAGCTTCTCAGCCTCGCTGAAATGGCCCCCAGGAGCGCAGCCGAGGCCGTGTGAAGTGGCCTCCCTCCCTCTCGCGTTAATGCGTCATGCACGGCTCCCGCAGCCTCTCTGGCTAAATTGGACCAGAAAGTTTGAGTAAGAGGAGTCTCAGATGAGACTGGAGTGAAGCGGGCCGGCTTCAAAGCCGGAGTGCGCATTTAGATGTTGCTGCTGGCGGGGCACTCTTGATCAGGGCAGACGTGGAGGCAGGGTAATAGCGTAGTGGAGAAACTACATACAGGTCCTGTTGAAATGGCATTTCTCCGAGCCTTGCACCGGCCTCTTCAGAGTACTTTTGGTGGTATGGGTCATCTTCAGCAGATGTAGAGCCACGAATGATTGGATACTCAAGTTCAAATGGACCCCAAGATAGGCCACTCTGAGTGATTTTAAACCAGGAGGTGATGAAGTTGGCCGGTATTGGACAGGCCCAAACTGTTTCTAAATACTCCATTGCTCTTTTTGTGCAGCACAGTGGAGTAGAGTTCAGCAGTGACATTTACAGTTTGATAAGAATCATGAGGAGTTTTTCACATCCAACTGTTTCAAGCCTTTCCATAGAGCTCTTGATAACATTGCTTCTATAGCCTCTTGATAGAACAACATTTAAATAAGTACAATAAAAGCCTAGTAGTATCTTTGTGTGGCGTGCATGGGTGATATCCCATCTCCTGGGACTCTCTGCGGGCCTCTTTTGCTCTGCGCTGCGTGTAAGCGTTTGGCGTTTGTGTCTGCAGCATCCCGACTCTCTGCCCCCGGGGCTGAATTACTCCCAGGCTGTCGGCCACCAGCCCCAGAGCATGATCATGACCTCGGCCACGGCCTCCGCCACGCCATCCCACCGCCAGATCCGAGAGCAGCAGCAGCAGCAGCAGCAGCAGCAGCAGTCCCACCACCATCACCAGCAGCAGCAGCAGCAGCAACATCAACAGCAGGTGCAGCAGTACCAGCAGCACCAGCAGCAGCAGCCACAGCAGCCATACCAACACCATCAGCAGCATCAGCAGCAGCATCAGTATCAGCCGCAGCAGCCCTATCAACAACATCAACAGCATCAACAGCATCAACAACATCAACAGCAGCAGCAGCAGCAACACCATCAGCAGCAGCAGCAGTACGAGGGCGCCATCAACAAGATCTCCATCCAGCAGTACCAGTCTCCGTTGCCCCCCATGCCCATCACCACCACCAGCCCCCGGCCGCAGAGTGCCCGCTGCCTCGTCCAGACCAAGGGCCAGAAGAGCATGGACGGCTTCCAGGAGCAGGTCTGGCCCAACCCGGTGTGTTAGAGTAGACAGAAGAACATACTGTAGGCCCAGCTAGCGTGCGGCTATGTTCTTGACGTCAGTTAATGCCCTCTGGATTTAGGAGCTCTTGTATGCTTTATTTACGTCCTCGTAAGAAAGACAGGAAGAGAATTGCTCAGAGTTTGCTTGCTATTCCTCAGTCTAATAGGCTATCTATAGACTACCACTTGTATGCTTTATTGATATCATCATAAGAAAGACAGTTGCTCAGAGTCTGCTTGTTATTCTTCAGTCTAGTAGGCTATCTATACAGTGGTAGCCACATTGTGTATAAGCCGCAGGGCAGTATTTTATGCAAGTTAAAAGAAACCAAATCATTTTCATACTATATTATTAACTGCCCCTGTGTATTAACCTCATAGCTGAAGACATTTTGTGTATAAGCCACGGCTAATAGTTGGGAAATTAAGGTCTATCACTTGTATGCTTTATTTACGTCATCATGAGAAACATTAGGATATAAGGAGAATTGCTCAGAGTCTGTTTGCTATTCCTCAGTCTAGTGGTCTATCCAGTAAATTAAGTCATAGATTGGTATGGTACATACTGCAGGCACCTCTTCCTGGTAGAGGTGTGACTCTGTGGGATAGACCACCTGACACCATGATTTAATGCACCGTTAATGAAGCACCACAACAGGAGTGAGAGTGGTGTTGGTAAAGGATACCCTCTTAGGCTGTGATGTGGCTCTAGATGATGACAGCTGTGGGATGGATGTCCTTAGCATGAGTGTCATGGACTAGTGCTTTTAGATCTGTTTTACTGCCAATGGGGAAAAAAATCTCTTATATCTAAAATAGCCGACTGACTCCTTGTTAGTGCAGTTTGGTAGCTGTTTTGGATTGAAGTGTGTAGTGGCAGTGTGCAGCATGATGACTAGATGTTGATTGGCATGTGATTTTGATGACGTGTCTTATCGTCCGCCCTTTGTGACAGTTCTGTGTGCGGATCGAGAAGAATCCAGGCTTAGGCTTCAGCATCTCAGGGGGAATCAGTGGCCAGGGGAACCCGTTCAAGCCCTCCGACATGGTAAGACACTAACTACGCACATGATCGCACCACTGCTCCGCATAAACAACTGTGTCCAGGAAAGTCAAATGTATTTCCTGCCGGCTCGAGTTAACCGAAATGACAAGTTTCATTCATTTCCTGTAATGAGTCTCTCTGCCATCGCAACAAATGTAGCTCTGCAGATTTTTTTTTTTTTTTTTTTTTTTTTTTAAAGCAGGGATGGCTCAGGTCTTTCTGTATTGCTCAGGAGTTACCATGGAAACGGGCTGGTGCAGTGCACTGTGTTGTGCATTAGCCAAGTGCGTTGTGTTGTTACCACTGCATGTTTTGCCAACCCCTGCTCAATCATTATAGTTATTGAAATAGTACATTATTTAACAAAATGAGATAAATATGAAATATCTGTTAAACATCTGTGAAATGAGACTTCATATTGTCAATTGAAATATTATTAGATGTGCATACAGTTGAGTCGCAACTTCACATAAACTGTTCTTCCACAGTACTGAAATATTTCTGGCATTCTCTCCCCTGTGGACTCTCTGTGATGGTATTGCACTTCTGATTCATACACATTGACGTGTTTACACTAGACATGCAGGCATCGTTCTCGTGGCATCACATTACGAGGATAACCACACTCACCGCACATTATTGAACTTAATCCATCTTGCTCTATTCGGTTCTTGTGGGATCATCAGAGAAGCTGGATCTCCAGAGCCTCACGGAATCCCCTGACGTGGCGTTTTGCATGGGACAGTACTGTATGTTGCGCACACTATGTTCAGTACAGCAGACACTAGTCGAGGCCTCAGTGACAGACAGACTGTGCAGGTGTAGTACTGCGCATTCAGACATGATGAGCTGTTGGTGCTTTTATAATCTCTGCCTTGACATGAAATATTCAGTTATTGCTCATTAGCAACTTACAATAGATCACAAATTACAGAGTAATGTTAAAATATGAATAGACTTTCCTGTTATGAAGCTGAAATATTGGCACTTTCTAATAATTCATGCTCCTTTAATTCCAAAACGATACCATTTGTAGTCTATGCAGTCCACTGATTGACATTTAGCTCTGACTGCATAATTGATCATAATAAGGTAACAGTACCGTAACATTGATAAGCCAAAAAAATGGTCAGTTACTGTAGCTTGCAAAGGAACCAATCGAGATTGAAAGGCAAAGATTCTAAACCATCTCCACCATGTGATTCCTAACCTCATATCACTTTTGACTTATAGGGTATCTTTGTTACTAGGGTACAGCCTGACGGACCTGCCGCCGGCGCCCTGCAGCCAGGGGACAAGATCCTGAAGGTAACTCTGTCTCCCATCGCCCCCACATTGTCTCCTTGTCTGTGACAGTGCAGCTGTCGCCACATCGCCAACAGAGGCTTTGCATGTGGCATCATGTGTTGGATGTGTGTCAATCAAGTAAGCATGGACCCCTCTGTTTTGACCGCGTCAAACCTCAAAACATGCTTCACTTGTACCGAAGTCTATCCTCATTTGGCTCAGCTTCCTCAATGTTTAGTGTTTGAACAGCTAGAAGGAGAAATTACTGGATGTCATTGCTCTAAATGGCATGAGTGATTGTGACTGAACTGCGAAAAGAAACAAAAGATTATTTTTATTCGATGTGAAAGCTCTACTCCTTTAACCCTTTTTCCTCAACTATCCTTTCTACCTTTCTGACTTTGCAGATTGAATCTGGTCTTATGTTTTGGTTCTAAGCACTAATTCGTATTGAGTTTGGTATTTAAACACGCTGAAAATGTAATCTTAACGGTGCATTTTCATTGCTAGCCAAAAGTAGGCCAATGGGAAAATTGAAACCTGAGGTGGCTAAGGTTATTAATAACCAGGTAGAGGATAGAAACACTTGTATTTATAGCAAACATCCCTGGCAGGGAGAGTATACATTACACGCTCACTGTTAAACGTTTAAGTGGGTAATAATTAGTAGCTGTGGTCTTTGTAAAAGCTCTCAGACAGTGTTTGTCTGTCCCATCAGTCAGCTCCCAAAATGTCTGACATTGTAGGCTAGCGGAACTCGCTAGGCTACATGTGCCCAAATAACTGGATGGGGGATTTTTGCGATTCCCTATAGTTATTGGCCTGTCTTTTCCCCCTCTCGGTGCGTTTTTCTGTGTCGCTTTCAATGTGTGCCAGTAGAAGCCTCTCTCCCGCCCACGTCCTAGCCTGCAAAAACGCAGACTCCTCTTCTCTCCTCTCTCTTCACAGATGGAAGTGTTAGCGGAGGAACAGAGCTCTTAAGACCAGCTTCTTTCCACTTTTCTCTCCTTTAACAGCATGATCTCTTTTCCCCGATGTGCTTCTCTCTTCCTCCCTCTCTCCCTCCCTCCTTTTTTGCTCTCTCTCTCTCTCCCTCCTTTTCCTCTCCTTCTTTTGACAGTTTGGTGTGTCTTTAAGTCCTCTGAGCTAGGCCTGTTCTGCTCCTGATGCCTGCTTCGTCCCTTCGCCCCTCTCTAAGTCCATTGCAGATTGTTCATCATGTGCTTCGTTCTTGCGTTACAGGCCAATGGACATAGTTTTTTACACATCGAACATGAAACTGCTGTGTCTCTACTGAAGAATTTCCAGAAAACTGTGGACTTGGTAATCTTGAGGGAGAGCACAATATGAATTCCTTTCTTTCTTTTTTTTACGACACCGTGACTTCTGACAAAGAACACAAGAAAAGTTGAACATATGTATAAAAACATGTAAACATATATCATCCCAGATGGCTGCAAGCTCTGGAACTGAACTGGTCTCGTACCGATCCAGACCAAATCGGTTTCACAGCGAGCCGCCATCTGAGAGACATGCATTCACGCACACATGTCCATACAAACTCAAATGTTTTTACATAGGAACAGAGACATTTGCCAATTGCTGGACCAATGGCAAATATTAGTGCCAAATGTAAAATAGAATACATATCTTATATGGTTAAATACGGACTCATACAGTACATAAAACATGCTCAAGTCAAATCTCCTGTCGATGTGACTACAGCAGTCCTCTCCATCTGTCAGCCTAAGGCTGCAGGTGGGTGCGCTTTGTTCTCTGCTCATTTCTATGCCTTTATTCATTTGTACCTACTTTTTCCCAAGTAGCTACTCATTTTAATCTCAGAGCATGGAAGCACATTGGCGCTTAGAGGTACATTCACCATCAACACTGCCTCAACTTTGTATATGCCTTGTGTAAATACTAACATTTACTTACAAAGATGTGAAACGATAGGAGAAATGAGTATGAGAGAAACGAAAATACAATTTTCCTATTTTAAGCTTGTGTTCTATTATTACAGAAAAAAAACAAACTATTTGTCCTGTATTATAATTACAGGATCATTTTTTTAATCAAAGTTATTGAAAATAATACTGATCAAGAGCATATATTACAAATTTCCTTCCATCTACTTAAACCTTACTGTAAGACGTTTATGCCACTTTCCCACACTGCAGCGCGTGTCCTAGAATCTTTAGTAAATGTTGAATAATGTATGGGTTTGCACAAATTAACAGGAAAAAAAGAGAAATCCCAAAGCAATAGAGCTACATTAATTTATCTGCAATGACACATTTAATTGAGTGGGCCACAGTGCCCCCACCTGGTCCATTTGGGTAAAGAAAAGGCCTACAAAGATGGTTTACACCAAGTTCTGCTCAGCCAGATGCCATGCTCATTTTTCTTGAGGTTTTTGCGAAATGTTGCTACCTCTATGTGTTGGTAACAAACCCTAGAGGATAAATGTGAAAACAGTGCCAAAACAACTTGCCAAAAGTTCTGAACATTACTCTCCTGAAATCTTAGAGGAGAGGAAAGAATTCACTAAACTGCACACAAACAGAAATATTAACACACAGGAGCAGAATTACTGCACGGATTCTAACGAGTGGCATCACAGAGCAGACACACTAAATGTAATCACTGTGATGCAATGAGAACTATCAAATCTAACTGAGAGAGTTGTATTTGCCCATAACACTAGGCAACCCCTGTCATTTCATATTCGGGGAGATCCATTTTAAGCTTTAATGTTACAGCATGCCTACACTTTATGGAAACTGTTTTATTGTAGTTGTTTTTAAGAAATGTCTCGCAGCATGTATATTGCTGGTTTGGGGATTGCTTCAGCTTCACAGGACCTTATATTGAAACTTGATCAATAATGTTCAAGTGTTTTCATGGGAAAACGGATCATTATTGTGGAAAACTGGTGCCACAGTATCCCCTGTTGTGAATAGAATCCTAACAAGCCCCCATTTAAAAAGGTTTATTTTGAATAATGTAGCAGTAGATGTGAGTTTTTGAACAAATCTGAGCACCTCAAATTGAAAAGCCCCCCCGTCCCCATTCCCTCCAAACATCTGCTCCAAGTTAAGCTTGAACTATCAAAATCGAGATACCAGACACCAAACTTACGTTTGGAGAAATATACACTTCAAATACTATTGTGAAAAAGTTTGATAATATAAATATTTTTATTAAATGTTTTCAGGTAATAATTTCTTAAAAAATATATTGATATACTTAGCTTTGCTCAAATTGTGAGATTTTATAAGGTTAACAGAAACACTGTATGGATGAGGAGGCTTTAGGACACAAGAAGAAATGCTGTAGTATTCAACATGTAAAGTTATTTCTACAGTACATGTGAATTTGTGTCATATAAACATATATATGTATATGAATATACAAAATTGTCATTTTTGTATGTGTTTAAAATACTATTAAATATAAAGCTTATATATGGTACTATTGCGTCTAATGGCAGTATTGATGTAAATACTTGTGAATGAAGACACATGGAGATAATTTATTCCTATAGATTGTGAATGTACACTAAGCTTCAGCAGTGTGGGGACTTACTGGACTTGAATGCTGCTTCATTCGTTTTCTTTTCTTTTTGTGAGTGTGTGTAAAGAAGTCATTTTTTTATCATGAGGAAGAAAAATTGTTCAGTTTAGTTAGGGTGGATTGAGTGACAACTTACCATACTATTTATTTGCACATGCAAGTTTAAACCTTCCAGTTTCATTTCTGAATTAACACACAAATGTGTAATTGATAAAAGGGTATATATATATATTCTGTGTCTAGAATGCATTTTGCAGATGCCAACTGTACATATTTAAGATACATTTTATTAAGAAAACTTTTGAAAAATGACAAAAAGTTAAATACTGTGCAGCAGATTACAGAGCCATTTTCGGCTTTGGGGAAGTACAGATTTTTTCAGTATCTAAGGGGTGTTTTGAATAATGTATGAAAGTCTTTATTGTAAAATTAATAAAACGTCACTATTGTTACCGTTTGTTACACTGTGGTCTTTCAACTGATTGAATTGATTAAAATGGGTCATTCTATGAAATGGATCATTTTCCATTTGCGTCCAGAACATTTGATGAGATGCAGAAGGCACAGGCCAGAACCGAAGTGTCTTTTTAAAGTCTAAAGCTAATAATTCAAGGGTTCTTGCCATTTTCATGCATCCGGATTGACACAGATTAACTTTCCTGATGACATTAGGCATATTTATTCAGAATAAAATCATATTTAACTTGCATAATAGCTTGAAATCACAAAGAATGTTTTTTTCATTACTATGAGGGGGTCTATCAATCTTAATTCTACCTTGTCACACAAATTATACAGGAATAGCTTGTTTTTCATGTTAATAAAGTCAATAACTGAGGTCCTTTATTATATTTCAATCCATTATATTTCAATGTGACAAAGAAAAATGGGCAAATGTAATATTTTGGAGGGTGATCATGTCTCTAATGCTGCAGATGTATGAAAAGATGTTGACTTTTGATTAATGAACATTTTGAAAACATTATAGTGGAAGACGGCACCCGTTCATAGAATGACCCACCTATAAGACTGCTCTCATCTGCATGTACTGTATGTATTTGGATTAGACAGAATGATTTTAACCCACCCAAATCACAGATCACGAAAATAACATATGTTTATGTGTTTAATTTACATAAGCTTTCTTACAATCTGACAAAACAAATGCAGACCATACTAACTTTTAGCAAAGTCCTGTTTTATTGACAGCAGAAACTTCTGACAGAAAGCAAATTGCACCAGTAGTCAGTTAATCAGTCATTCAATATTTGTTTCCGGTTTCATATCAAAGTATTTTAAGGTGATAAAAGTTTGATTTGCCATACAATAGGAAAAGTTTTTTTTATTTTTCATTAAGACCAAGGTTCATAATCATGTAATAAGTGCAGGCTGATAAGTAAATAACAGCTGAACAGGTTTAAGAACAGCCTATTAGACAATAATTTAGCCAACAATTTGGTAAAAATAAATTGGCAGTATATGCTGGTGAGTGTGCACCAGTTATGTTTTATCATCACAGAGGAGAAAAGTGCACCAGGAAGTGCTGAATATGTGAACATGCACCAGTTTGATTTCTCCAAAAAAAAGCCAACATTAAGACACACATCCCACAACTGTTCAACCACAATTTGATCATGTCAATCAACAAGAGTGAAAACTGCTGGTAAAACACTGGATTTTTGGCAGAGGAGCCGTTGGTAGTGTTGTTGAATGGTAGTGGTGTTGAGTGTAAACAATTCATTGTCAAATGGAAGGAAGAGAACAATAAATCATGCATTTTCAAGCCGTGACAAGTATGAGGACATCACATCCACCCACCCAGCCAGCCATGTTCGGGTTCACGGTTAAGATCAAGTGGGAATTCTACTGCGCAAGTACTCAAGGATGGCATCCGTTCCCTTGGCCACGATCGCTGCGCGGGGATTTCGGAACGGGTTTCCATCCAGCGACAGAGCTCTGTGGGGGTATGGCAAGAGTTTTTTTTAATTAATTTTTTTTAAGACTGAGCTTTTAATAATTCAGGAATTGTTTGATTTTACATGAAGTCACAGTAACGCCACTGCATGATTATTTCATGAGGCCCCATTGTGGTGCAGCTATAACTGTACCGTCTGCGCCAGTATGGTAGAGATACAGGGCTTGACAAGGGGCTTCAACATAGAGCCTTCGAACATGTTTTGTGATTTATTTTGTTGTTGGAAATGATCAAAATGGCCGAGATATAGCAACACAATGTGAGGAAATAATAGTTTTGACGTCATGTCAAAAACACCTATGCTATGTGCTTCCCAGATATCCACTGAAGTTGGCATGCAAACCAGCCAGCACAGGTCTGGCTCTCTTGTAATACCCAAGGCACCACATTTGGTGTTCTATTATATTCAATACAAGTCAATACAAGACTGCCGTGCAGCCAGGGATGGAAATTGGCACCAGCCACCAGCCAAATGCTGGTAAAATGTGAGAGTGGCTGGTGGATTTCAGACACAAAGTCATATCTTAACATTGAGTGGCTGGTTAATTTGACCAGAAATCTGCTATTGGCTGATTTTTTTTCATTTTCAAATTTTAATTTCCACCCCTGCGTGCAGCTGTGTTCAAGACCAATGAAGTCCTACAGAATTCTGCTGAACTACTTCATGAAAGTATGAATGAAAGATAGGAAGAATGAGGATGACGATGGCTGGCATTCTTACCTAAGGCTGGTACAGTTGCCCAGCTCCGGGGGGACCTGCATGATGTCATTGTTCTGCAGGTCCAAAGTGGACAGTTTCTCCAGCACCTTCAACTGAATTGGGTCAACAGCGCCGACCTGATTGTTACTCATCAAAATAGTCTCCAGCGTGGGTATCTTGTACAGCACATCTGGGAAAGCCTTGAACCTGTGGAGGAGTTTTAAAGATGATGAAGATGATTATGATGACGAGGCTTTAAAATAAACTGGGTTACTTTGTAAAACATTGTATGCAAAATGTTGAAGTTGAATACCTATTGAAGGACAGAGTGATGCTCCTTAGTTTGGCTAGATCCTTCAGTTCTGGTGGCAGCGCAGTGAGAAAGTTGTTTCTGAACAGAAAAGACCACATTGTTTTTTATTTGTGACCGTGTTATTCAGTGCTACCTCTGCCAACTATGATGTCAAATATTTTCACATTAGTTCATAATTATTATCAATAATTGATTTCCATTCAGTTATTACCTGCAATTCACCAGCCAAACTTTCAAAAACACTACACACCTGATAATAGTTAATATGCTATGCAAAGAATAAGCCTTGAGTTGGTCATTCTCAGGTAGTTTACCTGAGATCTACATGGTTCAGTTGTTTCAGCATGCAAAACTCCAGTGGGATGCTGGTGAGTTTGTTAAAGCCAAGGTTGACATCAGAGACTGTGTCCTTCAACTCAATAAGCCTTCACATGAAACGAAAAATAAATAAAAGAGACAGAGTTGAGGATGGTGATTTGCTGGATGACTCCCGGTAGTGGTAAGCAGGGTTCATTCCAACATGGTCCAGTAAAGACTTTAAGTCCTTTGGACCTTAAACACAGAATATACCTGGTATTTCTACCAACATGCATTATAAGAAAACAGGGGATTTTTCACTTAGGTTTCTGTTTCTTGAAGTCACAGAGTATTGTCGGTTCTAAGGTGCTACACTCTGGGGTCATGATTTCAAAGATACCCCCAAAGCGTTACACTGTAGCTGCCTGGCTTGTTTTATTTTCGTAGTGACAATACTACGTGACCTCGAGAAACAGAGATTTATGTTAAGAGTTCTCCTTTAACAATGACATGAATTTCACAGTGAAGTCTGTGGCCTCCATCTTGCTAAGTTTGGGCTCTCATTTGAGACTCCAACATGCACCAGGAACAGGCTGCGAACAGAATGGTACTAAATTAGCTAAATGGTTTAGCCTTGTAATTAAATTAAATTAGGCCTAGCCTTAGTTCATGCATCAACAGACTTAATGCCCTGGCTGCTGTGCTGCGCTGTGTCACACAAAATTGAGGCCGACACAGTCAGGAAAATTGAACATCCTAAAGAGCTTGTTTCAAAAATGAGTTTCGGAATTAAAGACCTGGGGGGAACTGCTGACAGCTGGTTCTTGGAGAAATTCACACAGGAAACAGGGCCTTCCGCAGCAGCATCAAACACGTCGTCAGGTATCAACGCTTCCTGCTTTTCACTGCGGAAGAATTAGAGAAAATTGTTTCCCTCATGCAAGATGACTCATGACATGTCTTTAAAACGTTGATGCTTCTATAGGGGCTTATAAAAGCATACCTGTAATTTAAAGTCTTCAGTGTCTTAATAGCGTGTACATCTATCTTTGCCTGACTGGGCAGGGTCATAGCTGTACTGGGCTGCTCTGTCGCACTACCATCTGGATCATCTGCAATGGGGGGAAATAATACATAATAAATACAGAAATGGGAAATACAGACTGTCACGATGGGCCTGAACAAATAAAAATGCTGTCCATTAACAAAGCTCACACACATGACACACACACACACACACAGACACACACAGACACACACACCGAATTCTTACTGCTGTACCTCTGATGCGACTTCTAAGGTACTTTAACAGTTCCCCGGTGCCTTTCTGAAAGAGAGACAGACAGATGCGAGGTCAGTGAGCAGAAACGCATCGCTGTGGCGAAACCGAGACAGAGACACAGACAGAGGGGGTGTTGTGTTGTGTTATGTTGTGCAGTGTGGTCACCGCCGCCAGCGTCCAGCTGTTGAGGCCGGGCCAAGCGGCCGAGTACTGAAGGGCGCACTCACGGTCAGGAGATCTCGCCGGATGCCCCGCAGAGGGTTTCCTTCCAGAGACACGCTCTTCAGATTGGGCAGGTTGCCAAGAGTGCAAGGCAAGCTGACTCATTCAGAGGAAGGGGCAGGAGGAGGAGGAGGAGGAGGAGGAGGAGGAGGAGAGGGAGGGCAGCAGAAAGAAAACAAAGACGAGTTGTTAACCACCAACACCACGCTAATTAGGTCCATTCAGCCAAGCACATGTTCCTCTTGACTTGGATTCTGTGCTGTATTGATTACGGTGAGTGTGGTGTTATGACCAAATATACCAATGCATAATAGAGCGGAAAATACCAGGAGAAGTCATTATCATTGATTCATTTTAAGCAGTATGTTTTTTTAATGCCTTACAGTAAAGAACTTATTGTTTTAATTCTAGGTGCAGAAATGTTTTTTTTCCTACAATGAAAAGTTCATCAAATCAATAAAATGTCACTAAATTATCCTTCCTATTATCACTGCTAGTAGTAGTACAGTAGTTGTGGTTAGACTGGGTATACCCAGCTCGGTCTGCTGGTGATTGGAGTTCACCCTGAAGCTCAGGCTGGAAACCTGCACATTTATCTCTCCTGTGTCCTTTCCATGTTTGCTGGAACCAATCACAAGCTGGCTTATCCACTAGGCACATTTGGATCATTGGTCTGACTGGTTGAAGGACTATCCAAGAGTACAGAGTCATTCAAACTATGCCCATTGATCATGCGTCTTGTGCAGCAAGATACAGCGCAGAATCCCCAGACTAATGTACTGTACCAGTACAGATAGATAGATAGATAGATAGATAGATACTTTATTGATCCCCAAGGGTACTACTAATCTCAAAAGATTGAACTTAGTCTGGTGATAGTAGCAGTAAGACAGGGGGCCATGAGCACCTGGCAAGGTCATTGTTGGTGAGGTCGAGGCGCTCCAGCCCCTCCAGCAGAGTGACCTCCTCGGGCAGAGCCTTCAGCTTGTTGTCCCTCAGCTCCAGAACACAGAGGGCGCCCAGGTGTTTCAGGTACTCCGACTGGATTCCCGCTATCTGGTTGTTCCCCACATGGAGCTCCTAAGAGAAAAAACAACAATCTATCTTCACACAACAACATTTACATCTACACTTAGTCATTTAGCTAAAGACTTTAATCTAAAACGACCTACAAGAAAGGAGCCGTCAAGGTCCTACTTAAAGGGATATTCCGCCATTTTTGGAAATACGCTCATTTTCCACCTCCCCTCGAGCAAAACAATCGATATTTACCTTGTTCCCGTTCATCCAGCCATTCTGCGAGTCTGGCGATACAACTTTTAGCTTCAGCCTAGCATAGATCATTGAATCGGATTAGACCATTAGCTTCTCGCCTGCTAGCTTCATGTTTAAAAGTGACTAAGATTTCTGGTAATTTTCCCATTTAAAACGTGTCTCCTCTCAAGTTAGAAAGTGTAATAAGACCAACTGAAAATGGAACCTGGCGTTTTTCTAGGCTGATTTGACATGGAACTACACTCTCATCTGGCGTAATAATCAAGGCAACTTGCAGCTACTGGCACTACTACTGCTTGTTCTCTATGGGGACTATTTTCAGATGCTGCGTACGATATCACTGCGCCTGCAAGTTGCCTTGATTAGTACGCCAGATGAGAGTGTAGTTCCATGTCAAATCAGCCTAGAAAAACGGCAGGTTTCATTTTCAGTTGGTCTTATTGCACTTTCTAACTTGAGAGGAGACACGTTTTAAATGGGAAAATTACCAGAAATCTTAGTCACTTTTAAACATGAAGCTAGCAGGCGAGAAGCTAATGGTCTAATCCGATTCAATGATCTATGCTAGGCTGAAGCTAAAAGTTGTATCGCCAGACTCGCAGAATGGCTGGATGAACGGGAACAAGGTAAATATCGATTGTTTTGCTCGAGGGGAGGTGGAAAATGAGCGTATTTCCAAAAATGGCGGAATATCCCTTTAAGGCAGGACAGCTACTATTCTTGTTGTGCACCTGAGCAAAGCACTTAACCTCAAAGTTGCTTTGGGGAGACTGGGCCTTGCACTTATGGGCATCATGTGTAAGTCGCTTTGGATAAAAGTGCTAATGAATAAGTACGGAAGATACTTGAACTCAAAGGCCAATCAAAAACACCTCTCCCTTCAGTACTCCTGAAGCAATGCTGCTGATTGGCTGAGATAGTGAGCTCAGCCCAAGCCACGCTGTCATTTACAGAGCCAGAGTCGTGCATGACTCACAGAGACAAAAACCATGCTGTTTATACTCGTTAATCAATCATTAATCATAGCCTTGAATGAACCACACCAATGTACTGCTTAATAATAAATAATGTCTGTGTGTGTGTGTGTGTGTGTGTGTGTGTGTGTGTGTCTCTGTGAGGTCATACTTTGAGGGTTTTGCACTGTGGCAGCTCTGGAAGTGAGCATAGTCTGTTGTGCCTCAGATACAACAGCTCCAGAGACTCCATCTGTGCCAACACAGGGGGAATGCTCTCCAGCTGATTATTTGTGCAGTCCAGCATTCTCAGATCTACACAAAGGAGAACACATGACTTTCACAACCATTTGCTGCAGATAGTTCATGTATGGCATCAGGTAAAACAAAGAAGGTGTCATTAATTTATGAAAAGCAATGTCAATTTGCAGAGAACTTCAACATCACATACACAGTATGTTGACCCAAAAAGCATGTTTGGCTTTCAATTTTAATATATTTGTCATTTATTGAACCTCTTATGTAAGTAATGTAGGTTGCCTTTGAACCTGAAGTGCATACTTACTTTTCATGTTCCTAATAGCAGGAGACAGATTCTTTAACTTGTTGTTAGACAGGTTGAGCTTTACCAACTTTGTCAAGTTGCCCAAACCATCGGGAACCTCTGCTAACTGATTGTTGGAGAGATCCTGCCATTCAAATGAGATCAACAAACTGATTTAAGTAAAAAAAGATAATAAACATTTACAGTATGACTGAAATTATGCACACTTAGAATCACTGTACCATCACCAACAACAATGCAATACACAATAAAACCTCATTTACACATATGGAACAGACCAAAATCTATAGAATTACCTGTTTTTCATAATTAAACAATCACAACATAGACACTCACAATTTCATCCAAATTAATCAACTGCCCAACTTCTTGTGGTAGGCGTTCCAGTTGATTGTGCTGCAGGTGAAGACTTTGGAGGTTTGTTAGTCCCCATAGTTCCACAGGTAATTCTTTTATTTTGTTATGACTGAAGACACAAAATAGAAAAGATTATGTGGTGTGTAGGCAACCTGTCACATAGACTGACTACATTTAACATATTTAAAATATTATGCTGTCTGTAGGCATTCTAGGCAACATACATTTAAGGGTGTCAAGAATGTAAACATTGAATACCTTAAATCAAGCTCAGACTTTAATTGCAGTTAAACATACCTTAAAACAAGTCTTTGAAGTTGTTCCAATTCACCTATTTCTTTGGGTAATGAAGTTAGTTGATTGTCATGGACCTGGAAATTGAGCTAATGAATTATAGCTAAAAAGGTATGGGTGATATTTGGGTAAATAGAAATGATGCTGCAAGTGAGCAGTAGGGCAAAATCAAACAATGCAATCTCTTATGCAGACAGCATTAAAAGTTGTATCTGTACTTACATCTAAAACAACAAGAGCTGGCAGCAGTTTAACATCTTCTGACAGTACATCGAGCTTGTTTGATGAGAGGATAAGCTTGGTAAGATCGGTTTGCTCCCACCACCGGTCGTCTGCCCCGAAAGATACATTCTGATTGGCCTCCTCTGGTGTGTCTACATTAAGCCTCCAGACACTGAGTGGAACTGCAAAATCAAGTTGCAGAAATGTTGCTTATAATCCCCAACTAGGGCTCTTACTTCAAATAAACCCAGCCAGGTAGAAAGGAATAACGATTGTTACTCTGACTTTGTCAATTAATCACTCAAAATTGATTGAACGTACACTATTTGCACTGTAGTGTAACGTTAACGTTACTTTACCTTCTGTCAAACCCCGTCCAGATAGATTGAGCTGACCACTTTTTCTGGCTGCTTTTAGGAGCCCGTTAGGGACAGGAGACACTTGTGTTTCCGTCCTAAACCCAGCTCGAGAATCAATTTTTCCGCCCCTTTTAAAACGAGACATTTGGTGGCACTGTCAGCTAACCAAAAGTAAACTTATATGTGATTATACACATAAATACAGTCTTGCTGCTACGTTTATCGTGCTAACGGGAATGCTGATAGCATTTGCCGCGCCTGTCAAACGTCATGGTATGTGTCGTGTTCCGCTTTTAAAATAAGAGTTCTGCCGGTAAAGTAATCCACAGAAACCTCAATAATAAACATATTTAAAATATATGTATTTGTATATATATAGTTCTACAAGTCGTTATTACCTTGCATCCAGTAATGTACTAATGTCACTATTTAGCTGGTGTTCGTGACTTCGCGAAACTGCACAGTCATTCTAAAATAAACTACTTTTAATTTGAAACGCTGAATGATGTTTCACTGTCAAAAGTCACGTTTTGCTGTTAGGGAAAAGGCCGCCGAAAGCCCTGCTGGTAAATTTCAGGCCGCAATTTTGTTATTAATCGGTATGCAAGTGCAGTTGCAGTAGTAGAGTATCACCAATACACGAGTATCGCTAGCTGTTTAGCCTGATATTATTTCATATTGTTGTGTAAGTTTGTAGATACAGCCAACTAGTTAGCCTGGTTGCTGACATTGTTGGCTAGGCAGCTAGCTAACATTAGCCCTCGGCGACCAGCAAGAAAACGAAAATGAGCTCAACGACTAACGTAATTCAGGTGACAAATGTGTCTCCAAGCACAACCTCTGAACAGATGAGGACACTCTTCGGATTCCTGGGGAATATCGAAGAGTTGAAGCTGTTTCCACCCGAGTGAGTACCTTATCTGCCTGACGCGACAGGAATGGTGGCGATTGAGTGCTAATGTCAATTTGCTTAGCTAGCAACCCAGCTACTGGCTGTCATTCATAAACGTTAATGCTAGCTGACATGATATATGATCTTGACCTGAACTCTGCAGTGATCCCACTATCAGTTCACATCACTTACTTTGCCAGCTAACATTATGAAAACCTGACGTTAGTTATTTATATATACTTTTATTAGTACAGATATTAAGTAGTCTAGATTTATGTGCCAGGTCTGGCAAGTAATGTTACATCCATCGAGACCCAGCAGACGTCAATGCAAACAATCTAACATGAATTTAATTGTCTTAACGCCAAAATGATCGCCTGCTGGGTAGCTTATGTCTTATACCGACTACCCATTGACTCTGGAGGCATTCTATCACGTCTTATCTTGATTATGATTCACTACCAACGACCTAACATTAGTTTTACGTAGATAAGATTGACTCTTGCCATTCAGTAACGTTAATAGACGTTGTATATGAAACTAACGTTTCATAACTTGGCGATTGGCTAAGGTAAGTGAACTAACGCTGTCTCAATCTAGCTAGCTGCTACGTATTAATGGTCATACCTACTTAGGTAGTTATGAGTCTTTTGCACGAGACAGCTGATGTTCAAGTTAATGTTCATGAGTGCACGTACAGTAGACATCTAGGTGAAATACCTAGTAGTGCTTGGGATAGCGTGAAGGTTGTAGTCTACTTAGAATGCAAGTTGACAGTGACACAAGGTTAGTTTTGGTGCGACGGCAAAGAGCTAACACATGTATTTTGTGCTTTTGCTGTTTTTCACCTGTCGAATATATCTGGCTGCACGTCATAACTGCAGTTAAGGTAGGACGTCCATGACATCCCACACTGGGACATCATTGGCAAAACCAAGACAGCTCCTCTGGAGATTCAATGATTTCCATTTGGTTGTTGAATGTCCAGTGTATCTAGAGTACAATAGACAACAAAGTAGTTGATGAAATAATCATTGCCATTCAAATATTGTATAGCATTGTTTGAAACCCTTTTGTGTGAGTTACCGGATATACTGAGGAACTTTGTGTGTATTTCTTGCAAAAGCATTTATATTTTCTTCCAGTGATTCTCCCTTGCCTGTGACTTCACGTGTCTGTTTTGTAAAGTTCCTCGAGTCTGAATCCGTTGGCGTATCCCAGCACTTGACTAACACAGTCTTCGTGGACAGAGCCTTGATTGTCGTCCCATTTGCTGAAGGTAGGTGTTTCACCTTCTGTTGTTTGTGTCTAACAAATCCATGCTGGAGTTGCACTCCAATCATAACTTGTATTCTGTGCAGTCCATGTATTGTACTCTATGAATATCAAGACTAGCGTTGGTAATGCCAAAGCATGTTGTCGTAATATCAGTTAGTAGGATTTTGCTGAACATTGTTCCCTCAAATGTTTGGTCTAAATGGAAGCAACTTTGTATGGAAACAAGGAGACAAACAGAGCCCTGGCCTCCATATGCAGCACGTGTCACGCCTTGTTACATTTGAAACTCTTTGCTCAACTCTGTCTCTTTGTCATTTTGTGTGATTTTCGTAGCAGACCAGAAAATTGAATCTCCAGCTGGTTGATGGTTGAAAGGTGTGCCTCCTGAGGATTGTAAAGCTTAAAGGGCAACATGCGTTCAACAGACGATATCCTGTATATGCAGTCTCTATCTCTGTTTTAACACATCTTTAAGATTTAATCATGCCAACTCAGAGATGGACAGAGTGCACCCTAAAGAGAGATGCACACAATCATAGCCTTAATCCAGATGAAACACTTATCTGTTTTATATTTCCATAATAAATTGAAGAGCATGCAACTACACTAAATGGTGTGGGTGTTACATTTGGGTGAAACAACCCTCTGCATGTTTGCTATCATGTCCTTTGTTTTGTCTGAGGTTTGTTATTAAGGTGTTTTCCCTCCATGCTCTCTATGGTACATCCCATTGAAAGCATTTTTCTGCCACCCTTCTACTAAGTGCACTAATAAAGAGACCTCGGTCAAAGCAGTGTAAATTGCAGTAGAATGTTTTTTTAAGTGATCCTCTCCAAATGAATCCGGAGGCGTGGCTACAGCGAAAGATGTTCTTAACGGTGGTTTTCTTTTTTTGTTGTTGTGTTTTACAGTTCTTTTTCCTGGTTCAGCCAGTCCTAAATACCTGGCCCGCGCAGAAAATGCCACCCAACCGTTTTGTCTGCAGCTTGTCCCGTTTCTCAAGTGTTCTCTGTTCTCTTTGTTGTGTTCTTCATGAAAACAGACAGAAAGCAAAACTAAACATAAAAAACAACAACAAACAAACAAACAAACAAACAATCAAACAAAACACAGTTAAATGCAATTGATTTCAGATTGCACATACATCCACGGATGTCATTCATCTCACAAGACTTCTATATTTTTCTTCACCTTTTCTGTTATTTCTTCTCTTTAGCACTCGTCCCACACTGTGTGTGTATATCAGTTAGGGGGCTTTTGCTGGCCTTGATTGCAGACACTCAAGGCACTGCAGAGGTCTCTTCTCATTTAGAGCATAGACTAAACTCTTACGTTTTTTAAAGAGAATTGTAGCAAGCAGCTGTGTGTTGGCTTTATAATTTTTTCCTCATAAGAGTTTCATGTTAGTATATGTTAGTCCTGGCAACATTAACACCAGCAAAAGCCCATGAAATAATAATTAGATTTTTTCTTTTTACATTTTTTTTATTTGTCTCTCTGTAATGGTAAGTTTTTTTTCTTTTTTAGCCTGTAGTCATGCATTTTGAATTTGCTGTGTCACTCCGAAGTTATAAACCCTGTTTTGTCTATCTTGATGTGTTTGTGTGCTTTGTAGCGAAGCAGCCGACGCGAATCGAATCGCTTGTTCATAAAACATCTTATGAAACTTGAGAGCACATCCCACTGGACTGCCGGCTGTGCTTGCTTTCATTTGGTTCATGACTTAAAAAAACAAGTTCAGGTGATAACATCTTGGCAGTGTGTTTAGTGACATTTTGTGTAGTACAATGCAATCGTACTGTTTACCAGGGTCCCAGTTTTGAGCAAATGTGTAATTTGTGTAGAACCTGACTGTGAGGAGACCCTTTTTGCGGGTCTGTTTGTATGTATGTACTGTATGTGTGTGTGTGGGTGTGTGTCTTTATAGTCCACATGTTCATGGGTGTGAGTTGATTCTTACTCTTATGGTCCTTTGCAGGCGTGATTCCTGACGAATCAAAAGCTCTGTCACTTCTGGCCCCAGCCAATGCTGTCGCGGGATTGCTACCAGGTGGAGGGCTCTTGCCCACTCCGAACCCAATGGCATCTGTGAGTCTCAAAATGTTTTACATATTCATCTGTTCATCTAAACTCAAATACTCATCCATGCACAGGGCTTAAGGTATAAAGGCTCTAAGCCTGAATTCAGACATGAGCTGGGCTGTTTTAGGATTGAAAATGGGCAATAGGCTGACAGACCTAAATGACATCTTATTAACTGCAGGCTCAGACATTTTCTTTGCTTTAAGTCCTGCGAACATTGTTGATGTACTGGTAGTCATCCCCAGTTAGCATAGCATGTTGTTAGCGCACTTCCTGCTGTCAGAAACGGCAAGGTCTCATGGGATGTCTATGTGGCAGATGGGAGGAGTTCCTCTCGGTGGTCTCGGCGGCCCCAACATGGACCCCACTATGGCAGCTCTAGGGATGCCTGGGCCCAACATGAACCCCCAGGTGAGAAACCCTGAATGCCACTGACTGCACTGGATGTTCCCTATGGGCTTCATGATTTTGTAATTCAGCGTTTGTCTAAAAGTTAATCAAGAGTTGCTTATACAGTATATCATATAAATAGGATGCCAAAAAAGTGTAATAACATATAATATTAACATATGTGTGTATGTATATATATATATATATATATATATTAGCTGTATTATTATTGTTGTTGTTATTATCATTATTACTACTACTACTACCACTATTACAATACTTTGATTTTCATGTGTCCTCAGTCCCTGTCTGCCGACCAGCTTCTGAAGCTGATGACCTCTGTGGATCCTAAGTAAGCAATAACGCTCTGATTGCCTCAGATATCAATACCAAACACTTTACAACACTCATTCAGTTGTTTATCCTTTATTTACTAGTTAGAGTGTTCTTCCTTAACTACCCAGGTTGAATCCGATGGCGGCAGGGCTGAATCTGAACCCCGGCCTGAAGGCCGATGCAGCTAACAAGGAGATCGAGGAAGCCATGAAGCGTGTCAGAGAAGCACAGTCACTGATATCAGCAGCCATTGAGCCTGGAAGTGAGTTTTGCTTATGCTCCTGTTTCGTTGATGATGATGATGATGATATGTACAGTATAAGCACAAGTATGTCTCGGGCATTATTGTCTTAGATTTAGAAAGAGAAAAAAACCCAACCTTTTCCTTGCAGACAAGAAAGACGACAAACGGAAACATTCAAGGTCCAGGTCAAGGTCACGCCGGCGGAGGTCTCGCTCTCGTTCCAGACACAGGTACTGTAGCTGTTGCCCTCCCTGACACAGCACTGTCGAAGTCTGAAGGCCATATGCTTGTGTTCCTGCCTGCTGAGCCTTGTTTTCCCGCCGCAGGCGCTCCAAGAGCCGGTCCAGACGACGCTCTCGCTCCAGAAGCAGGAGGAGGTCCAAGAGTCCCAGGAGGAGGAGGTCTCACTCAAAGGACCGGGGCAGACGCTCCCACAGCAGGTCCAGGTGCGTTCTCCTCTCACATACCTGTACCTGTTGACCGGGCTGTGTGTGTGTGTGTGTATCTGTGTGTGCGCTGTATGTCATTTGCCAGCAGCCATGAAATAAATTAAATGTTAATCTTAATTGTGATCGTAAACTAAGCAAAAATGTGTTTACTGGGTGAGTGAATGAATGAACTTCTAAAGATTCAAAAGAAATGACAAAATAAATGATACAGTATTGCCCAGTGTGACCTAATAGAACTTAATCCATCAAAATATGCCCTACTGTGGCTTTAAAATAAACAGAAAATAAACATATTTCCTTGTGGTTGTAAAGTTGTCTGCTAAAAGTTAATTGGGAGAGTAGATGTTGAAATGTCTTGACCGTTTCAGGGACAGGAGGAAAGAGGAGAAGGTTCGCAAGCGCTCCAAGACGCCACCCAAGAGCTACAGCAGCGGCCGGCGATCTCGGAGCATCAGTCGGTAAGGAAACAGACTGTCCGTTATATGCCAGGATCATTAAGAAAAAAGGGTTTCTTTCTAAGACAGATGGGCCTGCTCATAGCATGACCTACTTCTTCTGTGGTCTGCCTGTGGTCTTGAATGAAAATGTCCGCGTCATTATTTTTCGAGACATTTCTGAAGTAGCCAAGTAAAATGAGCAAGTACTGTATGTGAGGAATTTTATTCCTAATAGAACTCGTTTTACATTAAATGATAATTGAGGATTTTTTTCAATTATCACTTTTTTTGGACAAAAAAAAAACAGGTTATGATTTCTTAACTTGTTGGTTTGTCTCTAGTAAATTACATTTACATTTATTCATTTAGCAGACGCTTCTATCCAAAGCAACTTATTGTGCCAGTTATATTACAAGGGTGCATCGTTCAAACTCAGTACACATTGGTCGTAGTGTTATCCGATTGTGTCGAAGGGCGGAATCAGAGTAAACATTGGTCTGCTGTTATCCAATTGTGTGCTGTGAGATTTTCAAATGCACGCTTGGTGCCTCCCCTCGAGTTAGGCCATTACAGTATTCGTGGCCAGACCCTTAAAGGTATACTATGCAACGTTTTTCAGTTAATCAATTCGTTCCATACTGTTATATATGATTAAATGGGTCATTACCGGTCAAACGGTGTTTTTTTGGCCGCTCTAGTGGTCTGTAGCGGTAAAACCACACTTGCAACTTCAGGAGACACCGGGCACGCACCCATGCTCTACTCCAGGAAGTGTCATGTAAAGTCTCATGAAAAGGCACGGCAGACTGACTGATTGAGGAGTTTTGTCAAATATACACGCTAAAGCTGTAGGGGAAGCTCTGCAGAGAAATATGCGAGCGAAAATGAAAAGTGAAAGCGAAACCGGCGATGAAATCGCCAATCCTGCATAGTATACCTTTAATCTGAAAGATTCCAGGGTCTGGTTTACAACCAGGCTAGGATTACATAGCATTCCATACAAATTCAATGCCAAAATGCACTTTATTTTTTGGACTGATAGGACAATATGCAACTGCTAATCCACGACTGACTGGCTGATGTTCATGTGTTTGTCTCATTTTAGAAGACGACACAGGAGGAGCCGCAGTGCCTCCCGATCGCCCAAAAAGTCCCGATCGCCTCGCCGCAAACTGTCCAGGTCCCCCTCGCCCAGAAGGTAAGCACTGAGCCTGGACCAGATGCATCCTAGCCGAGTTGTGCAGACATCCATGTGCTCCAGTGGCTCTGTCGCCAGAGTGACTATTTCAGGAAGATGCTTATGATGTGAAGATCATGGCTTCAGCACTCTGGGAGAACACCTACTGTACTTGTCTAGAGGATCACTCTGAGAGTACAGACTTCCCTCAATGCTATGTATGTTGAATGCTAGATGCTGTATAGTAATGTTAGCAAAAGTAAAATTAAATGTATGGGTCTGCCTGGAGAGGCTCATTCCACCTGTCACAGTAAAATTCACCATTCATGTGGAATACCATATTAACGTAACATATTAGACTAGAAAAATCAATGCTTTAAAAGATGCCTTGGAGACATTGGAGCCTTGGAAACATTGTACTGACTGAGTGAATGAATGAGTCAATGATGACTGTAAGTCCAGTGTGACCTCACTAACTGTGCGTTGTGCCACACGCTACGTCCACAGGCACAAGAAGGAGAAGAAGAAGGACAAGGAGCGTGAGCGGGAGCGGGAGCGAGACCGGAAGGACGACCGCGACCGCAGCCGGGACAAACGGGAGCGCTCGCCCAGCAAGAAGAAGAGCAGGGACAAGGACAAGGAGAGGGAGCGCAAGTCAGACAGCGAGAAAGGCGACGTCAAGGTAACAAAACATCAACGCCGGGTGGAACAGTGTGTTTGGGCTTTTACTGAAACCTACCTGACCTTCTAGTTATCAAGATACTTAGTATACTTTGTTTTGGACTAGTATTGTAGTATTGTACAATCATCACCTTTCATGTGGACAAGTACACTGTTAGCTGTGGTCTACAGTAATGATAAAATTAGGAAGGTCTGTCAATATGTATGTATCCCTTTTGCATGTATTTTATATGTTTTGTGCATACGCTGACATTTGTCAAAACTTCAGAAAGGAACCGATACCAAAATAAGCAGCAGGGAAACAGTTATACGTAACAATGGTAGTGTTTTGTTGTCTGCAGAATTACATAAATGCTCAAAATGAGAGACACGGCACCTTTTTAAACTTGCTTTTACACTCCTACAGATCCTGTCTGTTTCTGATTGCCAGGTGACCAGAGATTACGACGAAGAGGAGCAGGGTTACGACAGCGACAAAGAGGAAGAGGAGCGAGACAAAGGCTCCGACTCGGCCCACTCGCCCCAATCCCAGGAGCCCGTGCAGGAGAACGCCGAGGAAGAGGAGGAGGCGGCCAAGGGCTCCGAGGGCACCAGCGAGGACCAGCAGGACGAAGACATGGAGATGAGCGACTGACCGCTAGTCCCCCCCGTCACCATGACAACCACCCTATCCCCAACCCCACCACCCCTTTCTCAACTACTGGACACGCAGGCTACCCTGCCGTCTTCTTAAATACCATACCTTGCGCTTTTGGGATTTTTAGAGCCAGTGATCTCGTTCTCCCTCGTTATGACGGGGGGATACATACTGTTCTACTGTATATCTTATTACTAGTAAGTTACCTTAGAGCATGTTCAAAACAATTTGCTTATTTGTATATTTGAGGATGAATAATAAAAAATAAAAAAAAATGGAAAAAAATGGTTATGTTAAGAAGAAATGTGATTGAGTTTATATAATTTGTCAATGATGAGGGTGCGAGTGAGCAGAGCTTATTCACGCTAACTTCCTGTAGCCTATGAGGGGCCTTTCCTATTCAAGACTGAAAGTGCTTCTGTGTTACTCATCTTTAGACTGTAATTAAAACTCCACAAGTCTTGGTGACCGGTGAGATTTCTTTAGGTTCAGTGCGTATGTAGATTGACCTGGTATTGGTCTCGGCTTTTTTCAGACTGAATGGATCTTTTTGGCTTTTGTGTTCTTCTCTCCTTCCATTTCCTGTTTGTAAAAATGAATGGTTGTTAATTAGGTAGCACTCATTGCAACATGTTTTACCATGAAATTAAAAACCAAAAATTCAAAGTATATGTCTCCTTTCTTTAAAAACATGTCATTACAGTTTTTCTCAAATGCTAAAACACAAAAGCCAATCCTCTAAACCAAATGACTAAACAATGACTAAACACATTTACTAAATCTAGCCACAATTTTTCATTACCATTAACACATTTCACATGAAGACACAATTCACAAAACACAATCCTCTTCTCATAAGCACATGTTGCAAAACATATTCTCAAATGAAAGCTCATGTGATGCAAAATGCTTGCCACAGTCAGCTATAACTGAACACAATGAACACACCTGGCGTCATTTATTACACACGACTCAAAAATTAAGACACTTGTTGCTAATGCACACAGTGACTGTGGTGTGTGGTGTGAATGAAGAAAATAAAAGAACCCACACCCTGATCATGTTTTCAAGAGTACTGTTGTGTGCAATAGATTCTGTTTTTTTGCATTGAGTTGTGTTACAGTAGTGTACTTGCAGAATTTTCTGTACTCTTCATATGAAACTCTAAATGAAGAGCTCTTTTCCAAAACGCTAAATCCATTTTTGACAACATTACTGTACTGTAACAAATCATGTTACTGTATTTACATAATTGTGTTTTTCAGGTAATATCAATAAAAATGCATTTGTTTTGTTTTTATTGAGTAAAGATAAATTACTGTAACTAAACATAACCCAATACAGTTTCACTGAGATTACTTGAAAAACAAAATTGTATATATTATGTATTATTATTAATATATTTATGAAAATTCATTAGTAAAATGGTGGATATAGCGTTTTGGAAAATAACTCTTCAAATGCCTAATCCTCTGCAAAGATCTAAGAAGATCCGTTACTCTAAAGTTTTTTTTAAATAAAATATGCATGAGCAGTTATGAAACAAAGAACCTGCTCACAAATTGAGCATTGTGTTTTCAATTGTTTTGGTGTAGTGTGTAATGATGTGTATAGTGTTTACATTTTTTGAAAGCTTCGAGCTGCTCTTGGTGTGAAAGTTTGAGTTTTGAAGTGAGAAGGTGTGGTTGTGCTTATGTAGCTTTACATTGGGGAACATGGAGGAAACGTTTGTGAAATGTGTTTTAGCATTTGAGAAAAACTGTAACTACACCTGAAAATTACAAAGTTGTGCTTCAACTTAGACAACATCTTTTATTCTTCAAATGTGACTTGTCATTCCACCATGAGCACAAACAAACCAGGAGAGTAAGACCATTATTTTTCCTTAGTTGCTTGAACATTTTTATTAAGTACAAGTTTTTATGAAAAAAAGGTGAGGGTATACAAGTTTTGGGTGCAGTGCGGGCAGCCTGCAGTGTGGAGTGTGTCCCGTGTGTGTGTGTGTCCCAGGCAATTACAGGAAGGAGTACGCCCACACTCTGAAGTGAAGCTTAAAGCTAAAGTGAAGCCACAGCGCAAAGCTAACCAGCCCAGAGTGGCCAGCAGCAGGTCAGGTCTGGCCCAGTGTCTGGGGGGGGGGGAACGTAGAAAACTTACAGGTGGGCACCAACGGGGAAGAAGCTAGCATTTCAAATGACTAACTATTTGCGTCACTAACCTGTAGTGAGGCAACTAAGTGATTGCAGGCCGAGACCGGTGAAGATAAAAAGTTTGAGGGACGCTTTAAGCAAGTCAGGGCAACTGTGACAAGCGGGGTGGGGGGTCGGGGGGCTATTGAGATATAAACTTTGCTGGTGCTTCATCAGTGTGTCTCAAAGCATTCAGCAAAAATCAGTCATGTTTGTGTGTAGAGATAATACAGCCCCAGCACCTGGTACACTACAGTTATTAAGAATGTTAGCTTTACACATGTAGGCATTATACTTGAACGGTTTCATTCATTCAGTTGTTATTGTCCATTGACTATGCTTTACATCCATTGGACAGAAAATGAATCATAGTTAATAGACATTTTGTGAGAAACCTTTCTCCCAAGTTGACACAGATCCACCTGATCATTCACTACCATTGAGTAGGCGAACGTCAGGGTTTAGCCCCACCACAGCACACCCCGCAAAGGTGATGACTCCCACAGTGCTTTTGCATGGAAAAATAACATTAAACAATGCATATCATAATACATATACATACACTCTGTTGCAGTGAAGGAGGTACACTACCAAACAGAAATCCTCACTCTTAGGTACTTCATGAGGCAATATTAGGTCAACTTGTGCAGTGAATAAGGGACAGTTATTAAGCAGTTGGCATCCATTTACCAACAGGTTTAGGAGAACTTCAGGTAGTCGGTTTCCAAATGAAGAAACCTTTTAGGGATGTTGCTTAGTTTCAGAGGAAATTAAAGTGACTGTACACGTATATTCTCAAAGGGATTACACGTATATTCTTTAGGATTGTTTCCCCTAATGATTGAGGGGGAATAAAAATGATTGAGGGGGAATAAAATGTCTAAAGTGGGACGAGAGGTCTAGGGGGTGGGGGGTGGGGGGGGGGGAAGTCCTCCATCACACAGCCCTTGTATGGAGAGCAGCAACAGCAGCCATGACACAACAACCAGACATCCCAACACAATATTCCAATACCCTTGGCATAAAAAGTACCAGTGACCAACCCGAAAAAAGCTCAGTTCCCGCTCTTTAATAACAGAAGAAAAGACAAACAGAAAGGGCAAGAATGGGGGGGGTGGGTAGGAGGGTGGGAGGTAAAGGGGTAAGTCCCCCCCTTGCACACAGAAAAAAGGCTTTCCTTATCTGTAGAAATTCTATTTACATTACATGTCATGACGCTATTCCATCAATCACTCACCCATATACATATACCCATTCTCACCCATATACATCTTCTTGAAAATGTACAACTCCTTTGATTATGTTCCCGTCCTTTAAAGTGTATCCCACTATTTGTAACACAGTTCTTACAAAAAGTATATAAGAAAAAAACAAACAAAGGCTTACATAAATCCTTTATAATGCCACCTTTGCTCACATCTAAGGTGATGAAGACCGTGCCATCCATTAAGGGGAGAGGAAAACACACTCATGTTTCCATGGCCTTTAGCCTTGTGTTTCAGAGTAACGCAGTACTGAACGCAGTACTGAACACAGTACCGGTAGCATTAAATAGGTCCGTTGGAGAGCACCTCTTGGTTGCCGATTGACACTCGGCACAAGGTTTTGCAATGTAGTGCATTAGGATGGTGCCAAGGTTCATGGTACACACATACATGCACGCACACATACACACACACACACACTCGCACACACATACCCTTCTTGCCCCACATTGAGGAGCAGTGCTTGTCTGTCTGTTTGTCTGTCTGTCGGTTTGTGCAGTTGTTTTGCTTCAGTGCTTCGCTACAGGTCAGTTCAACATATTCCCTTTTACCATTCAACATATTCCTTTTTACCATTCAACATATTCCTTTTTACCATTCAACATATTCCTTTTTACCATCAAACATTACATACACCACATCCATAATATATAAAAAAAAGAGCTCCCTATGTTATTTCACCCCGTTAAGAACACACTGGCATCAATGCCCTTCTGTGAGTCCATAAGCAGTCCTTTTAGTCCGCTCTGGGTCTCCCTCTCTCTCTCTCGGTTGTTAGGGTCGCGGGTTCAAAGGTCAGGAAACCGGTTGGGATCCTCTTTGTATTCACTGGGTATGGTGAAGAAGGAGTCCTCAAACTCGTCGTAGCGGAACTCCTGAAAGGTCACCGTGGCGGTGATGGTCGGGAACACCGGGATGTCTGGACAGAGAAGCGTTGACAGAAGTTAGAGGCAAACACAGCCCTCTTCAGTGTTATGGGTTTACTCACAACTCACTCGCGACCGCAATTGGCAACAACCTGATTTGCGCTACACATCGGTGTTGATTGAGGTGAAGTTTCCCCGGCCCACCCCCTTCACTGTAAATACCGCACGTTGGGGTATCTAGATAAAGCACTACAGTATGTAAAATGATGATCAGGTGTTGTTGTTTCATAGACAACAACACACATAGCGTTTAAAAAAAGAAGCAGCGGCATGGAACATGCATCAGTATACTGTAGTACAAACTAACAACCAACTAGTGGTAGACTGGCACAGGACTAGCACCATATGGCCTGGACCAAGAAACGTCCTGCTTCCTACAGTATAGCTATGGTAGAGAGGATCTGAGCCCGAGTTGGCAGCAGCCTGGGCACTGCATGGAAAGATGGCAGAGACACAGAGGACATGGGGAAAACTGCAGCAGTAGCAGAGCCATATTATGTGGCAGCAGCACCATAGCCTTATCCTACGCGGCTAACAGACAAATGTGTCACCATCATCAACTTGGAAAATTGTGCGACAGCATTCTCTCACAAAATGAGTGTCTGTACAACAGGCGACGTCAGCAGATTGCTGTGGGCCATTTACATGTTCAACACCCTCATTTGCCAGCCATTGGGTTTCTTTTGCTGGTTGGTGGAGGAACACATCTGCACCCAAGGATGAGCAGTATTTATGCTACATGTATCTAAAATACGTATTTCTATTTTGTAGTAAGCGCAAAACCAAATGTAGTCTCTGACTGGTGAAGTATTTGAAGCAATTTGTTCAGACTTGTGATCGAGAATATTATGATTCAAGAGAATCATCCAGTTCAGGAAGATGAGTAACGACGTGTAGGTTGCTTAAACACACATACACTCCCTCTAACGAGAATTCAATTCATCAGAAAATCATATTGCAAAGTATGTCAAGTGAGTCATTGGATCACGCAGTCTCAGCGGTCGTTTACACTTTACACTCCGCCCAAGACAAATTGCTCAAGACATCTTTAAAACAAAATGTTTAAAACAAAATGTAAACGTCACAAACATTCATGTTTAGGGGCTCCAAACATGACAATTCACATTTGTAGCCATGACAACATCCGAATGACACCCCATCCAAAGATGGAGCAGGTCCAGAGGATGCAGAGTGGCTTCGAAAGGAACTGCTGTGCGCCTGGGAGACTATGACACATAGCCGGTTTATATTTAGCCCGCTAGCTGCTCACATCCTGTGCCCATCCAGGAAGGGTGTTTGGTACTCACAGGCTTAGTGGGAGGAAAACATGAAGCTTAACTCGGACTCAAAGTGCTGGCGAGGCAGTGCACATTAGATGCTTTTGAGTTGTTTTTGTTTGTTTGTTTTTTTAAGAAAATAACAAACAGGCTATAGCTCACGTCCAAACCATAAGCAGAGTGAGCCATATGCATTTATCTTACAAAATCTTTAGGTTTTCAGAGGAGGTATGCTATTAAACAGACATACAGACAGAATATATAAGAGACACAAACACAACCACATTGAAGACAGTTCAGACGTATGTTCAAGTCACACCTACCTAGTTTAACAGGGAAGCCAGGAGGGAGTTTCATTTGGACAAATTCTCTGAGTTTATTGAAGTGTTTGAAGGGGGCAACCACTTCCAGAATATTTAACAGCCTGAAAGACACAGACCAACAATAACATATGAAGACTGTGTACTATCAAAAATATAATAACTCAGTGGTGATGAGAGAAGAGAGAGAAAGACAGAAAGAAAGAAAGAAAGAAAAAGAGAGAGATAGAAAGAGAGAAAAATAAATAAATGAGAAAGAAAGAAAGAAATAAAGAAAGAATGAATGAAAGACAGAGAGAGAGAGAGAGAAAAGAGCGTACTTATGACTTGATGTCCACCATAGACTGTAAAAAATACACCTACACCTGCCTTGACTTGCATATGAACTACACCCCATTCTTAATCCATAGGGTTTAATATGACGTTGGTCCCCCCTTTGCGCTACAACAGCTTCAACTCTTCTGGGAAGGCTTTCCATACGGCTTAGTGTGTGTTTATGGGAATTTTTGAACATTCTTCCAGAAGCACATTTGTCAGGTCACACGTCTTTATGGGCCTTGTTTTATGCAATGGTGCACAGTCATGTTGGAACAGGAAGGCGCCTTTCCCAAACTGTTCCCACAAAGTTGGAAGCATGGAATTGTCTAAAATCTCTTGGTTAATGCTGGCTCAAACATTCAGAGTTCCTTTCAAAAGAACTAAGGGACCAAGCCCAGCTCGGGGATGAGCCCTTCCTGTTCCAACATGACGGGATGTCACTAAACTTCATATGCAAGTCGAGGCAGGGGACAAAACTTTTGCCAATATAGTGTATAGTCATACTAACTCAGTGGTGATGAGAGAGAGAGAGAAGAGTGTACTTACGACTCGATGCCCAGGGGGAAGTCTTGACACATGGCCACAGTTGCCTTGAAGGCCTTCTTGCTCTCTTTACACACCAGCTCCCTACCCAAGTGAGGAGCTCTAACACAGACACACACAGACACACACACACACACACACAAAAGGACAGAAACACAGGACCGATTAGCCAATGAGGAAGGGCATACAGTACTAACTGACAGCGCTGTTGACAAATGATTGACAGGCTAATGAAGAGGGCATGGGAGGTCTTCTTGGCTTGTTGTTGAGGAGGTGCGAAGTGGCTAAGGAATAGGGCTAGCATGCACGTAACCCCAACAGGGAAGCTACACCAGACACGTAACTGAAGTGTTCCGTTCGTGAAGCGTATGTTGCAGCAGTTAATAATCACTATTATCAATGGAAGTATCTACACCAGACGCGACAGTGGCACGTACATTAGAAAAAAATAGACCAGTGACCAGTCTGCTGAAAACGGATTTTACGCGTCTCAAACGGAACACTTCAGTTACACGCCTGGTGTAGCTCCCCTGTAAGAGTGGCCCATTGATAGAAGCATCAGACAAATGCATTTGGTATGGTTTAGGTTAGGTAATATGAAATCAGGCCGAGATTAAATAATGCCTTCCAGTCAGGTAGTAGGAGTTTGACAAAAGTGATCACATTAAGCATACAGTACAGTATGTATATTAAGCATTGAGCATGACAGATAGTAGAGTCCATACTTTCCGTTTTCTGCCGTGATGTACTCCTCCCAGGAGACTGTGTTCGGAGAAGGAGCCGTGAGAGACTGCCGCCTTACCGGCTACAAACACACAGAGAGAGAGGCCTGGTCAGGAACGGCTGTGTTCATGCTAATTAGAACAGCCACATCATGGCATAGTAGCTTTTTTCATGAAAAGTGTAAATATAATCAAATTTACCTCACGGTTTACACCAGTTTTAAATCAAGCATTAAAAATGTGGACTTGGAAGATGGAAAAAAGCAGTACATAGGTAACCACCAGAGGGAGTCCATGTATAACTAAAGACTGTGGCTTATGAAAGCAAGGTACTCAACTGAAACATGCAAAGTACACATCTCAGATTACAGTGTCAAGTTACCCAGAACACCGTGTAACGTTAAGGCCTTATACAACTCAATAAGAGAGAATGTTACGTTTTCATTCCATTTGAAGGTTTTGGCTTTGGCCCTTTAAGTTTAGAAATGACTGTTGGAGAGATAACGATTGGTAGAAGTGGAAAGAGGTAGGGGCCAACACGGCTACGGGCAGCAGCCTACCAGTACGCTCCTATGGAGAGGCGTGAGAAGACTTGGCAGAGATACCGCCTGCTATTTGTCTGATCAAATGTACACATATTTGTGAACATGCACTCACACATATCAATCGGTACACCTTATCAAGTATGATTACTAAACACCATTTAAGTTACTTAACAATAATAACTTAAGAATAATAATAGTTGGAAAAGATACAGAACAGAAAACTGTCAGAAGGGATTTAAAATGAGTAATCTGGGACTTCTTTCATAACTATTGACATGACATTGTATGTGCCTCGAGACAGTGGCCACTCTATAGCAAAGATTTTCAAAGCTTTGTTACCAAGTTGCAAAGCAGTGTTCTCTGACAATCTGAAAGACAAAGCCTTTCAAAGACTTACCAATCTTGTCTTACTACAATTACACATTCTGCAGGAGTGAACAGAGCATACAGTACCTCTACCCAGCACATCATATCTATTCATTGTAACAGTTGCTTCTTGATACTGAACTGATCATTCCTGACACTTCCTTTGTTGAATTAAGGAACATTTCATTATGTTTCTGTTTCAAACACCCAGCTAAGTTATTCGTATGGGTAGGCCCCTCCAACTGCAGAAACAGACTAGAGTGTTCCTAAAGCGTTTCCGGTAGCATAAAAACACAAGCTAATGGTAACGTGGGAGGGGGAAAGCAAAAAAAACCAAAACAATAAAAAAACGTTTTGTAGAGCATTACTTTAAAATCCAATTCATTTAAATTTCAACGTATCTGCCTTGGTTATGAATGGATAAACCGGAAGTCCCTTAGAAACAGGCTGAATGGGTCTATAAGAGGAAGTTCAGTGGAGTGAGGACCTAAGTGAGAACAGCAGAGCTCAGCGTGTCCTCAGCTAACCCTTCCCCTACTTCCTGTACGAGCATAGTGGCCTTGACCACTGACTAGCACTACGCTGATCAACTCCAGCAACATCAAAGCTCACTGCCACCTACACCACACACACACACACACACACACACACACACAAAAGCATACACACCCACACAAACACACTTAGTTAGTGTATAAAACCAACACACATGCACACAAATACACACACAGATCACTAGAGATGGGCAGGACTCACAGAACATGCAACATATGTAAATCCGGACAAGTGCGCAAATATGTGTGCACACACACACACACACACACACACACACACACACACACACACATTCCATGACTCTCTAAGCCAGAGCACACAACACAATATACAACAGACTTAAGCTTACACAGACAGAGAGACCCAATTGGACACACACGCGTATGGGATCTCCATAGGCTCTAGAAGCCAGTCCATAAAAATATACAACAGAAAACACACATAAACCCAGCCTGACCAAAACACACACACACACACACACACACACACACACACGTTGTGGGTAGCCACACGCTTATGGGATCACTAAAGATTTCCAAATTGAAATCCCTGTGCTTGTCCAGGAAAGCTGTGGGATTGAGCTCTGAGGCCAGAGCCCATATCCGCCCCGGGCCGCTTCACATGAACGCGGCCGGCATGGAGTGGAGCTCAATGGCACAGGAATGGTTCCCATTTCCTGGGGGATTTGTGGCGGCCGTAGCAGCAGTGGTGGTGGTGGTGGTGGTGGTGGTGGGCCCAGCCTGCTGTTGTGACTGGAGGGCTACACACACCACACACACACAGATACATGCACAGACACACACACACACACACACACAGAGAAAAATACATGCACACAGATCCAAAGCACTAGTAAACGTATAAAAACACACATCTCAACAGACACATAAATACACATGTATGCACAGAAACTCCTATTAACACACACACATGCACAGACATGAAAGTTCCTACACAAACACAGACACTATACATGCACACCCATACACACCCAGAAAATTAAGCCCGCCCGCGCACGCACACACGCACACACACACACACACACACACGTGCACAGTGAAAGCCGAGTGGGGGGGCCCTGGTATGTGGCTCTGTGCTCTGTCTGATTGGGGCTTCCCCAGAACACTGGGGCCCGAGGCCTGGGCGCTGGCGTGTGTGTGTGTGTGTGTGTGTGTGTGTGTGCGCGAGCGAAGTGAGTGAGGGGATTTAGTCGTCCTTTCAGCTGCCGGGAGCCCCGCGTCAAAAACAACCCCCTCTGCCGTGCTGCACACCGCACGCTGGCTCGTCCGGCGCCACAATGACCGATGATGCCACCCTCGGAGAGGACGTAAACAACAGGGCTCGTGCGCGTGTGTGTGTGTGCGTGTGAACACACCCTGCTGGCGACGTTCCCACAGCCCCCACTGATAAGCAACATCCCTCCCCCTACGTGTCGCAATCCAAAACGTGTCGCAATCCAAAACATCACAGGGGAAAAAGAATACCAGACAATGTCCATAGGGAGAACAAGAGCAAGGAACGACATCGAACACCTTTCACAAAACCAGAGAACAACGAGAAAAAAAACATGTTTTTAGAAATGTACAGTTACTGCATTCTTGGTGAGAAGTTAGACAGTTTGGGAGTTTAGGTTCAGGTGAACAGACTTGAACACCACTCGGGCTACCACATTCACCATCCAGTAGGGGGCGTGCTGAGACCAGTTCCCATGCAACAAAGGACCACAACAGAGGAGAGTGGACATAGCTGAGGGGGGGTGGGGTGGTGGTGTCAGGGGCAGGAGAGTAGAAGAGTTAACCCGGCAGTGACCTCACGAGCACTGCAGAGTTTAGCTATGAACCACAGTAGTGGGAGCAGGACAGGAGTGTGGTGATAGTGGCTCACACACTTATTAATCACAGGCTTCTTTTCCTGGGAGGCAACAGCAGTGTCTGTCAGGGAACAGCTGCTGATGATGATGATGATGATTCACAGTCAACAATCTACAAGCTCTTTGGTGGTTGTTAAACAACACTTTTGAAGGCAATGCAGTTAAAGCTGAGACTTGGCCATCCTACTTCAATTATGAAGGGCCTTAGAGATGGTCACTGATGAACTGTAGTAAAATACATGAACTGTAATGAAGACACTGCTGAACTGTAGTGAAATACTTAATCAGTGCTGTATATGTACATGGCCTGTTGCTTGTAGTGCTTCCATATGTCCCACTGAAGCAAACAGGGATCATGAACATTACCTCTTCAAGACCTTTTCCTGGGGGCACTACTTCCAGATAGATAAATAGATAGATACTGTACTTTATTGATCCCCAAGGGGGAATTCTCTCTGATCAGTCATCTGTTGCTGTATTATAGAGCAGTTTTAACTATTTATTTCATATACTATTGTATATATAAAATCAAATAACCATAACTCTAAAGCTAGCGTTAACATACAGTAGGGAAAGGAAGCCTGTGCACACACACATTTGGGAAGGAGGTCACTAGGGAAGGAATGTGTGTTGGTCACTTGAGAAGGAACATGTGTGTGTGTGTGTGTGTGTGTGTGTGTGTTGGTGTGGGAGAACTGGAACCAAACATGCTTTGGAGAGGTGTTCAATTGCAAGAGTGTGTGTTTCTGAATGTCTTTGAGCAGGAAACGTACTGTATGTGTGCATACGTCTGAGAGTATGTGTGTGTGTATTGAGTGACTTTGTTGTTTGTGCGTGTCAACAGATCTCTGCGTGTCTATGTGTATGTGTGCATGTGTGCATGTGTGTCTGTGGGTCTGTGGGTATGTGTGCATGTGTGTGTAGGAAGTGCATGCATGCGTGTGTGTGTGTGTGTGTGTGTGTGCGTGTATGTGTGCGTGTATGTGTGTGTGTGTGTGTGAGCATATGTGTGCGTGTGTAGGGGGTGGCTACATGGCTAGAGCGTGGGCCAGGCGGAGGGTGTGGCTTTAGGGGGCATTAGAGGAGCGGTGCTCAGTGCTCACCCCGAGGGTCCAGCGCGAGAGCAGAGTCTCAGCCTTGGCCGCGGAGTCCTGCGGCGACAGTGTAAACAAACAACCACCTTTATGACCAGACCAGGGCAAAAACCCAGCACCAGCACCACCCGCCCAGCCTGGACTCCTCACGCTCAAGCCCAGATCGGGCCTCCTCTCCTGGGCAGACAGCCACCGGTCCAAGCCGCGGAGGGCCCCGGCAGCATACAGCCCAGTTGGCCCTGTAATTCCCGCCGGTCATAAGGGGCCTTGGCTAAGCCGCCGCCTGGCCCAGTTGGACGGCAGCCTGGACAGATCGGCTGGGGAAGGCTGGTGGTGAGGCAGGGCCACAACTAGGGGCCGGCACAGAGCCAGATTCTTACACACACACACACACACACATACACTCACGCACGCACGCACGCACACACACACACACACACACACACACGGTGGGGGAATTGTTCTGACCCCGGACTGGACAACAATGGTGCATTATTCACTGTGGCGCTGCAAACAAAGTCATGCAAGAAGACCCAGTTTATAAGAGGGAACTGGACCAACCGGCTGTGTGGTGCCATGTTCCTATTCAGGTTAAGAGTTACTGCCTAACCGGAGGAGGAGGAAATCAACTCTGTTTTAGATGTGCTGATAAAACAAGGAGAAAAATGTGACAAGACAAACAGGACACTGAGCCGTCTGCCCTTCACATTTGCAACTCAGTGCGACACAGATAAAACACTGATATGGATGCGGCCATCTAGGGTTCAATCCAATGTTGAGTAATTTGCTATGAAGGGAACCTTTCTGAAGAACTGTTCTGAACCTATGGAGATGTCCAATGTATACTCTGGAATGTACACTTACATTTGCCAGGCTTTTGTTACAAAGATGACCAAAAATGATAAATTAATAAGGAAATAAATTATTAATTAATAGCAAAAGATGAGAGCTGGCAACCCTGAGCTTGGGGCGCTGACTGTGGGCTCACCTGAAAGTTCTGCTTGAGAGAAAGAAACAAAAAAACGACCTACTAAACTGCCACTGAGCACTGAGACTTAAAGGGAAGCTCTTTTTCTGCTGGTAATCACAAAAAAAAGCCAGGCAGCTACAGTGCTACACTCTGGGGGCATGATTTTAAAAGATGAAAAATCGCCGAGTTCTCCTCCGAGAGAGGAGAGAGAATGGTGCACTGTGGGTGCTGAAGAGGGGAAAAAAAACTCTCTGAACTGGCAGAAAACACAGAGACAAGACAGCAAGGCGTTAAGTGTGGGGCGCGTCGAGTTCTCCTCAACGTTCTGTTGAAGGAAACTGGCAGACAACACAGGGAGACGAGAGAGCAAGACGAGAGTGTTGGGGTGCTGTCGAGTTCTCCTCAAAGTTCTGCTCAAGGGCACTGGCAGAAAACACGGAGGCCTGAGAGAGGACATGGTCCTCACGTGCGGTCTGGCGCTCTCACCTGCTCGATGTGCTGCTCGATGAGGTGAGACGAGCCTTTGCTGAGGCTCTCCATCATGGCCTTGTTCCTCAGGATGTCCTCCTCACTCAGGTGCTCCCGGCGCTTCCGCGACTCCAGAACCAGCCCGTTCACCAGGTAGTAGTCGGCCAGGAAGTTCCCCACGCGCTCCTGAGGACACCATCACAACAACACCCGTCACACACACACACACCTCTATACATGTACATGTAGACATCTTCAAAAACAGCAATGTCCTCTTAAACACACACAGTGGATAATGCAACTCCCAAGGGACAAGAGGGACGATTTTACGACATGAAAACGCAGTCCACGACCACACTGGCTGCACTAGGCACCATTTCGACTGAACTAAGGCCGAACTACCAGGTTTGGTATCCCCCAGTCCCCTTACAATGGGCACCGTAAATAGCCCAGCACCCTCCCTTGGAGAGTTGAATAAGGACGGGGAGGCAGCGTGAGCGTGAGAGTCCTGACCGTTTTGTCTTCCTTGAAGAGCCAGCCGCTCTGTGCGCGGGAGAAGGATATGGATTTGGTGGAGAGCGTGGCGGAGTAAATGTCACTGCTCATCAGGATGTCCACCTCCTCCTCCGTCTCCGTCTCCGACTCCTGCTGGGCAAATGACACGGATTGGCATTCAGAGGGAGCAACGGGAGCACAGACAGACACAACAGACTGATACAGCAGACAGACAGACAGACAGACAGATACATACAACACAGATACAGCAGACAGACAGACAGAGACACAACAGACAGACGCACACTAGACAGACAAACAGACAGATAGATACAGCAGACATAGACAGATAGACAAATACAACACAGACGCACACTAGACAGACAAACTGACAGATAGATACAGCAGACAGACAGATAGACAGAGACAGATACAACAGACAGACGCACACCAGACAGACAAACAGACAGATAGATACAGCAGACAAACAGATGCAACAGCCAGACAGATACAGCAGACAGATACAGCAGACAGACACACACTAGACAGACAAACAGACATCTAGATACAGCAGACAGACAGATACAGCATCAGAGAGCAGCTCTTCCCGGTCTCCTATCTGTTCTCTGATATCCTGATTACACACTCACTTGCGGACATGCACAAGGACAACAGTGACACTGAGGTCAGATCACATGACTCAGTCCAACTCTAGTGGATCCTCACATGCTTGCGGACGCACAGTATAATATGGGCCTCATGGCTGTAAAAACTCTGAGCCGGAGATCTGATGGAGCTAGGCCTATAATGCTGATGGCTATACATAATCGAACACCTGTGCTACAAGTGTGGACATGTTTTAAGGCTATGGGTGCATTCTTTTGTGTTGTGAAGTGTGTGTGTGTGTGTGTGTGTGTGTGTGTGTGTGTGTGTGTGTGTGTGTGTGAGCATATGTGTGCGTGTGTAGGGGGTGGCTACATGGCTAGAGTGTGGGCCAGGCGGAGGGTGTGGCTTTAGGGGGCATTAGAGGAGCGGTGCTCAGTGCTCACCCCGAGGGTCCAGCGCGAGTGTGTGTGTGTGTGTGTGTGTGTGTGTGTGTGTGTGTGTGTGTGTGTGTGTGTGTGAACGTGTTGCGTAACATCTCCTTAACATGCACCGCAACAAAGTCTTGTGTGGTTTACTGATCCGGCAATAAAGCATTTTGATCTTTATCTTTGTAAGGTCAAAATCCACACGCCGCGGGTGTCAGCGTTTTGACCTGCCTGACCAAGCGTAAAGGCACGGCCATGAATGAGGAAGCGTCCTGACCTCGTCGTGGATGCGCTGGAACACCTTCTGCTCGTTGTCCAGCACCACAAAGGACTCAGACGGGACGGCGTCGCCAGTGAAGACAAAACTGAGGTCGCCCCTTTGGCATTTCATGTCGGTGAAGTCGATGAGGGTGGTGTCCAGCCTGGCATTGTTTGGGCAGATGACAAGAGACAGAACAAAGACAGAGGAGGTTAAAGGGGAAAGGGGGGAGGGCTATAACTGACTGGACAGGGCAGAGAACTTCATCTGAAAATGGATTCTGTTGCCATAGAGATGAATGGCAACTCTTTCAGCTTGAGTTCCGTCAGAGAGGCCCATTAAATCCAACAATGTGAGCCTCATTACCAAGGACAGCACTATTAGAAGGTCTTAGATGAGAACTCGGGTACAGAAATCTTAAAAGCCGCCATAAAAAATTCCATTGAATGTTTTTTTTCTTTTCTTTTTTGACTGTTGTGCAGTTTAATGCTCTGACACCACTGAGAGTGTAATTAACTCCCCGAAGAACATTCCAGTCTGAATGCTGAAATGCCAGAGTTTTGAAGCTTGGCTGTGAGTAGATCAAACCCAGCACAGCCAAAGCTCATAAAACTAAACTAGCGATAATCCACCACAAATGTCTTCATTTCGAGCAGTAGCACAAGCCGTCAGTCAGCTGGTAATTACTGACATACTGAGGTCTTCTTCAACATGAACTAATGATGGGAGGACAATTAGGCTTATTGATCCCATTGATAATCAAAGTAGCACTGGCATAGGAATGCATTGCGTATGCCTTCTGTGTGCTGTGTGTGTGTGAGAGAGCTGTGTGTGTGTGTGTGAGAGCTGTGTGAGTGTCTGTGGCTCTGAGTGTGTGTGTGTGTGTGTGTGTGTGTGTGTGTGTGTGTGTGTGTGTGTGTGTGTGTGTATTTGCTTGTGTGGTTCCATGAAGTGGTCCAGGTAATGGCTCTGCACACAGCTGCCGTTTGAACGTTTCCGGCTCTCTCTCTCTCGGCGCTCCTCTGAGGACTGTGATTTCACACTCTAGTTAACAGCCCTCGTCATTAGTCATGCTCAGGCTGCCAATGTTGACAATAAAACTCTGGCCCCAGCAAGATTCTCTGGGAGGAGGAGGAGGAGGAGGAGGAGGAGGAGGAGGAGGAGGAGGAGGAGGAGGAGGAGGATTTACGCGAGGCCAAACACAGCCCAGAGCACTTGAGACAGACGCAGCAGCAGCAGTAGCGGTGGCCGAGGGCTGCGGTGAGAACGGGCCTCTGTGTAACTCAATAGGGGGGGAAAGGTAAGACTGCGGCATGTGAAGCTCACCGTCCTTGACAACGGCTGCTACTCGCTCGGCAGGCTTTTCACTCGTCTGCCTGACTATTGTGCAACGACTAAGGCGTGTTCTCTACACATTATGGAGGTTGTTCGAGAAAGGCCATATGTGTGTGTGTGTGTGTGTGTGAGGGGGGGGGGGGGTTGGGTGGAGCGATGCTTTGTTTTTTAAGATGGTTCAGAGCTTCTGTGTGTCTGTGTGTGTGTGTCTGTGTGTGTCCTTGTTTAGTCACAACTAAGCACACTCAATGTAACAGAATTGTAAAACCTCACCTGATGTTGAGGCCCTGTTTGGTGATCTTGCATGTATCAGATGGGAGTATTCGTGAGAGTAAAGGCACTGTGAACACACACACACACACACACACACACACACACACACACACACACACACACACACACACACACAGACACATACACAATAAACTTTCAGAAAACACATACTGAGTAACTTCAAGGAACCGGCAGGGCTCCCCAGACGTGCTGGGCTGCCACTAGGAAAAGCATATGCTGCGTTTCTATTACATTTTTAATGCATTTTTAAATTTTTTTGTGGCCGGCTGCCAGAAGAGGTAATTTAAAAGGCTCTCTTGACTCCAATAGCACCACAGCAACTTCCCTGCTAGAAACGCATCCATCACCCAGCCATCCTACAGTTTAAGGGGGGAAATGCTGATTTCTGTGGAATTTCACAGCTGTGCCTTACATGGCCTTAAGTGCTCATGATGAAACAGAATTAAGTCATGACGCTGCTTGCTAGCCATCATTAGCGTGGAACTAAGCACTGCTGAAATGTGACTGGCACTCAGCTAGACTTGAGCTGCTAGGCCATGATCTGAAAGAATATGATATTACTTCAGGTTGCTTCCAGGTGGCCTCGAATGTTTTCCGATTGTAACTGGGCAATTACCAACTAACTAGAGTTAGCTATTGTCACATGCTGAGGCCAAACATCAAATGTTTCAGAGCAAGGTACACGCAAAAATGTCCCTCTACAAGGAACTCTTACGTTCTCAAACTCACATAAATAACCAATAAAGACCAAGTAACAAGTGGAACTCTTTAACTGTCATTTAAACCCTGGCTTACAGTGCAGACAGTCACAGGGCAGATTAAATGAATGCCACAGTAAACTGTGCCTTGTAATGAGTGACTTGTTCTGCACACACTGCTGCACACACACACACGCCGCTATTTTCAATTCATGGCAGATAAATCCAAAGGCAGCTTCTGAACACCAGGGGGAGCATTTCTCAATAAACTGAGGGTGGTGGCCAGCCACTCCCTCTGCATTGGATAAGAATTACCTCAGCACCTTAAATACTCGCCAGGGGTGTGTTTCCCGAAAGCAGAGTCGAGCAACTACCGTCATTACATTACTGACAAGAGAGAGAGACGATAGAACAGTAAAAGCACTCTCTCACTTAGTGACCAGGGACATTTAATGGGCTCTCTTGTCGTCCCTCAATTATGTCTTTGGGAGAGCCACCCCGATGGCCAGGCTTACTGTGCCACTCTCAGAAATGACAGTAGTCATACAGTAGAAGTTACTGAAGAGGCTACAGGGACGTTTTGCCTCTCCTCTTACAGTTCTGTGGGGCTGGAGAGGATATTGGTGCTGTCAGCTTATATGCACTGCCGTAAACAAAAGTCGCCACACCACACTGCCAGTTCAAAAATGCAAAACATGAGATAGCAAAATCAACTTACCCCAGCTTTGAAAGTCCCAATGAAGTTCTAAATAAAAATCACCAAGCTGAAAAACACAGAAGGGTAATAACATCAATGACCCGATGGACATAAACCAGGAAGGCAATAACACATCTTGGCCTGTTTTCTTTTAGCTTCTACAGGTCCGTGTACTGAGCTGGCTAATATAAGTTGGCACAATACTGAGGATAGTGGAAGTTAAAAACAAACAGCAGAACAACAGATCATCAGTTATGGCCAGAATATCAGAAGAACCGGTCTATCTCCTCTGCTATAAACACACAGCCTACAGCTGGTCATACAGACTGATGTTGAGGCTGAAATCAGACCAACCAACATTTAAGAATCAAGTCAGCATTTTCAGGTTGCAAAAATGGAGAGTGCCGTTTCAGGATATTTTTTCCAACTCTGTGTAGCAATTAGACATGTCTAGCAGAGCTTGATAAAAAGGGATTAATAAGAAAATGATTTGCTTCCTGACGATAAGAACACATGCAGAAGAAAGCCTTAAAACAGGGTGTACTGTTGTATACCCAATGAAAACTATGTTGTTTTTAGGTAGCTTTCTAACCTGCCTGACTGCATTGTTTTATATACAGTTACAGTATAAGCTGAAGGCACCCTGCTGGACTAGACATGCAAGGAAACGTCAGCACTAATGTAGCAAAGGGTGGGGCGGACGTACACAGATACAGACACGACAGGAAGGGGCCGGCCAACCCTCCAGAGACGAGGCCAGTCGTGAGGCCATCTCTGGAAGCCCCTGGCCTGCAGGGCGAGTAATCAGAGCCGGTAATGAAGTCACCGGGGTGATGGATGATAGTGAAGGGTCTGTCAGTCAAGCAACCGCAGGCCAAGGCCACTCAGCTCAGCCTGGCGTATAAGCTCTTCTAACAAATATGTCTACGTACGTACATCTGATGTGCTTCTAAAATCCTGTGAGCACTAAAGTGACTGTACTGTACATCGCCATATGGGAGGTGGTAGCGTAGCGAATAAGGATCTGGAGCTAGCATAAAAAGTTTTCGGTTCATTTCCCAGCTTCCACCGTTGTGCCCTTGAGCAAGGCATGTAACTCAGAGTTGCTCTGGGAAAATGCCCCTTGTAATATAATAGACATATGGAAGTCAGCTTGGATAAAAGCGTCTGCTAAATATAAATGTGCATCTGTATATAATAAGTATAAATGTGCATCTGTGTCCAACCTCAGCTAGATACACAGTGTATAACAGAGAGGACTACCGTTCAAATTAGTGTGCTGACTGAGTTTAGTTATGCCTTTTTCCAAGTGTTGAGGAGATCGGTTGTTGAGCTGTGTGCACCCAAAAGTACCCGCAGTCAAGGTCAGGTGGTCACAAAAGGGCCACAAAAACAGTGTTTTAATCCTTTGGGAGGGCGGCCGATCTTTAACGCTCCCAAAAACATTCATTTCTTCTTCATTTTTCATGTCTTCATTTTTCCAAAACATCTGAACCTTCCAGCCTTCAGCAAACACTCACTCATGCCGCCTGCAGGACAGGTGTGATTCCACTGACTGAGCGCTCACCTCTTTGAGAGCCTTCAGCAGCTTTGGCCTCTTGTCCTCCACGCTCTCCCGGGACTGCTGCTTCAGCTTCCTCAAAAGTGCCGTGACTGCAGGAAAAACAGAGGGAGAGAGAGAGAGAGAGAGAGAGAGAGAGAGAGAGAGAGAGAGAGAGAGAGAGAGAGAGAGAGAGAGAGAGAGAGAGAGATTAAACTGCAGCCGCTTGATGGGACGCACTGATGGAGGATACAGACGGATACAGAATGGACAACGGACACAGTCTGGGATGCGCAAGACAAATCAGACAGACAAAACAGACACCAATACTTTTCAATCACATGACATTATTTGTGTCGGCCATATTGATGATGGCTCTATACTGTGAAATTAAAAATATTAAGAAAAAAAATCCCTTGCAAAAAACAACTGCCACTAACAGCTGATAGAGAAGAATGCCTCTAGTTTTCAATATGGTGGCAAGTAAATAATACAATGCCATACAGAATGGGGTAAGCGTGATACAGTGAGGATTTAAATCAGGTCACTAAAAAAATAATGTACGCCTAGACATCCTTACACTCAAAGAAATAATACAGCATTTTAAAGCAGTGACCTCAAACGTGTAATGCTCAAAACATCCATTATGGATAAGATTTGTTTTTTCAAGCAAGCAGAGATGGCTGCTCCAAAAACAACCCAAAAGAAGAAATGCTGTGAATATCATTCATCTTAAACATCAGTTCCTAAGATCAGGTCTTGGACCAAAACAGAATTTCAATCAGAAGACAAAATTCACTTTCAGTTTCCACTGAATGTTCTAATAATTGATGCACAAGTTTTTAGGATGAACATTTTATTTGAGGTACTGATTGAAGTATGTCCCTGTTATGAGCCAAAGTTCCATTGAGGGGTAGTCAGTTACCACCACAAAATCATTCAGAGAGAGCATTCAAAATGGATGCTTTATGAAATATTAAAGAGAACTGATATTTCCTTCAGTCACACATGTAAACCAATGTTGTGCATTTAGTGCCATTATAACTGGCTTCCTACTGATTACAGTCTCTGTCTGACTGTTGTTTAAGTTGCCCGATAAGTTATCATACTTAGCGGTCATGTTTCATGCAAATGCATTTTTATTGCTCTATAAGCGCTCTTTTTTATAGTTTAATGGTAAAAGCTCCTTATCAGCCGCAAACAGAAAGCTGCAAAGCACTGTGGCCCAGCATTACTTACATCTATCTTAGAGTTTATGGCTCTGTTGAGCAGATAATCAGATGGGGCTGTATGAGCATAAAGTGATATGCAATGTGATATACACATACTGTACACAGAGGACATGAAAGGATTATGGAGTGGGTACATCTATGCATAGCAGTTCATGTGCATGTGTATGTCAGTTGGAGCGGATCAAAAACAATACTTGGCCTGTGCTGTGGCTCCCTACTTTACCTGCTTCGCTAATGTCAGTCCCAGTGCAGTGTCCATGCTCAGTAATACTACACAAGATTACTGCTTCTGCTACTTCTGCTGCCAATGACAATGATGATGATGATTATGATGATGATGATGACGGTGGTGATGATATGACACACACACACACACACATATACTTTTCAAAGACATTGTTGTGTCGGCTATACTGACACTTCTGTATTGGAATATGAAAATAAAAAATCCCTTTCCCATTAACAGCAACCTGATTTTAAAGGCCGATACTGATTTCGATCATTTCCGAGTGCCCACACGGACCCAGGTTCAAATCCGGCCTGCGGTCATATCTCAATCCCACCCCATCTCTCTCTCCCACTTGTTTCCTGTCTACCTCTTCACTGTCCTATACTAATAAAGGCAAAAAAAGGGGAAAAAATATACTTATATTTAGTATATACTGTAAAGTTATGATCAAGCTGGGACATTATGTTTAAATAGGCCTACTGTAACTATCAGGCCTAATGAAAGGCTGTTACACAATAAAATAATTATTACACTAATAGAGTCAGGTCTTTGTTCTTATCTGTGATAAAAACCAATGCCACAATAACTTTCAAGGTATTTACTTTGTGTTAAAATGGCTTTTTACACACCGTTCACAGCGAGATACTTTGTGTACTTGGAAAAAAAAATCGCAAAATATAAGATAATGTCTATACTTCCAAATGATTTGCGGCTTGAACACATTGCCTGTATGGCATCTGCAGAACGGCACCATTGTGTGTTGAATTTTATTAGGTGCACATGTGAACAGGAAACAGCCGCCACACTGCCTCCACTTTATGATCGGAAAGGAAAATTGCATAATCATTGGCCATTATAAATGCAAATAACGATAGATCGGCAAATAGATAACATTGCTTGACAATATCGGCACACCGATTTATTGGTCAGGCTTTAAAAACAAGCAGGTTATTCTTCTCAGGACAGTTGCTCCGTCCCTCACATTGGCTTGAGGGTTTAGGAGTTGACAAAGCCATAGATAATGTCAGTGAGCTTCACATCTCGGCACGCGTGTCTGCCCACAAGCAAGCACTCGTGTCATGGATGGCTGGCACGCTCTCAAAGTGCTGGAGATGAGCCTGAACCTCAGGGAGACATGATAGCTGGAGCACAGCCAAACTTGGAACACGCATGAGACCTTACAGTAATTATTCATCACTACTGACACTGTCTACATATCCTGAGGCCTGTTGGTGAGAACAAAAACAACGACGAAAGCACCAAGAGATTTAATATCCATCACAACTATTTTGTAGGTAAGAATACATGGCGCTGGTGCTTGTCAAAGCACTTATCTGAATACTGTTGAATGACTTTAGAATCACCGGAGACAAACAACCATTGAATGCCTGAGCACACAAGAGGGAGGAGTATCCCAATCCAGAACACTAGTGTTGCTCAACTGATAAAAACAGTGCCATTTCAAAGCCATTATGCTTCCGGCATTCTGTAAGTTGAACTCATGTACAGCAGGAAACGCATGCCGGAACCATAAACACACAGACAAACGAGTCTTACTACTCCACACTGATAAACCAGAGCGACGCAGTAGGAAAGAGGTAGATAACATCACGTCACACAAGGAAGTCAATGACCTCATGTTAGATCACTGGAGACATCGCACACCGACACACACCGACACCCACACACACACCGACACACACACACACACCGACACACACACACACACCGACACACACACGATAGGTATTGGCACAGCGGTCACTCTTACAGGTGCCAGATGGGCTCTGCTATTTACCAGGTCCACCATTTAACTAGCATCACAGTGGAGAAGAGAAATCAAGACAATATGAGAGAGATGAACACCTGCCCAACTTAACACTCACACGTAGAAAGTTTGGAGTGAAAAACATGTTCAGGGCCTGCAGTTTGCATTTCATTTCAACATCACAATTTTGTGTAGGCGTGCACTTTAACCAAGAGATTACGAGAAATATTTCTCAAGATTACCAAGAGAGAAATATTTGATCAAGTAATATCTAATGGTAAGCAATATAAGTAGTAGAGTAAATAGGATAGGAGTAAATGACGCAGTGGTATAAACTTTGTTGTGTGATGTACTTTAAACATTCACAACAGCCTAGCTATCACTAAACAAAGCTACAGTACAAGAAATGTTACCATCTTGTGTGAGATATGCCGTCATGCCATCAAGCACTTTGACTTGTTTTCAGTCAACTATCTCTTTTTCCAAAGCAGTCCTACTTACCCAATCGACACAGACACACAGACACACACAGACACACACACAGACACACACACAGACACACACACAGACACACACACAGACACACACACAGACACACACACAGACACACACACAGACACACACACAGACACACACACACACACACACAGACAAAACTCCGCCCACCCCTGGGGCTTGTGGGACAGCGGGCTGTGACGGCATGGCACTGTCCCCCAAGCTCACACAAAGCCGCTCGTCTTGGCTGGACTCACTCCTGGGGTGACCCCCAGCCTTCTCTCTGACCACTGGCCTTCTGCGTTGCCTGCTCAGGTCTGAGGCTACAGACTGCCAATGGAGAACACCTCGGAAATCCTTCAGCTTGGTTCGAAGTTTGTGTGTTAGCAGTGAAAATGAAAATGAATTGGTGTTGACATGTCGTCTTCTATCTGGTGTGTTGAAGGCATGCGTTTTTGTTTATTGTTGTTATGAGGAGCCTTTAATTGGTAGACTTACCAGACGTTGCTGCAATGTTTACTTGGTTGGTGCAGGTTGTGTGTGTGCTTGTGTGTGTGTGTGTGTGTGTGTCACTGTCTCACCATCTGGGTGCCAGGCCAGGGTGTGGGGCACATGGGCACACACAGCTGTGTGGCAAACGCGTTGCTGATGTGCCACAGCTTTAAGAGCACCGTCTGTCACCAGGACAACCTGCACCAACCAAGTAAACATTGCAGCAACGTCTGGTAAGTCTACCAATTCAAGGCTCCTCATAACAACAATAAACAAAGACGCATGCCTTCAACACACCAGATAGAAGACAACATGTCAACACCAATTCATTTTCATGTTCACTGCTAACAGCTGTGGATGTCTGTCACGTATAAAGCCAAATAGACAAGCCACCAGTCAAGTCATGAGCTCAAGCCAGACTATGAATTGTCTTCCTTACGGATAGCCGACCAACACACATCATCCAATTGTGGGGCCACTACTCTTTCAGTACAATTTTGATAGATGTAACAGAGCACTGAAAGCCAGACTTCAAACCATTGATTAGCAGGACCTGCAAAAGTGTGTAAACAGCCTTAAACGAAATTTCGAATAGTGATACACACACACACACACACACACACCTAAAAGCATCTCCTCTCCTAGCACTACCACCATAAATCTATAAATCTAGCACACCACTTCAGCATTCCCCTTCTAGAACTGAGTCAACTGACACTTGATTCTATGCACTTGATTCTATCATCGCTGCGCTTACATGTCCTTGATATATGATAAGCACTTATGGCAGCACTAACATGTCCATGATGCACTATACGTTGATGGTTTCCCTTTTTGTAAGTCGTTTTGGATAAAGGCATCAGCTAAATGACAAAATGTAAACCTATAGCATATTCATTATCTACTACCGGAGACAAGACATATTAATGAATCATTTACGTCATGGCTGCTGGCAAACACACACACACACACACACACACCTGGCCAGATCCGAGGCCAAAACACAGCTGTGGCGCGCCCATGCCTGAAATGAAAGTCACGAGGCGGCTGAAACACCTGACTGTGGCGAAACGGAGAGCTCCGAGCGAGAGACTGACTGGGTCATTTCAGAGGATCCCAGGCAGCAGTTGTGCCGGACTCTCATATCACCTCAGCGCTTTACTTCCACCGAGCAGCACATACAGCACGGCACTTGACTCACTTGGAGCAATTACTAGTTCAGGAGGAGTAAGGATAAGTCTGATAAGTCACGCTGAGAGACAACAGGGTCACCATCGGCCATCATGCTGATTCATCTCTATAGAGCTCTCTCTGACTGGCCACTGTAGGGTTGGGCAGGGCAGGGCAGGGCAGGGCAGGGCAGGGCAGGGCAGGGCTGGACATCCCACAGAGATCAACAGAAGACCTCACCTGACCCTGGTCACCTTCAAAAGAACTTACATCACACATATGTACACACGCTCTCACGCTCGCTCTCTTTCCCTCCAAAGCGCCGGAGGCAAGACCTGACCTGGACACTGCCCTGCCCTGCCCTACTCCATGCTCACTGCCCTGGCAATGCCAGCTGCAGTGGGAACACAAACAGGCTCTCACACACACACACACACACACACACACACACACACACACACACACACACACACACACACACTCTCTCTCTTTCTCTCACCGAGAGCATTTATGCTACAGCTGTATGACTGAGGGGGAGAGAGGTGAAACCCAGCCAAACATCTGGCTCCCTGTGTGTGTGTGTGTGTGTGTGTGTGTGTGTGTGTGTGTGTGTGTGTGCGCGCGTGTGTGTGTGTGTACGCTGAGACAAACATCAAAGGCAGTTAGAGAACATCAGAGGAGAGCCAGCACCAGAGAGGAGGCGCCTCCAGAGTTACAGATGAGGCGTGGGGTCCAGAGGAAGGAGAGGGGGATAGATGGGGAGAGAGAGAGAGAGAGAGAGAAGAGAGAGAGAGAGAGAGAGAAGAGAGAGAGAGGCAGAGAGGGAGGGGGCAGACGTCTGACAGCATGTCTGCTTCATTCTGAGATGAAACAAGTTCATTAACAAACTATCCACTTTCTATGTCCTAACAAGTTACTAATTGAACCAGCAACGGAGGATAAGAAAACAGCATCGTTTGTGATGCACTGGTAGAATTCCTCATAAGAGTTTGTCATCCCACAATATTAAACATATAGTTGCTTGCTGGATTGTTTACAAAATATCTGCCACAAAATGGCCACATTTAGCACCAAAAGAGGTTGAGGACTGTAGGCCAGGCAGAAGAGGTCATTGTTGATGGTGGTCAAAATGAAGCTTTACTTTTCAATGTTTGTATTTGTGTTTGCGTGCCCATAACAACTGTAATTTGGTGTGACTTGTGGCCAAGAGGATAGTGGTGAAGGGTACCATTTTCATACAAGTCATCATTGCAGAAGAATACCATGAGATATAATGATATAATGTCAAGTCTATTTTGCCCATCCTTAAAAAAACAGGAACTGCAAAGGGAAGCTGTTGAGATTTTCACTTCCACCCAATCCCCGTAGGTCACCACCAGGTCATCCATTCTTGCCAGAAGAAGAAATCTCCTTTACTCGCAAAACCCCTCAAAGGGACGAAACTTTGGCTGTGAGGATGAGCCCAAAAAACTGGAAAATGATGCCAAAGGAAGACTAAACTTTTTAAAATATATGTATTGTATAAAATAAATGTCATGAGTTTCAGGTGAAGGAGAGATATATCTTGCATGTTGGTTTAAAATCCGTTCACACTGAGAGACATGAAACACTTCTTTCATGCTTCTCTGTCGACTCTAATGGTATGGCAGCTGAGAAGATCAAAATGTTCGACTGAGGTAATTATTCGCCAGACGTTACAGAAAAAAAGAGCACCGCTGAAGAAAAAGGAGAAGAAAAAAAAAACAAAAAGACGTGTATAAGGACCATACGAGATATTTTCTAATGAATTCCCTTTCATGCCAGTACAAAGAGCCTGTGCAGTCCATCTCCAGCGCACAAAGGCAGCCCACTGCTGCAGAGGCAGAGGAGGGGAAAGGAATGCTGCCCAGCCTGTGCCCTTGAGGGATCAGAGACCCCCGAACGAGGGGACAAGCCATGGAGAGAGAGAGAGAGGGAGTGAGATGGAGAGGGATGAAAACAGGGGGAGGGGGAGAGATAAAGTGAAAGAGAGAGAGAGAGCGAGAGAGAGAGAGAGAGAGAGAGAGAGAGGGGAGAGACAGAGGGGACGAGTGTGAGAAAAAGAGAGCGTTTTGGGAGCACTTACTCATCTGTCGATCTCCATAGCTGATGGCTTCAGCGAGAGGGCTCCAGCCCAGAGCGTTCTTCACCTTCACAGGTGCATTATGGGCCAGGAGCAGATGGGCACACTCTACACAAAAACACACAAACAAATACACAAAGTAAACAAACAAACAAACCCCATATGTCAAGAACACAAATCATAAAGATTTGTCATGTCCCCATTTCATTATACATTCTATACATTGAAAGCCTACTATAAATAGCAGACAGATAGTTACGGGTACAGATAGAGGACTGCAGTGTTTCCCATACATTGACTTATTTGTGGCGGCCCACCACAATATCAACACTGACCACCACACAATGATTTTATGTTGTACTACTTAAACTAGATGCACTCCTTTCATTGTAATGCTATGCACACCTTTGTGCAGCCTCTCTGTTCCTCAACAAACATGCATGCACATTTGAAGAATACATTAAAAAAAATCCAGCAAGGATTGTTGTTGTTGACTGTTGTTGACGACTGGCTAAATCGCAATTAAATCCAGTTAGCATCATAAGTATACGTTGCGCAAATTTGTTAAAGATTTGCGCACAAACACACTACCACCACAAATAGAATTAAATTCTGTGGGAAACACTGGACTGGCATCTGATGGGACTTCCTGCCGTGTCATCATGAACTGAAGCCTTAACCACACTAAAGGTACGACACATTACTCTCACTTAGAGTCACACCCTTGAACTATATCTATGGAACTAGTGTGGATCAAAAGTGCGCAGACAAAAAGGGCATAAAGGAAAACAAAGAGGCAAGAATCTCTCTCGAGTCAATTTCTTTAAATGTATGCATGGTATGCACCATCCCTTGTTATCCACCCTAAAGGTGTGACAGAGATTACTCACACTTAGCACAAAGCTTTTTTTTTTAATGAAAGTATACTTAAGGTTATACAACGCAGCCCACTACAAAAAGCAGAGTCACTGTTAAAGCTAGAGGAATGTTACCTGATGAAATTTCATGCATGGTCATCATGACTTGACGCTTTAACCACACCATACTGTAGGAGTGACCGATTGCACACACTTTAAAGGTGTGGCAGAGATTACTCACACTTAGCACATAGCTTTTTTTTTTTTTAAGAAAGTAGACTTAAGGTTATACAAAGCAGCCCACTACAAAAAGCAGAGTCACTGTTAAAGCTTGAGGAATGTTACCTGATGAAACTTCATGCATGGTCATCATGACTTGACGCTTTAACCACACCATACTGTAGGAGTGACCGATCGCTCACACTTAGTGAACATTCTTTAAAAAAAGTGTGCTAAGTGTGAGGAGGGAGGACACAAAAGACTACTTTTGTGGATACTATATGCTAACCAAGTTCAATAGCCACTACACTACTACCGCCCATACCTCTACCACCAAGCCCATCTCGCTGAGTATCCCCAAATCAGGTATGGCTTCAGGCACACTAAGCATAAACAAATGGTGCCAACTCAAGCATGGAGATTGGAGACATATGTGGAATGAAAAGTAAATGCAGCACAGAGAGAGAGAGCAATGCTCTGACATTTAGTTGACTAAAAAGATGGATATAGGTGCAGGAGAACATCATCTTCATATTCTCGTAATGAGTGTCTTCAGACTGTATACAGATCACCAGTTGTATAGATTAGGCTATTATGAGAACATCTGCACTGTCCTTCAATGACCTACAGTGTATGCTAGCATGGCCCTTGATCTGTGAAGAGCTTTCTATGAAGGTTGTACACTATGAATCTCTCAATATATGAGAACAAAAGGATTATACCCAGTGTGCTATTACTTCCTGTTCTGAGCCAACTGTTCATAACGGCACAACCAATACAGATTGAGATGAGATTATCATAGGTTCCTATCAAGACTAATGGATCTCTTTGAAGGTTTAAAAGGGGAAAAAACAGTGTATATCAATAAAAGAACAAAATGATGAATTATGGTTTAACAGTTACATCCCCCTTGGACACTGCATTACTAATTTTCCTTTTAAGCTTCCCCAACAGGCACAAAAGGAGGTCCCAGAAGCTAATTTTAACATCAATCTGACACCGTCCCAATGCAGGAACAAGCTCTAATTTTGGGCTGGAAACTTGGCTTCTCTTGGGAGGACCTCCTGCACAGTGCGTCTATTAAAACATAAGTGACGGCGCTTACACCAGCTTGGCTGGGTGTGTTCAAAAGTGGGGCAGTTAGCATCCCTGTAAAAAGGCCTCCCGGCTGGGTAGTCAAATTCAGGAGCAAATCCAGCTATGTTTAGACCAGACTTAAGTAAAACGAGGAATTGTGCTTCATGAACTGAACAGCAGCAACTCGCAAACGTTCAAAATAGGTACAAGATGTTTTTGATCTAAGAGGCCAAACCAGATTCACAGCACCATGTAAAGTAACCAAAACCACATTCAAATGTGCAAGTCGCAGGGAACGGCAAATAACTACTGTTTTTAAACCAATGAACTGCTACTTTTTTGGTAGGAAAGAACTGCAGAGTTGAACTAAAAGTTCTTTTGAACTGAATACATGAAAGCATGACATAAAAAGATCTGACAGAAAACTTGACTGCTAAAAATCTTCCAGGGCAAAATGAGGTGTGCATTCACATATATTTCTGATAAAGATCTGAAGCCAAACTGGCTTTGATGATTTTTGTCTTTGTAAACAAGCAGCATCCTTTAAATCGTAGGCTTGGGACCTGAACAAATATCAACCACTAGTTTGAAAGCAAAAAGCATGGGTTCGGACTACTACACTATACTTTATAGTTCCTTGCAAATAATTTGTGATGTCAATTCTGGACAATAGCTCTGAATGAACAGGTGAACACTGGGAACAGAGTGGACAAGCCATCTAACTCCACGCCGTCAACTGCCATCCTAAGAATCGATGACGGCCCTGCCACTAGCCCGGCCCGCGCCACATGCTTCCGCTGCCGGATGATGTTGGCGAGCAGTGGAAAGTGCAGCGAGCAAGAGCATCGGAGCATCATTTGGGGCCTTGGCGGCATAAGCGCAACACACATGCCCACCCCCACCCCCACCCCCACACCCTGCGCAGTGACGTAAGCCACCAAGCAGGAGCACTCACCCCTGATCTGGCCTATATTTTCCTGCCGCCTTCATTGCGTAATGCGGACAGTATTTAGTAGAAACGCTTTATGTAATGGCGGCACAGACACATGCTTTAGCAAATCTCCCATTTGCTCGGTCCCAGCCCAACAAGCCGCCACTTCAGCGGGCGAGAGGAAGGGAGGAGGCTGGCTGCCCCGCAGGATGGGCCTGGAGCCGAGAGCCTGTGGGCAGAGCCGCTGGAGTAGCCAGTAGCCAGTGGAGGTGAGGTCAGCCCTCTTAGCTCAGCAGAGAGCTACTGGAACACAGCTCTCAGCTGTGACTGGAACATTCTAATAAAAGAAGGCAATCCATCCAGCTATTCTTGTTTAGAACCTTCTTTCTACAACATTCCAGTTATACTGACAGTACCTGCTGAAGGGTTAACACTAAATGGAGTGACTGGCAGAGGGCACTTAGAACAGGACTGACTATTAAAAAGGTCCTTTGCACAGGACAGACCTATCGGAACAGAGGTCTGAACACAGTATACAACTGGGCGGCCAATGCTCTTTGTGTAGAACAGTGCTATCGGAACAGAGTTCTTAGTGCAAGACTGAGCTAGAGGAGCAGCCAGGGGCCTTTTGTACCGAGCAGAGTAACTGGAGCAGAGCTTTGACCACAGGGCCCGCCGCGCGGCGGTGACTGACAGCAGACAGGGGTATTCAGTGTATGGAGCGCTCCCAGGCTGACGTGGCCAGGGTGCAGATGGAGTACTTGTCTGAATGTATTGGCTTGTGAGGTGCGCTCGCTTAGAGGACTGCTCAAGTGAAACCTGCTCTAGTGTCTACACATGAAGCCCACTGACTGCACTGAACCGAACCAGTGATGGCCCTGACAAGACAAATCAAACCAGATTGTATTGTCTCTGTGTTCTCATTACAAAATACATCATGAGCTGAATGAAACAATGATCATAATAAAAGATGAAACTGGCCATTATGCAATACCTTCCCACTTCTGGCTATAGGCTACCATTTGCTCTTTTATTATATCAACTGAGCTAGAGAGTAGCAAACCATCTGGTTCATCAAAAAAGAGCTTTAAAAGAACACTGACGCCCCTGTTAAACTGATCAATTGATGATGAAGCATTTGCATTTATTAAATGACCATTTAAATTAATTAATGACAACAACCACTTTGCTCTTCAGTGGGAAGATGTTGATTATAAATGGAAGTGATGACGTAGCACACACCACAGTTCAGTTTCATCTCCTCTGCCTATCGTTCCTCTGCATCCATGTGAGGTGTTCTCCATGTCTGTGTGTGTCTGTGTGTGTCTGTGTGTGTCTGTGTGTGTCTGTGTGTGTCTGTGTGTGTCTGTGTGTGTCTGTGTGTGTCTGTGTGTGTCTGTGTGTGTGTCTGTGTGTGTGTCTGTGTGTGTGTGTCATACCATGAGATGCTGAAATGGTAATGGTCTTCTCTCCTACTGTTTGACAGTCTAACACCCTGCCAGCTCTGCCCTTCTGTGACATTTCCTGGCAAATATCTATGAGTGATGCGCTTCATCCGCCTGACACACGCAACTCTCCAGACACGGTCTCATGGATATTTGACACTGGAGGAATTTTGTGTGTGAACTGCACGCACGGAACCCAGAACAGCACAGAACACAGAACACAATGTGTTCTAGAATACGCTATGTAGAGCAAAATAACAACAGTCATCATTGCAGAAGTATATTAAAAACGGCAGAGCGGAGTATCAAAAGGCTTTTGCCTGTATGCATAACACTCCAAACTTTTCCATATTGTTGGATGTCAAAGTGTACTAGTAAGTGGCATGTTACTGATAAGGAAACTAGTGCACTACACGCACAAGGAAGTGATTCAGCTTAGGGTTGTTAGTCATCGATCCATCCCCTCACTGGATACTGAAATAGCATCTGTTCTTCCCTCACACATCAGCAAACGTCTATTCAGCACTACAACACAACTCCCACTCTGAGTGCTCAAACCTTGATACACACTCACCTTTGTGGCCCGTCATGACTGCAAGATGCAGTGGTGTGTTCCCTGGAGAAAGGGAGAAAAAAGAGAGAGAATGACCATTAAGCTTTGAACATTATTAAAAGCCACACTAATACTTAGCCTTGTTTTTTGATGCAATGGTCAACATCAACGTGTTCTTCTTACCGGTCCAATCATAGTTACATTAGCTGTGTGAGATTAGTTGTGTGACATGACTTATTCCAAATTAAATCTTAAGAGTAAAATTAAAAAAAAAAAACCTACTATATGTACTTTTAGAGCCATTTTATTATCAACATTCATTCTGTCGAGCACCATGGCCTGCAAAGCAACAGAATATGACCCAAAAAGATGCCCTCTAGCTAGTTGAGCTGTAAACAGGGTAGCCTAATAATTAGCTTCTATTAGGCAGAATCTTGAGCTGACACATTCACAACGCTGAATGAGTCTTGCCTTTCATTAGTTATGCTCTGTGTAGTAGAGCAGACCAAAAAACAGAACAGTCTTTGAAAGACCTCCTAACGTGTGCAAAAAAACAGAGTCCAATGTCTCATCATAATAGAAATACTGATGACCAAACTAATGAGACAGTGTTAAGGCTGACTGGATCCAGGGCAAGCACTGGACACTGTCTCTCTAAGATGACAATGGGAGCACTGTTCCTGCCCAGGGTTTGGGGGAGACTCTTAATCCCAAATGGGCTTGCCATTCACACGAAATTATGTTATTGCCTTTATCTTGCTTTTCTCAAGTATTCCTCATTACTGCTAACAGGAATGGGATATTGATTAAACTACTGGTATGACATCTATTGGCTCACTGCACCTGCTCTCTAAACTGTCAAATATGCCACTAAGAGGTTTTACGTTATAAGGGGGTAAAACACACAGTATATAGTTGTGTTTTGGTCATGCACTCGTCATATAAATCCCCCAGCCAATCCTGTATTATTGCATTGAATTATTGTAGCGGTGTCATTTCTCTGGATGACTTTTTAGCATACACATAGGGAGGTGCCAATGGGCTGCATTGATAACCTGAAGTGCCCTGGGAAAGATCACAAGCTAGGCTTAGATGACTCCGTTCTCATGTCTCTTACAAATCAGTAGGATCTCTGTGACTGTTCAGTTCTAAAGATGTAATACGAGCTTTTGTTGTTACTCTTGTTCGTTGTTCGGGTGGCCACGGGCGCCCTGCATGGCCTACGGGTACTACTGTAAGTAGAGGAACAGTGCTAGCGTAACGTTAGCATCGGTTCACAGAGAGGAGGGCAACTGGATATCAATAAATGTAGCACTAAGTAATGGTTCACAGCGGTTGGTTAGGTTTAGCCCGTTAAAGCAATGTGTGCTGATATGTGTCACAGACAAATAGCCTACAAAAGGTACAAAGCAACCTAAACAGCTAACAGCTAGCCTACCTCTGAACTGTAAACATTCAAGCAGCTCTGATATCGCTAACTTCAAGTGGCAGCTATAATGTTACTACATGCAGCTGGAACTTACCATGCACATCCTTCTGAGCAATATTCTGAGTTCGAATGAGTGACGATAATCGCCGTACATCTCCTTTGACCACACATTCGTGAACTGGAAAGTCTTGCTCTGGTTGAATGATGGGATTTTTATTTGTATCATCGATGGTGTCTGAGGTTGCAATTGTATTAGTGTTTGCATTGACTTGCGTTTGTTGCTGATTATGTTGCTGTTGTGTCGCTGCAGACTTGGTTATCTTGTGATTGCTGAATATCTTGTTAGCTTTCCCTTTACCACTAGTAGTCCTAGTTGATGATGTGAATGTCCCAGTTGCAGCGTCCTCGTCCGGTTCCAGTAAATCCTCATCTTTGCTCGGTTTGTGATCCTTACGAAGGGATCGGATCTTTTCTCCTGTCATCTTCTAAATAGACGGATGCACAGATCAGGATGCAGCTTTTGACGACCCGTTGGAAATAGTAATTTGTCGCTGGCAAAAATGCCAGTGGAGGATTACACAACAACAACAGTGAGTCGCACAACATGAAAACTTCAAGTTCTTCAACAGAAACATGCGGCAACACAAGTAAAGCTGAGTACTTCCAGATATATGAACAGTTTTTCCTTTCCGTGTTTCAGAAGCGGCACTGCCCTGCTTCAACACACAGGTCCAACGGCAGCTGAGTTAAGTAGCGCGTAGGTAGGAAGTAGTAGGAAGACCCACCTGCCATCTTCCGCTTAGGATCTCGCGAGACTTTGCTACTTTTTTTTTATTTTGGTACGGTTTGCAAGTTCTACTCCGCAGCTACCGTGGCTGTGTTTGTGCGTAAAAGAGAGCCTATTTTCGCTCGAATTATTTTAGAGACAGCTTTATCTATTTGTTATGCTGATCAACTAATATCAACATAAACCCTTCTTCCCAAAGTCACAAAAAAAACGGAATTGGATAGGGTTGCGCCCGGTTGCGCCACGGAATTATGTTTGTATGTCTCCCTCTATCGCTTTATCCTGGAATGATACAAATATGTTTGACGTGAAACATGACAGATTACCCAGATTTCTGATTGACCATTCATATAGGCTAACTTATTGTTCTTCGTTTTAATAATACATACGTTATTATTATGGGTAACATGTGTGTATTTCATTAAGCTTATTATGACTACAATGTGGGTCATTTAGTAACTAGGCTACTAGTTTATCAACCCAAACTAAACCTGATGATGTGTGGGTTTTAGTTTTTTTTTTTTTTTTAAACGGTGGTTATATTTTAAACAGTATGCCAATAAGACATCTGAACAAACCAACCTATGAATGCGGACACTGTTGGTTACATCAGATGTGTTCTCAATTTTTTTGATTGGTTGCGTCTCATAGCCTACTAACAATTTACTTTCTCACCATCCTGTGTGCTCTGCAAACAAGATCACGTGGTGCAAACGCCCCTGAGGGTGGGCCAATCGATGTCATGCTTTATGTATATGGATTCAGTCATTGGTCAATTAAGGGGACTTGTCACTAGACGGTACTGTTAAATGCACACGTTGCTTTCAGATAGGTTAAGTTATTCAACAATAGCTGTACAGTGGCGACGTGACCGGCATCTCAGGGAACTGGCAATTGAAATATAGCCGCTTGAATCTGGATTTACAAATGGCTTCACACTCTCAGAACGACGTTTCAAACGGATTTCGTGATGAATTCAAGTCTTTTGCCACAGATGCCATACACGTCGGCCAGGAGCCGGAGCAGTGGAAGTCAATGGCCGTTGTGCCACCAATATCTCTGTCAACCACATTCAAACAGTATGGCCCAGGAAACCATGCAGTAAGTCTATTTTAGTTGCCCGGTTAAATTGATCGTCAATATGTACTTGTTCTGTGGTATTTGACCAAAAACATCCCAAGAACGTGTAACGGTTTGCTAGCTTAATTGGAGGGCACGATTTCGCTAACATCAAAGCAGCATACGGTTGTGCATGTGTCGCTAGTTGTATTTTTGGTCAAAGCGGAAGCATTCAAGTTGAAGTGCAAAGGCTCTTATCGTGTTTATGTTATCGTGTTATCTTTTACAAAGTTAGGCTGCGTTGTGTCGTCCTCTCAATACATTTCGAGATAAAATAGTCAGACATGGCGAAAGAGGAAATGGGTTTAACATTGACGTTGCATTGAAGGCGGTGAACTGAGGTGAATCATAACATGCGTAATGTTAGCCTTTGATTGGATGTTGTATGACATGGCAAAATATGTAATGTTCGCTAATGGCATCAAAGCAACAGGTCAGCCTTCTTCGTTTGTGTTCTCAATTTCATCTAAAACGGAAGATGGTTAGTGTTTGATTATTCTCTAGTTTCAGTTGAGTGAAGCAGCTATGTTGCACCCCATTAAAAAAAATACACGTGTAAGATGATGCAATTTTCAGATGAAATATACATTACCCTTTACATAGATTACCCACGACATGTAACTGTAAGGGTTGATAATGTAAGTTATTGTTTTCCATTAAAAAAAACTTTTGTGTGAATTTCAAAGGGGTTTGAATACAGTCGAAGTGGAAACCCCACTAGGAATTGCCTTGAGAGAGCTGTAGCAGCCCTGGATGGCGCTCAACACTGTAAGTTAACCATTGAAGTGTTTAATGATGTTTTATTATTGAAAATCCTTTCTGTTGTATAGGTATGATTTTTTGTGTGTGTGTGTGTGTGTGTGTGTGAGAGAGATAATAATGATGTACCAATTCATGGCAGTTGAAATGTATTTGGAAAACTAACAACTTTATGATGTAATCTGTCAGGTATGGCTCTGGCTTCTGGCTTGGCTGCCACAATGACGATAACGCACATGCTGAAGGCAGGAGATGGGATTGTGTGCATGAATGATGTGTACGGAGGTGAGAGCTGCCCACTTCATACGCAAGAGTAGCGGCGGTGGTGGTAGTTCTGCTGATTATGATAAGCACTATACGGTCTAGTCTGTGGCTGTAATTGGGGGACTTGAGTTTTCTATCTGTTCATTTTATTTCTTGTGTACTTTTAAAAACTCGTCAAAGCCCATAGTTATTCAAAAATGCCACTGTTCACAGGAACCAACCGATACTTCAGAAGGATAGCTGCTGAAATCGGTATGGACGTTTCCTTTGCGGACTGTACGAAGCCTGAAGTTTTAAAATCCGCTCTTAAACCAAACACAAAGGTAAGATGAGCTGTGTGAGCTTTTATTTTTATGTTTGTTCTTTTTTTTTTTTTATGGCAGCTTGGCATGTACACCTGCTGAGTGTATTCTTAAGTCAGCACCTAAGGCATGCACTTATCAGATTTGAGACCTCAATAGGTGAGTTTTTTTTTTCTCTGGATCTCCACACCCTTGGACTAGTCACGATGAGTTGACAGTACAAATTACATGGGAGTGAAGAACTGTTAACTTTGCAGTCCAACCAGTCTAGAATAAATCTTTGTTTTATGATGTTCTAAAAAAATGTTGACATGAAATAGCCTCCGGTGCTGATATAGCAGTTGGTTTTGGCATGTTTTTCATGTTACATTCACATTCATGTTTTCATCCAGTAAACCTGATAGATTACAGCCCACCTTGGTAGGACTAGCTATGTCTCCCCTTCTCCTGGAGAAAGTGTGCATGCTATTTCTTATTAAAGCACATGGATTTGTTTACCAGCTAGTGAAACGGTTAGCATAAGTTCAGCAGAACAATGTGGATGTTACAAGGTAAGAAACATGATAAAACGAGTCTCCTGTTTCTCACTTCTCTTACCGGGATGGTAAGTCCCAATGTTGCAAGGTTGGTTTTAGGCCTGGGGATGTTAGCGGGAGCAGGGAAAATCACAATTTTCACCGGAACATGTCATTTAATCATCCAAATGATTTCTAACAGGTTTATTAAGTTGAAATATTTGCCAAGTTCCCCTTAAAGAAGTTAATGTTTTCTGAGAAAGGCCCATCATTCCAAGTTTGATACTTTCTGGGTATTTATTGGTGCTGTCATATTTGATATTTTGACATCACTATGCAACATTGACCTGGAAAATCTTGCTTTGTCATGGAGAGTTGTACTAGTGTAGGTGTTGGTGTGAGCTGTGATATTTCTGTACTCACATACTTGTGCTTGAATGTACATAAATAAAGGTGCATTTTTAATTGTGTTTTGTAGCTGGTATGGATCGAAACCCCAACCAACCCTACCATGAAAGTTGTGGACATCAAAGCCTGTGCTGAGATTGCACACCAGCACAATAAGGACATTGTTGTTGTTGTGGACAACACATTCATGTCAGCTTTCTTTCAGGTACGGCTTTTAACAAGGCATTTGCACTCCAGTTCAAAGTGAAATGACACATAGATGAACAACTATAGCAGTAGAAGCACTAGTTTGGGGTGGTACCCCTTTAAATGTTTTTTTTTGGGGGGGGGGTTTGGTGATATAACTGCAGTTGGTACAGTGAACAGTCGTAGTTAGTAATAGGGAGTCCTTACATTTGGAGCAAATTGATTATAAACAGAAACATAGACTTAAATCATTTTGGAAATAGACCTAGAACATGGATGGCCCACCGCTGTGGATGGTTGAGTATATTTAAGGAGAAAAAGGAGAAGCGTGTCAGAAAAAAACATGGAACAGCTATGGAAAACATAATGTTGAATAAAAAATATGTATTCTGAAAATATGAATGAATATGTAGTGACTTTTTTTTTTATTTGGTTTACCTTTACTTTTAACTTTCTGAATAAGTGCATAACTTCCTGGTTCATGTACTTTCCCTTGAATCCTAAACATTTGTTAGGGCTGTCTCTCACCCTGTTGTCTCCTGCATATGTTTTCTCTCTATACAATAGCGCCCCCTGGCTTTGGGAGCTGATATCTGCATGTACTCTGCGACAAAGTACATGAACGGTGAGCACAATTACTATCTGAACCTGTCTAGCTAACTGTACTGTACCTAATGACATAATTCTACATGAGCTTTCATTAATCACAACCGTGTCTTGTTCTCCCAACCCTCAGGTCATAGTGATGTTGTCATGGGTCTAGTCTCTGTTAACAGGGAGGATTTGTATGAGCGACTGAAGTTTTTACAGAATGGTGAGTGTGGTGATTGAGAACTGTAGTGTAAAAACAATGATTTTCTTATCAGTGATTATTATTACTTGATGTTGGCATCAGTTGACTTCTGAAATAGTGAGACAACATTGCTTCAAAACATGGCAAAGAGTGCATGTGTGCGCGATTTATGCGTGTGTTTTGTATTTGTCTCTTTGTAAAGCTCTTGGTCCTGTGCCGTCCCCATTTGACTGCTACCTGTGCAACCGGGGCCTGAAGACCCTCCACCTTAGGATGAGGCAACACTTCAAGAATGCCCTCGCTGCAGCTAAGTTCCTGGAGGCTGACCCCAGGGTGGACAGGGTCATCTTCCCTGGTGAGTCAGTGCTTGAGAGGGGTGGGGGTGGGGATTGGGGGGGGGTGTACTGAAATGCTAAAATTATGTACACTTGGCAGGAAGAAGGGGTTGGGGGCATTCTTTAATATTATTGTTAAAATTGTGTAGGCTGGCTATCACCAGACTGCGCCTGGTGGATAAGCTAGTTTGTGATTGGTTCCAGCAAACGTGGACAGGAAGCAGGAGGGAGAAATGTGTAGGTTTCCAGCATGGAGGTATTAGGTGCGTTTGCGATGAACTGCGGCTGACTTAGGCTGACTTAGGCTGGCTTCATACGTCAACGAGAGCTGCAGAGTCTTAGCAGGAGGGGCGACTAGCACACGCAGCTCATCCCGGACAGTCTGACTGAGCTTACGTACCTGAAGTTACTCGCGAGAGACCTGGCTGGAGACCTCGCGGTAGATATCGCGGTAGATATCGCGGGATTCTGTATTAAATACAGTAAAACTTTTATTCTTGCTCATTAAAATGAGCATGGTGACTGACGAAATAAATTGATATGATGTGTTTAAATAAACCACTGTTGTCATACAGTTAACAGGCCTGCATTGCAGCACATTAATTAAATATCAAGTGTTTTCCGTGTGTATATATTTAACCAACAGCATAAAATAGCAGAGTATCCTCACGTTTTCAGTAGGCTAGCCTACCGCTGTTCCAGAAATCACAAATAAGAAGGTATCCGTTCGATTTCTGTTCATTTTAGCAGATTCTAACGTAAGGAGCAAAGATTCTAGAACAGAGCAAGATGGATCACAGGGACAAGCTCTAGCGTCATCCCAGACGTTGGTTTTAGTGCAGTTGAACTGATTCGTCTTGGTCCGCTCTAGTGTCTTGGGTAAGGAGGCAGAACGAGACACCTGTCATACTCGTCATGGGGAGATTCCTTCCAAACGGCCCTATCACAACTTTGAACTGACGTCATTGGGGAGGGTTTTGGCCAGCGCAGTTGCTTAAAAACGAACTGCGCTGAACTGCGCTGGCTGAGCTAAGACGCAGTCTCCCGAGATCTTGTATGGACATGTGACATGATGTCACGGGGGTAACTCCCACCGCGACTGCAAGAAGTCGGACATGATTTCTAACCAGTTTGCATTTCGTCTGTCCCAGTATGCACTCTGTTTAACCCAGCATGCATCACATCAAGTCAGATCTGCGCAGATTTTCGTCAAGTCAAACGCACCTATTATATATAACTGGAGAGAGTGACTAAGTCCCGCCCTCCATACAAATGAATGGCCGATGCTAGGCTAGTAAATCCAGCCAATTTTCGTCAACGCCATATTGAACACTGGAGCTCCGATCCAGCGCCAGTCGGCTCTGACCATGCGCAAAGTTCCAAAGCTGGAAATGACGCATGGACCTACATTGATTTCTATTGGACATTCTGTAAAAAGAGAGTCATCCTCCAGTTCAGACGGTGGCGATAATGCACATACCTTGCTTGCCGCGTAACAACAAGCAGAAAAAGTTGCTCGGGAACGCACACCTGAGTCCAGTGGAGTGTCGCACGGAGTAATGATTGGCTGTAGGTACCTGTCCCCCAACATGTACGCGCATGAGAGCTCGTGCCCCACACAGATTTTCGTGCACGGAGCTGGTTCTAAATGCTCCATGAGGCGCCATACTTGAAAATGGCGCTTGCTAACTTTCCGAAGCTAATCAACACGGCCTTGACCCCCTGGTTTCCAGACTGAGCTGAAGGGCAAAATCCAAATCTCCAGCAGATCGGGCTGTAAACTGGGCGGTGTAGATCGGCTGTATGGCCTGCTGGATAGAAGGAGACTGAGGCTGAGCGTGTCTGTTCTGCTGCCCCCCCCCCCCACAGGTCTGCCCTCCCACCCGCAGTACGAGCTGATGAAGAGGCAGTGCACTGGCTGCCCAGGGATGATCACCTTCTACATCAAGGGCAAGCTGGAGCACGCCACCACCTTCCTCAGCAACCTCAAGGTGAACAGGGACGCACGCGTCTAGAAAGTTCTCTCTTGTTCTAACACTACGGTCCTTATTATAGTGTACCACAGTGATGAACGATGCGTATTATATGAGTATAAGTATCTGTATTTAGTGTGTGATGTCATGTAGGCCCCTTGTTATGATTGGATAACTTCTTCTGTAAGGTGTCATTCCAAAGAAGTAATGGAATGCTGTACAGCTCTGGCCTCTAATAGGGAGGGAAAGTGAAAACCAGCGCCCCAAGTGGTTGCGTTCCTATCGAAAAGCAGCTCCAATGTCAAGTCCCATAGACCGACTTTTCAAAAAAATACTACGCAGCTATACCAGCGATCTTATCCACCAAAAATATTTTTCAGTCGACATACTGTAATAATCTACTAACTGCGAAAATATCAGACTCTATTTCGCCTTATTTAAAAAAACCGTAATTGCTCGTTTCATTTCATAAATGGACTACAACTTCAAGTGACGTGACACCCTTCGACGACGTTACTCACCTAGCATGGTTTGTTTATTAGCCTGTTAGCTAGTTGGTTAGTTAGTAGACAATCACACTTACTGCCAGCTCTTGTGTGAGTAGGAGCACAACACAAGTTATCCCAACATAAAGGTAATTACCACGCGGTTTACATCGCTCTCTGTTATTACAAAAATATGATAAGCAAGTTAAGCAAATTGCCGTTTTGATCAGTTGGAGATGGAGCGCCCAAACTGGTGACGTCAAATGCTACTGTAGCTAGCTACTGTAGTTCGTTATCACCATGTTACAAACAAACTCAAAACAATTAAACTGATCCTAAAAAATAAAGTATGACCACTAGAAGCAATAGAGCTGACCTACATGGATAGCATATTGAAGGCATTTAACTAACTTCCGATCGTGGGCAGAGATATATTTTTTCTAAAAGAAAATCCAATCAACTCCCGCTAGCCTCTAGGAACGCAACCACCAGGTGGCGATGAGATTACTTTCCCTCCCTATAGCTTTGCTCTTTTCTGTGGGGAACTAAATATCAGTTCAGTTAAAGGGTCACTGCACCCTAAAATAGGTTTTTTGAGCTGTTGATTGATTGAAAATACTCATAAGTGGTGAACTGTACTATTACCAGGGTTAATATTGACAAAAATCGTGTTTCTCGACAAAAGTAACATTTCGTCTGATTTTGTATTGGAGATTTGCTCTCTCGCGCATACTACCGTTTGAAAACATGCCATGGCATGTTGGTCCAAAATACTATTGGAATGCTGACGTTGTCCTGCACTTCTAGTCCGACACTACGTCACCGGGTCGTTACAAATTAGGACTGAAACGCCCCAACACCTGCTGCCCTGATTAGCCTACCTGTGATAAGCCATGTCTGCAGCACTCATTCCCAGATTGACACGAAATCACCATGGTTGATTGGTTGCAGCAGTGCTGCACTCTCTCTCCAAATTTCAGAACGTCTCGCCCATTTTGAAAGCCGTTTTCAGAAATGTGAAGTGGGTGGAGTTATGGGGTGAAGTGACTCTTTAATGAAGATCAGTCTTGGCTTATACACTAATCCAGCGAAACACGGAAGTAACACAAAACCGCCATTACTGCGTGCCTGGCTGCTAAGAAATTAGCCCGTTGGTTCCATAGGCGGCTGTTGCAGAAGTTAGCTGTCATTAATACACGTCTTAATACCTTATGGTGTTAATAAATTACCTTCATTGGTAAGTTTTGGTACAGTCTGACATCATTGATCCAATGTTCCCTTTCACCTGACATTTTCATTCATTAGCAGTCCTCTTGTTAGACATTCTCTGACAGGATGCTTTCATTGAAAAGCACAGACAAGTGTCACTCGTCACACTCGCAGGCACGCAGTAATGGCGATATTCAAGATGGCAGCGCCCATAAAGTTCGCGCTGGATTAGTGTATAGGTTTGCCCGCAGTTGAACCCTTTTGCCCTTCACATTTGCCAGTTGGCATTGGGCACACGGAACTTGGCATTCTGTTTTTTTTCCGAGGAGGCTGTGTTTGATTTCAGTCATGAAGGACAGCTATTACATTGCTGATGTCAGCAAGCTGGCAAAAATGATTAATATAGATTTCCTATTGCTAATGCTGACCTCTTGAAAGACCTTCCTCAAGCACATCCAACTTTTGTTTTGTATTCCAACTTGTTCAAAATTGGTGTAGTTGGACAAACATAAATCATTTTTCACATATTGGTATAATTCAGGTTCATTTTGAGACTGGATTGTTGAGCCCATGCAAAAGGCTCTTTGAAGTGCTAATTTAGCCTAATTGTCCCTTTTTGCTGTGTTTCGCCTTTAGTTGTTTGCACTCGCTGAAAGCCTTGGAGGTTATGAAAGTTTGGCCGAGCATCCGTAAGTATTGCATGAATAATTAACCACACTTTGATAGTGGTTTTATGGTGTGCTAAGAAGCAACGAGTCCCCCATTTAATAAATTTAATTAATCAAGGAATGGAGAAGCTGTGCTCTTAACTCTGGCTTGTTTTTGTCATTTGTCTTGTGAAGAGGCTTTTATATTGATGCAGCATGTTGTGTAACTTATGGTTAGAACTACACAAAACTCTTTTTTTCTTGTTTTAATGTATTCTCCATGTTGCACACATGTTTTTTTTATTATTTATTATGTTTTCATTATTTCAAGTCAAGTTTATTTATATAGGCCTAACGCATTTCATACACATAGGTCATTGAGTGTGCACAGAACATACAGTAGCACTAAAAGGAACAAACCAGTACAGTACTACTCCCCACGAGTGCAATTTTCTGGCGTGTTGAGATCACACATCAGGTTTCAATTTTCAAAACAGAAGAATCCTCAATTCAGAACTGAGCTATTTCTAGTCAGTTATTTGACTCCGAGTTGGCCTGAATGTACAGTAGAGCCACTGCTCTCAAAATAAAGAGCAGTCCTATCTGTGTGGTTGGAGGTATGTGTTGTAGTGTTTGGGCCACAAGGGGGCATTAGTGTTTTGAAAGAAATGGTTAACACTTAGTAAGTGCACGTTGTGCAGCAAAACACTGGGTTATTTTTCAGTGGCTGTTCATTTTCTTTGCATGTTAAATTCAGCAATGTGTATAAACTGCTGAAAATCCTTTGGAAAGGGGGTTTCCAAATGGTACTGTGTATTATCTTATATCCCCACACACAGCAAAATGTCAAACAGTGGGTTCTAACACCATGGCAACATCTGTCTCTGCAGAGCCTTCTTAACTCTGTGTTCTGTTTGGGTCTCCCAGGGCGATCATGACCCATGCGTCAGTGCCTGAAGAGGAGAGGGTTGTTCTGGGCATCAGCGACACCCTCATCCGCTTGTCCGTGGGCCTGGAGGACGAGCAGGACATTATTGATGACCTGGACCAAGCCCTTGCTGCTGCTGTAAGTCTCTCTCTCTCTCTCTCTCTCTCTCTCGTCCACATATTGCACGTATTGCTCACGTGAGCTTTCACACATCCCTACCCCCACCCGTGAGCTTCCACACCTCTCACCACCACCTCCCCCACTAAGTGTGTGTGTGTCACTGATAGACAGTCTTGTCACTTTTGTGTCTCTATTTGACAGTTCCTTCTCCAGTCGTTCCCTTATCTCTTGTGCTCACTCACTTTAACTCTACCATTCTGTCTTATACGCATGCACTCCTCGCTTGCACTCTCTCGCTTGTTCCTTTACAACAAGCCCACCCCCGCACACACGTTTTCTCTCTCTGACTCGCTCTCTCAGACCTTTTCATCTGGTAGTAATTCATCTTTGCTCAGAAGCTTCCAAATCTTCCTTTTACTGGAACCAAGGTTCCTTCCCGTACAGTGACATTAACAGGGGGGGTGGGGGGGGTCGGTCAGGTGACTGTCTTTGATGGCCAGTGCCTCATTAGTGTGTGTGTGTGTGTTGTCTTCGCCTACATCAGGCTCTACAGTTATTCCTAATTAGGTTGCACACTAAGACGGGTTTTGGGAACCTTTGGAAAAAGACTCCCTCCATTGCTGATTGTTTCCAAGCGGCTGCTCTGAGAATGTCCCCCTCTTGGTCTGTGTGTTTCGTTATTTATGTCCACTCTGCTGGGAAAATAAGGAGGCCGCTGTTGAATCAAGACAGAGTGGCCTTGGCCCAAAGCTGACAGTCAGGTCTGAGTTTATTTTATTTTATTTTAATTTATTTATTTATTTTACCTCTGTGCTACGCTATCCCTGAGGGAGGGTGGGTGGGTGGGTAACATTCCCCTATACTCCCCAGTGTCCTTGGAAACTGCAGCAAGGTGTTATTGTGGTGTGTGTGTGTGCATGTATGTGTGCCGCTGTTTGTCTCAGGACTCAGGTTCTACCCCATGGGGGTTTCCAGCATTAAACGCCTTGACCACTCAATGCTCTGGGTTTGCCTTGTTTTGGGCAGGCTCAGGCTGGTTTGTGAATGTCTGTGAAATTGGTCCCATTTACTATTTCGCAATCTGAACACCTACTAACACCCTTTGGGAAATGAGTTTGAACAACAAAATGGCTGTTTGTGCTCTGTCGTGGTTTGGTGTTAGAGAGGTGGAAATTTAGAGTGCATTACGTGTGCGCCTGTGTGTGTCTTGGTCCTTTTCTTGTCCAAGCATCAACCTGGCCTGAGGCCTTATTTACACGTAAGGAAAAACAAATATGTTTTCATGTGATTATGTTTGGCATTTACGCACTTGAAAAATCAGGACTTACTTGACTCAAGATGCTACCCAACTCCCGCTACCCATCTCACAACTTGACTACTGTAATGCCCTCCTGATGGGTCTCCCAGCCTACACAGTAAACCCCCTTCAGATGATTCAGAACGCAGTGGTGCGCTTGGTCTTCTACCAACCCAAAAGGGTGCATGTTGCTCCATTGCTCATCCAGCTACACTGGCTACCATTGGCCACCCGCATCAAATTCAAGTCTCTAACGGTTGCCTACAAAGTAGTCTCCCCACCTACTTGAATGCCCTTATACAGGAACATGCTACCACACGACCGTTATGCTCCTCAGACGAACGACTTCTAGCTCTACCACCGGCAAGCTCAGGCCAATCCAAACTTTTTTCATCTTTTGGTCCTCGTTGGTGGAACGCACTAGTTCCTACTAGAGTAGGGACATCTCTCTCCATTTTCAAAAAGCTTCTGAAGACCCAGCTCTTAAGAGAACATCTCTCATAGCACTACTTACAACTAGTCCTGCTGGTCCTTGACTGACCACCAATTGTACCTGTTGAGGTGTCCGCGACCATGGCAACCTTGACCGAGACAAGAAGGAGGCAGTCATTCCGAGCCTCATTCCCCCTCTGGACAATTGCAGTCATTGATGCACTTATTCTTACTGCACTCTACCTTTTTAATTTTATCCTAGGATTGTTGTTAGTAAACTTTTTAAGCTTTTTAATGCAATTCTATGTTGTAAGTCTCCTTGGTTAAAAAGCGTCAGCCAAATTTATTGTAATGTAATATGTTTTGATTTGGGAAAACAGGCTGGAGCATGTAAACCACATTATTTCATTGTGAGGTGATGTTCCCTTGTTTATTTGAAATCTCTGATTGACCATCTGTTTGCCCAATGTGTTCGGCACCCTTCCCCACCTCTTTTTAGCATCGGTGTGAATGGAATTATTTTTCAAATCAGAGGGGAAAATATCTGTGTTTCAGAATACCCTGCTGCATCTCGGCGTGGTCTGAGAGCTGGACCAGGAAGCTTGGTTTCCCGTTCCCAGTTGTTCCAAACTATCACGCTGTCTATTGCAGAGACTGCCTAGAAAATGAAGATGGACGCATTCAATGAGACTCGCTCCCTGAAGCTATACTGTGCAGTGATGGGTTTGGGGTTAGGCGTAGGGGAAGAAATCCTATTACATTTCCTGGCAGTGTTTAAGGATTGCGGTTGGTGTCCTCCACTCCTCCAAATGCGAGGTTAATTATCTGCACCTACAACCGCTTAAGTGCTCTTGGGGATTGTTTATTGTCAGCTTTGCTAATTTCTGGGGTGTTGTTTATTTATTTATATTTCATTGAACTGTTGCTCAGTCAGCATGGTAGATTAGTCCTCCGCAGGGCAGTTTGGCAGCCGCCCCACTCTGCTGTGTGCCTACAGTAGCTTGTACTGGGGAAGGATGAGATGGTGGTGATGACTATTATTATGATGATAATGGTGACGACAAGAGCCTCCTTGGCCCAGGAACATGTATTTCTGTCTAGAGTGTTTTCCTTGATTGTTAATATCTCTCTCTGTCTCTCTCTCCACCCCCCTCTCTCTCTGTCCCTGTCTTTCTCTCTTTTCCCCCTCCCCCCCAAATCCTCTGTCATTCTTTGATTTGATGTGAGCAGCATCCAAAGAAGAAGTGAGTTCCGCCCACGTGCGTGGGCCTGATGGCTTTCATCTTGCTGCTGGATAGATGTTCCTTATGCACTTTCCTGAGGAACGTGTCCGGAGAAGAGCTTCTACGCACATATGAATGCACTCATCAGGGAACAACTCCTCTCAATAAACAAATACATGCCTTCTTTAATTCACATATTTTACATAACAATGACAACAACTGGGCTATTAGGATATTAGCTGTTTTCTCAAATTGTGTATTTTGCATTTGTGTTGCATTTGTTTTAAATGAAGCATTTGCATTTGTTGCATTTTGTTGCATTTGTCTTAAATGAAGGTTACTGTAAGGCCTAGACTTGACACCCTGGTCCCAAAGGGTTAGCTTAGTCCAACTAGTTTCCCTTGTCATTTCAATGTGACTATTGGCTTATGCTAGTATAATACTGTTACCTCACTGTAGTTCCTAGAGTAGCTAAGGAACGTTAGACACGACATAAAATGAAACCTACTGTACAGCCTTGTTGGGCTTATAGCTTTGCATAAACGGTAAATAAAGGCACAGCAACGAGAAATGTAACAATCTATTCTTCCGCTAAGAAATCTATTAGCCTATTTCACAAGATGTCGCCACTGTGTAAACTAACTTCCTCTGGAACAGCTCAGTCTATAGGAAAGACAGAAACAGGAAGATGTTTTACCTTGCCAATTAAGGCATCATTAACATCAACTAGGCCAGACACCTGGACACTGTGAAATTGGCTCATTTCTTCTATCAGAATGTTTGGCAGGCAACACAGGAATTTTAACTTTTGTATCAATATATGGCGGCACAGAAATATACAATAAAATGTGGTCAACGCGAAAGGTTTATGTTGGGTTTTACCATGGCTTTCAACCAATCATAATGAAGGACTGGAAGTATCCGTATCAGAATTAGCAATCTACAGTACTTGGTGTGTGGTTTTGTGTCCTCCCCGTGGCAAGATAGGTGATGCTGAGATGGGTCTCTAAATTGGCTGTGTGGCCTGAGAGCTTCCATTAGTCTTTTGTTGTCACTGTCATGAGTCATAGTCATTCTCTTAAGTGGATTTGTGTTAATGACGAGAAGCCCTCATTTATTAAGCTGTTTCTCGCTTGGTCGTGTGTATCATGGGGTGCAGTGGAGGCAATGAAGCTGTGGTTTGTCAACTGATAACATCTACAGCACAAGGCATTTTCTTCTCTAATCATCTCAGGACATGAGGACTTTTTGGGTCGCCATTGTTGTCTCATTCCTCTAATATGTATTTGTTAAGATTCAAGGAATAAGACTATTGAACAGCAATATACGTGAACAGCAATGATTTGGCTCTTGCAGGGATTTATTTTGGAGCCAAGGAAGGGGTGATTAGTTATTGAATGTCTGATGATTGTTGCTGAGTTTTTGGTCAGATTATTTGTATTTCAGTTGTTGGCATTTAGGAGATGGTTCACATATACTCGTGTATATTGGATTGACTTGTTTGCCATCTGAATTTACAAAATGGGTTGTACCAAAAGAAAACTGAAAATGTATGGTTTGTAAAATGCATTCACATCCAGATATGTGGATGAAAAGCTTTCTAGATCTCTCTTGAAGAGTCATTCATCAGTGGAATATCCTGATGAATTGAGTCAGTTATAGATTTTAGGGGCTAACATTTTCAAAAAGAGCATTTCCAGTTTGACCTTTGAGAAACGAGGGCCGTGCTCCTCAAGCCTTTCACTGCCACGCCGTGTACCAGCCTTTTTCACTGGCACTGGTGGGTCTGGAAAGCTGCCTTGATACAGGCAGGAGAGGGAGTGAGATGTAACAAGTGTTGGATCCAGGGCTCAACGTTTAAAAGGGATGGCCTGCTTGGCAACCAGACATGAGGTTTTGGTTGCCAAAGCCAACCAAATCTGGTTGCCACTGTAACAATTTGGTAGCCAAGGGCAACCAGGCAACCATTAATGTCGAGCTCTGGTTGAGTCCCACCTCTCCTTTCCATCCAGTGTTGTTTTGTTTTATTGTGCCTCCTAGAACTTATTCATCCCTTTCTACTGGCCACCAACTAATGTTCAGCTATGTGATGCCCCCCCCCCCCAAAAAAAAAAACAACAACCTATGCAATCCCCTGCAGCGATATGATGAATGAAACTGTAATAGTGCATGAAGTTGGAGGCTCGTGCCATGTCAAAGAGGCTTGTCGAGCGTGTGCATGTGTGTGAGTATGTAATAGCCGATCGTAAAAGCTACATTGAAAAGACAAGCGGAACTACTGTATGTCCTATGGCAAGTTGTTGGTAGCTAGTACCTCTATGAACTCTGAGAGACAGTAGCTCTGAGTTAAGTGAGGGTAAAGAATAGCCACTATGGTGCCTAGATATGAGAGTAACTGAAGATGGTTTAGTGTTTTGATATACAGTGACTACTTTTACATGCTGACTCCTTCTAAAACCTTATACGGGTTCAAGCAAACAGAAAATGCTGTTTACATGGCAGTGTCAGAATATTGTCTTAATCGGGTTAATATTGGGATACCAGTATCCACGTAAACATTCTCAAAATGAATTCTAATGCCCCTATCTTGAAATGTAAAGTCTGCTATAGCTTGGCACTTAATGGGACGTTTGGTGAAGAGACAGTCTCAGATCTCACTCAAAATCCATTTGCTAAAGTAATTTCTATCTTTTGATCAAATGCTGACATGGATCAATTAGCCAGTGAACTCTTGTAATGCATGGCCCCATTAAAGATGTTTACTGTGTAGTTCTGCCTCCGCCTCCTTTTTTGTGATTTGTTAAGTGTCTGGTAAAGCTGGAGAGTAATATTATAGAGAAGAATACTATTTAAAGTAGATCAAAACTAGAGAATAGTAATGTTAAAACCAGAGTATAGAAAAGGTTACTATAGGTCAACAGAAAGGATACTGAGATATAGACCTACACTGTTAAAACGAGAGAATAGAAAATTTATTCTGCATGTAGATCTGCACTTATTAAGAGAGCAGTGAAATATACTGTAAGTAGGCCCTAGAGCTAAACTGGAGAGTAGTAGTGATTGAAAAGTTTTTTGATTAGTAAAGAAAAATGGTGCGGCTAATTTGTGTCTTTAAACTAATTAGCCAAAGATCAAGCTAATGAGGCAAGCAGTGCAGTGGCCTCTCCATCAACAATCTCCTCAGTTTAAGATGAGGCCGATCCTATCTGGGCTCAGGAAGCCATTATTCCTGTAAACAGCATCTAGGCTCATTTTCCTGTCACCACTGGGCATGTCCCCAACATACACACACACACACACACACACACACACACACACACACACATTGATTTTCTTTGGGTTTGGCCAGTACCCCACAGAAGTGCTGCTGGACGACGCGTTAGTATTTTTGGGGGAGCAGAAAGAGTCTCCCTCTCATGAGATGTTCTGTTCCTGCTTAACATGCCGCCGGCACCATGCAGACGGCCCGGCTCAGGATCTCCCTCCACGTCCAGGGATCAAAGACAGAAAGCCATCAGTGTTCAGAAGTCCACCCTGCAGGAGTCATGGCCTCTTCCGCCTCTCCATCAAACTTGTGGAGTTGTGAGCCAATGCAGAGATGTACTGTATATTCTGTGGTGATGTGGGCTTCCTGTGCATTCTGCACTGTTGGCCCAGATAAGATCAGAAACATAGACATGTCAGGCCCAGATAAGATCAGAAACATAGACATGTCAAAGTAGGATACTGTTTGAGATCAATGTTGACAGACAGAAAAAAATAATACTGGTCTTGCCTTTCAACATCAGTGTGTCGGATGGTGTGAAAGGCATGCTCACCCATTTCTGCCTACTAGTCCGTATAGCTTCATTGACTAATTAATTAAAAGCAAATGTATTGCTACATATTAGCTGACACTGGAAAAATATCTGGGATTATTGATTTCCAGATGAGAGGCTTGTTTTCTACTGTGTTAGCATATACACTGCCGTTCAAAAGTTTGGGGTCGCTTAGAAATGTCCATTCCACTCCATTATAGACAGCTGAGATCAGTTGGATTTTTTATCTAAATCAGGGCAGCAGTTTTCAGATTATATTATGTGCTTAATTGCATAATTGCAAAAGGGTTCTCCAATGTTTTCTCAGTTAGCCTTTTAAAGTTATATCAGATTAGTATACAGAATGCCTTTGGAACATTGGAGGAATGGTTGCTGATAAAGGGCATCTGTATACTTATGTCTTTGCATTAAAGATCAGCCATGTCTTTCTACAACAGTCATTTAGAACATCAATGATGAAAACAAGGATTTCAACGTGACTCCAAACTTTAGAACAGTAGTGCACATCTTAGAGTTAACGTCTGACGCTGGTCCATCACCTTTCTCCATTTCCCTCTTGGAGAAAGATAACAGGCTCTCTGCCTTCCTGCTGGTAAATTCCTGCCTCGTTCATGTTCTGTGTGTCATCATTAACGGTCAGCGGTCCACGCAGTAGTTTATCGGTGATGCTTTTTCTCTGATTTATTTAATCGTCTCCGAGCCACATCCGCTCAGCTTTTTTGGCCAGAGCCTTTGATTTGCACTGCCATTAAGGCCACACAACTCACCCTCCATTCTCTCCCCACGCAAGGAGTCACCGTCATGTCACGGAAGTCAGAAAGGAGCGTAAACACTTTCCATTCCCCTCGACTGCGTAGGATCACAGCGTGGCTGGAGTGGTGAGTGCTGACTTGGTGTTATGGTATTCACTTCTGTGACCTGTCAGGCCGTCGTTATCAGAACTGTATGGTAACTTACCAGTGAACACAGCATTCTCAGCCTTGCACAAGGATAAACACTGACTTTGATGTACGTATACTTGTAAAAACAACATGAGCAGGGATTTCAAGGGCTTTACTCCCTGGACTGATTTGTTTATATTTTAGGTTTTGTTGTGAAGGATAGTATAAAAAGCGGATATACTTGTTTTCCTGAGATTCTCAGCCAGTTGAAAGGTAGTGTCTGTTGTATTGATGATGTATCTGGCTCCTGTTTCAAACTGTGACAAATTGTCAGTGCTCTCTCTCTTTCTTTCTTCATCTCTTTCTATCTTTCTTTTTCTCTCTCTCTCTCTGTCTCTTTCTCTCTCTCTCTCTCTCTCCCTCTTTCTCTTCATTTTCCATCCGTGTGTGATGTATTTGTCTCAGTAGGGGAACTAACAAGTCTCAAGGTATCAATTCACACCACGACACAGCAGACCATGTGTTTGCGTTGTGAGAGGAAACATGGAAATGAATAAGCCGGTTCACCTCCAGACACCACAGGACAAGCCTCGACAAACCCTAACATGCCCATATGGATTGATTTTTCTCTTTCATGTTCACTTTCATACCCGAGATTGTATTGTACTTCCTATAGAGTTCACTTCAATTATTAATTTCAGTGCATGTCCTACACATTACCATGGTGGTGATGTTTACATCTTTAAAACGAAAAGCTTTTAAAGTTACCGTAGGCTACATGTTTCATGTCTGCAATATATTTAAATAAACCTCAATAATATTTTGCGGCATGAAAATCAATATGAGCAGAATATTTATGGTTATTGAGGTGCAATAAGCCTCCAGGTACTTCATGATAATGTGTAGCCCCTCTATAAAAGCTATCCTGAATAGCCTATATATTCCTTAGTGTTTTACGGTGCATGTCCCTCTCAGCTGGAGTATTATGTAACCTGTGTTGTGTACGTACTGCACAGCTATGGAGCAGATGGCTACGGTTATAGGAAGAAACTCTGACTATGTTGAGACTCATAGATGTTTAAAGGAGCATTTCACCCATTTACATTAAGCTTTTTATTGTTAGAAACCCAGTCATATTTTCGAATGGTCGTGCATCATTCCCTCATTTTCCCCTGAGATGGGAGAAAAAAGCCGAAAATGTATTTTTGGGTCATGTGGATAAAATCCAGCAACTCCCAGAATTCCCTGCCTTTCACTGCCTTACCAGCACCCACCAGGAAGTATACAAGTACACAGAAGGACTCATTAATGTAACATTTCGGCATTAATAACGATTCTAAAATTAAAACGATCATTGTTTTATGTTGTACTCAATCTTGTGGCCATATATCAATGTTGCTGGTCTTCAAAAGGAATTAGCGAAAAAATCGCGACGTTAATTAACATATTTCCATGTCAAATGTCCCGCAAATTGACAGCATATGCTAGAATACCCGACCTTTAACAAGTATTAGTATCGCTAATACTATTTGTGCAATAACTTGTGAATAACATTAGGATAACTGACCTTGTGAGAGCTAGTCCATTCTAGTTTGAGCTAGCCGGAGCTAGCCCAGGCAAAGGCTAATCGACAGCCAATGATCCTAATCGACGTCCAGGCTTGCTGCAGGCCTTGATGGAGGCCTTGACGTTCTGTGCTGTATTACAGCTCGTACAGGTCATCTCGTGCATCAAATTCACATAACAGATCTTCAGAATTCCCATTTGCCTTATCAGTTTCAATATCAGCATTCAATGAATTAGTATTTAATATTAAATCGTAGTTACTTATCAGCTTTCTCCACAGACCGCTTCCAAAAAAGATGGCGGCTATATATTTTAGTTTCTGCAAGTGAAGTCCCACCGCTAGCGCCCCCTCTTGGAATAATGAGGAAAGTGTTTGTAGTTTCATCTACTCGACAAAGATATAGGACTTCCTGCTTTCAATGATGTAAAATGACGATTTTTACATCATTGAAAGCAGGAAGTCCAACATTGAAAACCGTATTTCTCCCGTCTCAAGGTAAACTGAGGGAATGTTGCATGGCCATTCAAAAACATGACTGGTTTTCTAAAGATACAAAGCTTAATGCTAATCGGTGAAGTGTCCCTTTAAGGCTATGATGAACTCCAACTTTCAGTATCGTGTTCAGCTAATCTGTATGCTCATTTTATTTGTTTTATGTACTTTAATGTAGATCATTGACTTTAAACAGGGAGAATGGTAAATGCATGCCAAGTAACTTTGGTGGACTGGAGCGCATGCTAAAGGAACAGGGCACTGGTTATGTTAACCCCAAATCTCGCGCAGTGTCTATATCAAACACAGCTTTTGGTTTATGCCCTCTGTGTTTCGGTGGAGAAGGTTTATGTGCTATCTGGCTGGCCAAGGGCTACATTTTACATTCCACGACTGTGTAATCAACCAGAAAGGGGAAATATAAACACAAAAGTCACAGTTACAAGGACACAATTTATTAGTGGACTCAAAATGGCCGGACCATGCCATCCCAGAATAACCCCAAGAAGAGTCCTACATTTCTCATCTGCGATCACAGGATCCTCACAAGTGGGACTCCCTTCTCGGACGTGTCAGTTGTAAAATAGTGTGTGCACCTACCTGGGTGGTAGCAGCTTTCATAACATGCTGTAGTGTGTGCAATGACCTCTCTTCTAAGGTCATTTCTTAAGCCTGTATTGAGAGGATTTGGTCTAACTTTGGCCATGCCACAGGACTACGCATGATTATATATCTTTGAAAAAAAAAATTGTCTTTAAACTCTTCATGATTTATAAGGCCCTAACCCTGACCGCAGTACAAACATGCTGCTAGACTGCATATTCAAGTAGCACAGCTGAGAGAGCAGAGCAAACCAGATAGGTCCGGTTAAACATTCATGCCCTTTTAGACAAATATTTATGGAAGCCATTTTGTCCCCTCGGAGGTGTTATCATCATTATATCATTGTGCCTCAGTTTCAAGTGGCTCTGGTAATTTCGTCATCGCTTTTGACATTGTGTGTGAGTTGAATGGTCTTTTCATATCTCTAACCTGTTAGGCAGCTGTCGTGTGGATCAACAGTTTGTATGTGTGAAGTGTGAATAATGCTCAAATTTACATTAATGTCTAACCTAAATGTTTAACTGTCCCTCTAGACTGTCAGACTCAAAGTCATTAAAATGTAACTCATCATTCTAAATATTCACTCAGGGGTTCACAAATGTGTTAGCGTGTACGTTTATGGGCCTCTGCAGTCAACAGGGTCAGGCCCACAGACAAACCAAACCAACCAGAAAATTGTTTTGTCATTATATGAGCCACCTGCTATTGGAAACAACAATCATTTCAATATTGCGAAGATGCAGTAAAACCCACACTCATGCTCTCACTGCTAACAAAGTGATGATGACGACTTTGTAAAGTGCAAAAGAGTGTAGCAGTCAGAGCCACGGAAGCTTTCACACATATAGCGCTCCGACACTCCCACCCACTCACCCCTCCCGGTCATTTTTCTCTCTCCTTGGCTCTGGTTTACTGTATCTGTCCGAAATTAATTATTCACTCAACGTGAGCTATTGCTCCCCTGGTGGTGCATGGTCTCATCCTTCTGTCCCCCCACTCCAAATCTATCTGTCGTGTCCTCTGCTGATGTCGTCTCAGGTGACAACATGGCGCAGGTGAAACATTAACATTTGCCTTTCCAAATAAAAGCGTCCCAAATAATTGAATCCTTGTAAAAGTTTAATGAGGGACACATGTTAATGTGATCTCAAAACAGACAAATGCAGTTCATTCGTGGATCCAAAATGTGTCCATTTAAAATTAAAAACAGTGGTTGATCATAATAGGTCCTATCAAATCAATTGTTTGTGAATATTTCCTTTTACACTATAAAGGATTGCGTATGACCCTCTGAACACAGAGTACACTTGAGCTTGACTTCATAACCATGTCATGCTACACACAATGAATTCTCTTACAGTGTTATGGTTTGTATATTTATGGCTTTTCATATTTTATATGAAATGTCATTGTTTTTATAGTGGATATTTGATATTGTCAACCAGACGTTCATTTTCTCGTATTTGAAAAAATGCCCAGATCTGTTCATTGGGCGCCACGGATGTCTATCAAATGCGTCTGTGCATAGCTAATCATGGTCTTGCTTTCTCCCCTGTTCTGTGATTGGTCGCCAAACATCAGGCGAAAATTTGGGTGTTAGTTTCCAGACTGCCTTAGCTGCGTGATTTAAATCACCGCACAAGGCAGGATGGGTACACCCAGGCTAACTGGAAATGGTCATAACAGTTTAATGTCACCTCACAGCTGTCAAGCATCGTGTTATGACAATCACTGAGCATGGTGACCAATGGTGGCACTGTTACATTACTGGACACTGATTATGAAAGATTGCACAGTAAAATTGCCAGTATGCGATATGTGATGTGAAGAGGTGATGTAATAAAATGCTTGCATCCTTTTCATGCAGCATAATAGTGCTCACTGCTGTGGCATAAGCACACTCTAGTTCATATTTAGTAGGCATTGCAGGGGCATCTCAACTCTGTTGATCACTAATTAATTGTTTGCCTCTTCCAGTTGTGTGTGGTGTTTTTTTTTTTCATCTAAAAAAGTAAACATGACGAAGTCTAATTATCCCGAAGGCAGAACGAATGAGAGTCCTTATTGTGTTATCACCAAGAAGAGGAACTCATCCATTTGCTGCTTAAGAGTACCTTTGTTACTATAATGGCAGCCATGTAAACACCATTATTCAGACAGAATTACAGCTGTCAGGACTTATTTGTGTGAGACAGTGGTGTATGTGAATGGTGTGGCATGAATAGTGAACCTTGCATGCATGAATGTGGAGTATACATTGCTATTGGAGCATAGTATGTGGTTACTTGGAATTGACATCATGTCACACGCATCAAAGGCAAACATAAATAATGTATTAATTTCGCATACGCTTGTTGTGTTCGATGTTGTGTTGTGTTTTGTTGGGCTACACAGTGAACTGAACATATTATTCTTTCTTTTCTAATAAAAATTCTAATTATTTTTTTCTAAATAAAATAAAACTGAAGTGGTATGTCAACTCTATAAGACAACTACCATAAGAGTGTTTGCATGTATGTATTTAATGAATCATTCATGAAATCATTTAAAGATAAAACTAAATTATGTCCTGCATGGTCCCTGTGAACTCCTCTGTGCCAGTGAATGGAGGGCTACTCAAAGAAAATTCTTTTGTGGCAGCGGTCAGCTTTATTTTTATGATGCAAATTGAAAAACAGCGGCTTCCTATGATATGCATTTGAAAACAGCAGAGCACTTTAAATCATCTGCACCATCCTGGTCACCATCTATGTCATTTCATATGCTTTGACATTCATATGCGTTTCAATAGAGAGGAAGTGCATCGTATTAAATATGGGATCATAATGGCTAAGCATTGGCCTTGACCTATAGGAAAGTTTTGAATATTGTTTGTCTTTTTGGCCTACATTTCTCCGTGGATTTGGAGCTGGTAACAGATATCACAGAAGAAGACAGAAGAAGCAGAAGTTATGATCTTGATCTAGTTTTTTTTCTTGCTTGGAGGAATGTTTACCACAAAAAAAGCGGTACCTGTTGTGTACCTATCTGAGAATTACCCATTTGCTATGGAAGTGGATTGATGTGTCTATATCAAAATGGGACAGTCCTGCAGCCATCTTCTTTTACTGCATCCATTCAGAAGCTCTCAGAAAAGGCCACATTTATCCCTGTGGACGCGTCACAGGCAGAGACATCATTCCTCATGCTCACCGTCGTTTGTGCTGGGCCGCTCCCTGTGCCAAATTGCCATTTCCCAACCTCAATTGCAAGTCGCAGCAATGTGTGTGGGCCATTTAACATAGAAAATGTTTGGCTAACGTAAGCTCGTTATCTCCCTTGCCTTGCGATGCCTACACATTCTCATTTTCTGTTAAATTGCTACAGTACCAAAATAATTCATCAGTCATTGTCAGATGCCACAGGCTGCATGGACAATTGCCCAGCATTCAGTGTATTTGTTTTCCGCTTTCAGGATATTGATGCAACAGTTATTGCTGTACCATAAAGTCCAGCATTGCTACAATGCTGAGACACTGAGTTATTCTGTATAATGGTGTTATGCTGTATAGTGACCATAGCACTGTCCAGTGGCTTTTTAAGCCTGGTCTGCATTCTGTAAAGGGGAAGCTGTATGTAATGACAAGAAGGGAGCCTAATGCCATAATAGAGTTTTTTGTCTCCCCAGATTCATCATCGTGCAGCTCAACATTGTGCACTTAAGGCGATACATCATAGACAGACGTTGCTTTTGTGAAAATTCTGGCTGTGTATTGAATTAGGGAAGCCAGTAGGGAACTCCTCCCAATGATTTCATGTAACTGTATATTGATTCCTCTTCCACCACAGCCCAGCAAATCTGTTTACTCTGGATTTATGGGGCTATTCTACCTAGACCTCAAACAGTCACAGAGACAGGGCACAACATTCTGGCTAGAGGTCTTATCTCAATTAGTTCAGTCAGTGGCACGGGTTGCCTGATCGATGCAAAAATCAGTGGTATAGGCCCTGTTTAGAGTACTATTTTGGGATGTAGAAGGAAGAGGAACTCCAAGAGATGTAGAGAATTGCATGTCTTATGTCCGTATTGAACTATTAGTAGTTCACTTCTTTGTGTCATCTGCTGTAGATGGAAATACATAGCTGATGAACAGTTGCTGATTGAATTCCTCAGTTAAACACAATTGTATATTAATACAGGTTCAAGTTTTGATTATTCACGCAGATTACTAATGATGAGAATGATTTAAGAATTGAAAGAATAACATTGTTTAAATCAGAAATGCAGTCTGTTACATGATCTGCAGTTTTGTGTGATTTCTCATGTTCAGAATAACTAGTTGGTATCTTGTGGGGAGGAAAGCTATAAGGCCAACATTTCTTGCCCGAGGCCATTAATCTTGGTGTCTTGCTGCAGGGTGTCATCAAGCTTTGACTCAGCAGTGTGCTGTGGATTAGACTGACCGCATAGGCCTCTATGGTGACTTATGAGCTTTCCACTCAACATGAGGGAATAGCTATGCAGTTAAATCTATTATGCAGGAGAGGCTCTGCATTACAGTGGATTTGAGGGCATAATTTAGTGACAATTGTTCATGTTTCCATTTTCTTTGTCATGCGTAATTCACTTTGGACTGGTAGTTTGGTGGTATATCTTTTTTTGTTGTGGGCATCCGACAAATGTTCTGCTGACAGTGTTTGGAAATTGCATAGGAAAAAACGTAATAATTGATAAAACATTTCAGTGAATCTACCATCCATTTTTCTCTCTCTCTCTCTCTCTCTCTCTCTTTCTCTTATATACACAGTCACACACACAAACACACAAATAGATGATGTAATCATTAGATTGAGAATAATGATGATGTAATATTTGAGGAGGACTTTGAATAATCTAAACAACACACCATTCACAACCTTTAGAAGGGTACTTACATCTGCTGCATCACCATCCATTGGCATTCTGTCTGTGTTCAATGGAAAGCTTTGGTGCGGACTGAAAGCATCATCAGGGGGCCGATGTGATTTTATAAAAAGCTAATAATAACAATGAATGAACACCAGAAAGAAACATAAAAGGATTTTCAGACATGTTGTTTATTCACTCCATCACTGCAACAGTATAGCCTGCATGGTGTTCCCATCCTGCCTTGTGCATTTACAAGTCTGACACAACAAATTATCCCCTTGCAAATGAATAGGCAACCCTCAATTGATTATGGTAACTACAGTCGTTTCCATGACCATGGATCGATTAGGCATAGAATGTATTTGAAATGATTTCCCAATTTACATAAGTAACAGATGCAGGGGTTTTCAGACTCATAATTAAAGCCCATGAAATGGTACTGGTCAGAAAGAGGCAGCTAGAGCTGGAAAAGTAGATATGACTAATGTCTCTCGACACTCATGCATGTGAAGGCACCAGAGTGGCATTTCATTACTATAATACTAGAGTCTGGTTTTATAGATGGATTCAAATTAATACTTTTTGTCCCGTCAGTAGGCTACTTAGTGTTGTTGCATTCACGTTCTGTGATGCAGTGAAGAAAGGCTTCAGTGTAACATCAACATGGATCAGTCAGTGAAAGGAACTTTGGTGAGAGTGTCACTTTTCAGTGAGATGCTTCTTCAGTGTCCTGCCTGAATGAAGAGCTGAGTTCCTCTCCAATGAAAAGCTTTGGCAAAGCATGATGGGATACTATAAGGAAATCCATCTGGCTCTGCTAATGCACATGTGCTCTTTGAACCCATTTCCTGGCCACACTGTTCATAACCTTATATAGACTTTCCATAACCGATTATTTATAACCTGTGAAACAGTTTTACTATGAGGCTCACCCAGCATTAGGCAATGTGTGAAGGACTGTACGCATCCCCTCATTAATCTCCAATATGCTTCCATGGACAATATTCTCTGACCAGTGCACATGGTCAATAATTTAAGACATTTTTAAAGGCACACACCCATTTAATGCATTCTATTATTTATAACCAACATCCCATTGCCCTCTCCAATTATTCTATGTGCTGTTTTCTTTCCATGAAAGTGCCTTTGCATTAACGGCTGAGGTACAATGAACGGATGAGGGGCATTTAGAACATGTCTTGCTTCACATAATAAGTAGTCGAGGCAGAGGTATAGTCCCGAGGACGCAGCCTGCAATACCTCAGAGAATGTCAGAGAACTGGCGGTATATAATGGGTGGATGGATGAGTCTGTGTCCAGATGGGTGTAACCCGTATGCATCTGTGTTCCATCACTGAAGCGTTCACCCAGAAGCTTTCAGAGAGAGCACAACAGGGCAACATTCATCCCTGCACATGTGTGGTTAGCTGCAGGCAGCATCATTCGTTCCTTATGCTCACGATGGCTTGTGCAGGACCTCTCCCTGTGCCAAACTGCCATTTATTACCTTTTTCTTCCTACCTCTTAAGGATTTAAAGGAGACGTTTTTCATATATAGATCTCCGTTTCTTGAGGTCACCAAGTATTATTGGTACAAAAAAATGAAAACAATCTGTTTTACCTTGCTCAAGTTGCTACAGCCAGCAGCTAATGCAGCCAGGTAGTTAGTGCTACACTGGGGTCATACACATGTACATGGACCCAGACTGTAGGCTACTGCTGTAGCTGCCTGGTACTGTTTTTGTACTGACTGTACTCTGTGCCCTTTAATCAGAGATCTTTGCAGAAGTTCTGTAACTGAAAATGCTCTTCTAGTGTAAGCTCACAATGGCCCTCATTTATGAAACGTGCGTATGATCAAAAGCAGGCGTAAAACAGGCATACGCTTGTTTCCATGCAAAGTATGGCACTTATCAATGTGAACGTGATCGGTGCTATACGCTCAAATCTCACGTCTAGTCTGAACTTGCGTACGCAAGTTTTTCAGGCGGCATAGCACAGTGCAGCAGTAGCCTAAATCGGTGGTGGATTAGAAAGTTGAAGAGGACAAATCACCTTTCCTGTACATGTGCAGCCTATTTGCCATAATGTAGCATAGGCCTATTATATTGACGCATTTGATGGCTTAGGATAGCCATATAGGAGATGATTAGCCTACTTTCTCTTTCGCAAACGCAACATTCATGAATTATATATTTCAAATGATTTTCAAAGGGCAAATTTCAGTGTCGTATGGTTTTGTTTCAAAATGTAGCAAGGTTCAGCTGGACGTCACTGTGGCTCGAGATCACTAATGATCTCTTTTGGACGTATAATGCACCTTCATGTCGTAAATTCTAGGGGTGAAGCCAATAAAACGAGCATATTTAAATTAGCCTACGCTTGTTTCCAGCCGCCACATTTATCAACACATGTTTATTCTTATGCTGGAATTGGAGTGATACGAAAGTTTGATGAATCACACGTGAGCCCCGTCGTAAGATGATTTCTGCGCTCAGATGTACAGTAGGCCTACGCTGGTTTCTATGCTCGGTTGATAAATGAGGGCCAGTGTTCATGGAGAGGTCAAGATAAAGTCAGACCTGGGAAGCAATTTTGGACACACCAACTGGACACACCAATAGCCTACCCAGTGGTATGATTTCAAAAGTTTCAAAATGTAGCAAAAAGAAAACCACCCAGTACAGTACGTCAGAAGGATTAGCCTTTGCTTGTATCAAACTCATGCTTGACATTAGAGTGTATCAAAACCAACTGAAGAGAACAGTCATGCATTGTACAATCAAGGCTAAAAAGTTCAGGACAGCACATATTCTCAGACACTTTTTCATTGTCATTGTACATTCAAGGCTAAATAGTTCCTATCAGGACAGCACATGCTGTATTCTCAGACACTTTGTCATTGTGAATGTGTGTGGGCGAGAGAGGGAAAGTATCACAAACACAATTGACATGACCACATGCCAAAGCAATACAGTGAACATTTCCTCCTTCATAAATTAACTATATAGTAATACTCTTTTGATCCAGTAAGAAAAATGTGGTCTCTGCATTTATCCCAATCTATGAATTAGTGAAACACGCACAGTACACAGTGAGGTGAAGCACACACTAACCTGGAGCAGTGAGCTGCCTGCCACAGTGGCACTCGGGGAGCAGTGAGGGGTTAGGTGCCTTGCTCAACCCCCACGGCACTTCAGCCGTGGATGCATTGCTCATTCCACTTTATCCAGGTCAGGGAATGAACCGTCACCTCTTCGGTTACTAGCCCAAAGCCCTAACCATAGTGTTTTAAGCACTCATTGTCTGACTGCTGTGAGAGAGAAAGTGATTAGTCAAATATCAACATTGCCCAACCAGGTGTCACTGTTAGCTACACATTTGAAACTTGGATAGATCTTCTGCAGGGTCATGACTTTCATTTACTCCACACTCCACACACTGACCTCATGAGCAATACCTACCACCAGTGGTTGTAGGAAACACCACGCTGCGCGGACTGCTGAGCCTGCGGGCTGACAGGAAATCAATTTTCTGGAATATTGTTTCCAACAAGCACAATGAAAAGACAGTAACTCTTCAACTGGACTCATTTTCCCCCATTATTGCTTCTAGACTTATAAAATCGCTACTTCTATAAATCCGATCACAGCACAGGTGCTTCAGTAAAAGTTACCTATGATAAAGCCACCTTTAGCTACTGTAGCCCCTGAGGTGCTGCATTAAATGAGTTTGGATACAAAACTGAAATCCCCCATTATGTTTTTTTAGTGTGACCACAGAAACATTCATGAAGTTTCAAAGTAAAGTTTAGGAAGAGAGATGTGAGAGGAATGTCACATCCATCTCCAACGTCCTACTGACCATATTGGAGAACTCTGGAATTTGCCAGATCAAGTCAAGATCGAGGTCAGATCAAAAGCAGAAGGGGGCCACATGGAGTTTGTTCGGAGTCAGCAACAGCCCTGTAGCATCTCCTAGGGCAGGGATGCCCAAACTGTGGTAGGCTACGTGTACCACCAGTGGTGCGCGAGCTGCACAGGGCTATTTCAGAAAGGTGTTTAAATCATATGTCATTAATTCATGAATAAATAAAACATTTATAATTGGGCTACAATGAGATGAAAACATGAAATGAAAGGAAATAATTTGTGAACTCTACAGTAGGCTATGTTCTCATTAAAAAGGGCCGCTTATTAATCATGATGTCTGGAATGCGTCAATAGAATGTGTCACTTTTAAATGTGTCAGATGGTGGGGGTGCGCGAGCCAAGTCAGGATGTAGTAGATGGTCAGTGGGGAAAAAAGTTTGGGAACTGCTGTCCGAGGGCGACCCAGACTCTTTCCTTTCCTCTCAAAGGGTAGAATGCATGGCCAAAAATAAAAACAACATTTTTCTCAAGGCAAGGCACATTTGATCTATATAGGCTAGCACATTTCATACCAATGACAACCCAAAGTGCTTTTACTGTACAAAGATATAAAGATAAAAAAACTCCCTCCCAGGAACCAGAGAACTCCTCCAGTGTGATGTCATATGGATGAGGAATACTTTATAGATCAGGGTAGATCCCCTGGGTATGTCCTGGGTAAGAATATTTTTTATAGATCAGTGCCTGGGTATGTCAATGGTTGATGCTAGAATGGCAATCCATGCAGGAAGTAGCCTAAGCCGACACCATGGCAACCATGTGCCATTACAGATGATTCCAAATGGCCTATATTGTTATGGCCTGCACAAGCAAGCAGAAAAATATACCACTCCAGGTTTATCTATTTAAGAGTGAGAGGCTGTGATAGAAAAAATTGAGTTACCCAAACCACCAGTGTTTTTTACGCCTCCCCTAAAGTGGAGATATTGTATGTAGTGATGACTTTAATGTCTAACCGCCGAATTCAAGACTCATCGGAGACACTGTGGTTAGTGGTATGGTTCAAGTTTTATGTTTGTTTTTTTCCCCATACAATTCAGTACGTTTTGTGATTTGTTGTTATGCAATACTTGAATCAGTATGCAGAAAAGTCATGGGAAAGCTACTGCCATGTCAGTTGCAACGATATGCTTTCTCATGTACTTTCTCACAGTGTTCTTTGTCCATTTAATAATTTCCTATGAATTGACCTCCCCCGTGTATTAAACGCTGTCAATAGCCCAATGAGTCAGAATCTGGTCGGTGAAGAGTGAGAGAGAAGACTGAAGAGAAGAGATGTATTTCCACTTAATGACCACTCCCGTCCGTGTATTAACCATATTGCTGACGACATTTTGAAAAATCAATATACTGTAGGCCTATAAACCTTGTTTAATAGGCAGAAAATGTGTGCACTTTCTAATTTCCCAAGAGTTGAATGTTCGATGCTATTTATTCTCTACTTAACCAGGAGCAGTGTACATGAAGTTTGCCAGCTGAGGACTCGAGACCAAGAGCATGTTTCCTGCTGTTTGAATATTTTGCAAGCGTGAAATTAATCCATAGGTAGGTAGCTGAGGGCCATCTGTTTGAAGCGAGCATAGCTCAGTGTGTTGCGTCAGTGAAAAACTCCAGTCAGTTTGAAATGACAAGCTGACATTACGTAACATGAACCGTGACGCCTGGCCTACGCGGTTAACTGAAAATAATGCCAGTTACATGGAATGTTTTTTTTTCTCCTCCTTGTGAGGAAAGGGGAAAGAAAATGTATGTTTCAACCGAGAAAATATGATCAGCCTCAGGGTGCTATAGTAACAGTCGAGCTCACATGGGGCTCCTTCTCTGTCTATAAGCTACGGTTGGGAGACCTGGAAATTAGTTTCACCAAAATGAGTTTTGATGTTCTCTGAAGACGTATATAACATTTTATTCAAGCCAGCATCTGATTTATGCGCAAGAAAATACAATTAGAATATAGGAGGTTAGTGCAGTGTGATGGAGAACAACACAAGGAACTTCATTATGTGCTCGGTCCCAGGAGGAAAACCTGGGAATTTACGAGGGCTGGGGCACTGGCCAACCTCTCAGTCCTGGAGGAAAATGACCAAAGGTTTCAATAACATTAGAGCGATATCTTGATTAATATGAAGTGATCACAAATTCCTATAATTAATACAGTCATTCCTCAAAGAGGAGGCTGCAGCAATTATCACTTTTTAATTTCAGCATGAGCTACAAGGCTGTAGAGCCGCGACGCACCATTCTTACACACACAACAGACTATGACCTCTAATGGTCAGTGTTTTAAAAAAAAAAAAGCGATTGAAGTGATGAAAAAAGGCATCTTAGATTTATGCTGAGTGTTCACTCTGTCACATGCAATAGCTCCAGTCCATTCTCAAACTTGTGTGAATCAGCTGTGTGCATTCCCCATAGATCTGGTCTTGCTGTAAAGCACTGTCCTGTTCCAGCCCATGGATCTTACGTGTCCCCGGGGTCCTTTTAGCGATGAGGACTAATGCTCGAGGACGCGTCGCCATATCAGAGAGTAATGGATGAGGTGGTGGCAGAGAACTCTTGACCCACAGCTGACTGCAGCGAAAGATGCTGGAACATCCCATCTAGCCCCCCCCCCCCCCTCCCTTATATGGTGTTCTGTGCACAGTGCATGGCATGGATATAGGGAAGGAGTGCCATGAATACAATGAATCAAATGCTAGTGCCTCTACTCCACTCAAGCTCAGAGCAAGTCTATCTAGCGACAGCACTGTACTGTACTGTACTGTCTGAGCAGAAAAGGCAGAGATGGATACACGCCTAAGATGTAAAGATTTAAAATGGTGTCCTCGTAAGGTCCTAGTGCTGAGACTCAACATCTTAGCAGTCTACTTTTCTTAACCACCACTGAAGTGCATTTTACTGGAACACCTTATTTACTCTTGGTTAAACTTGCCTGTAAAAGTAGCAAGAAGATCTCGGAAGTCACAGTCAGTGAATAAAGAATGTCTCCTGAATTTTAAACACTATAAACATCTGTTGAAGTCTCGCTAGACTTGTATATTTCCAGAGCACAAGGCTAGTTTGAGGCACATCACATTAAAATGCTCAGATGGGAACCTGGAGTTTTTCTTACTAGAGGAAATCCAGGCAAATTGATGCAAAACGAAAGAGCAAGGTCGTGATGCACCCTAGTACACTCCCTGAATGGAGAAACAGTGCCAAGTGAATGAAGATCCATAACAGTGTACCGCGATGATAAAATAAATGTGTGATAAGGGAATAACAGTCAAGACAGCACAAAGCCCTCTTGAGAATCACCATTCGTTTACGCAAGTAAAAAAAAGAAGGCCATTGCACAGACATCTCAATGCATTGTGAATAATGCTTGTAAGAGAAACAACAAAATTCTTACATTCTTCATTTTGCCGCAGTATATACAAGTGACAAGTGGGAACGTGTTAGGAATGTACACAAATCATTAGTTAGTACAACAGAGCCACAAACTGACCTGGCCTTCAGTGCTTAGAAAAAAGCAGAACACAATGTTAGAGAAAAAATGTTAAATAACTGTCCACAATCTCTAAATTCTACCACAATGATTTAATGAGGATTATAAAGCACTGTGCATCCTGCAAATGGCCGTAATATATATCAAAGGTGGCTCAGTGGCCATGCTATGCAGCGAGTAGAACTCACTCCCTGACTCGTGCTCTTTTTTTTTTAAAAGATGATTTTTTGGGGCTTTTTATGCCTTTAATTGGGCAGGACAGTAGAGAGAATGACAGAGAGAGTGAGTGGGAGAGAGAGCCGGGGTTGGATCCGGAAAGGACCACGGGGCGGGGCCCTGACTCGTGCTCTTGACTGACCCTTGACCCTTGTGCCCATGCTGTAGGTGTGTGGGGAGCGTTCTGGTGCATAATGGCTGCTGTGCATCACCCAGGTGTGCGCTACATGTGGTAGTTCGTGAGGTTTCCTCTTCACTGGGTAAACTCACTCCATGACATGTGTGGATCACCTCTTATCTCTTAACACCAATTGCTTTATATCCTGCACCCATCCGCATGGCCATTGGTACGTGCATGGCCTCTCTCTGTTATAGCTTTCTCAATACATCTGCCCCCCACTCCTGAAATCACCAGTTCGCCTGCCCTGCGATACAGGAATTTGCTTGCTTGGCTTGTGAAAGGCACTTAGGTTTGCAGCAGGCGTTACCGGAATCACTCACTGTGAAGCTGAACTCATTTCATGACTGTCATAACTCAACCACATTAATCTAATTTCCAATAGGCCTCAGGCGATGTAAACATGCATTATTGAGCTGAACAATGTTATGATAGAAACATGGGTTCCATGATTGCAAACATGGGGGCAATCTCATATGGTCAACGTCAGCCTGGGGACTTATGATACACACTGTAAGCCTGCATCAACTAAATGATTCAAATCTCAACTAACTTGACATGGACCCCATTACACAGGGCAACCGAAGCCTGAAAATGAAGCATGCATTTTGCTCCACCAAAGTCTGGCTAATTATATGATTTTGTGAGTGTTAGATACCCTACAACTAATACCCCTTTTAGCATATTTTAATTGCTAGCTAGCGCCTGTGAAGACACGATCTGGTGAGTTAAAGATGCTTAATTAGCCGCTGTGCACCCCTGCTGTTCGTGTTGCTGCTAGCTGTCCAGTCAGTCTTTAAAGAAAGACCAATGAAGCCCTTTGACCTTTACTCCTGTCCAGAGGCCAACATGAGTGGCAGTGATGGAGAGTCCAGGTTGGTGATCCATGAAACACGGCACGACAGGCCACCCAATCAGTTTTTACATCTATAAAGCAATTAGCTTCGGCAAAGTAGCTTCTCTGTAAGTAGGTCTCTGCACACTGGTGATGTAATCCTCGTTGACAAGATTAGTCACAAAACAGGTGAATTAAAATGCAAACCCAACAAACAAGTAAAATGCTAAAAGCTTGCAGAATCGGTCAGCATTTTGATAATATGGTCATCTACCAAGCTTATGGAGTCATCTTTTTTGACAACGTCATGCAAACTATTCTTAACGGCTATTAAGCGTGCTTTTAATTTAGGAACACGTAATACATTAAGTGCTCTTGTGGGATGCTGTGGCCTTGCCAAATCCTTAATTGTCCATGAATCCACACACACATCTTCGAAATATATCCTGTAAAGACCACTTAAAATGATAATGATCTAATAAAACACTGCCGTATTATACCTGCCCTGATATAGTAACATAACCTTGGTCAGGTCGGTGTGGTCAACTCCAAAGGGATATGGAGGTTGGCATGGCCACACAAACCCACTAACCATAGAGCCATTTCCTCCATCTGTCTGGCTGATGGAAATAAAAAGCTGCTGCACTTAGCTGGGTGCTACCAGTACCTACCCATCCAGCCATCTGGTGCTGATACGGATTATTTTATGGTTAGTACAGTTCTCCATTAATGGGTAGGAATTGCACGTCCAAATGACAGCTAATTTATTTAGTCAGGGTTTTCTTTGTGTGTGTGTGTGTGTGTGTGTGTGTGTGTGTGCGTGTGTGTGTGTGTGTGTGTGTGTGTGTGTGTCTACCTCCATCTGTTCCCAAGCCCAGCGGGAGAGGCTGACAATCACTGCTGATGCTGATCACAGCAATTACCTGCAGCATCGATTAGGTCTCTATCTATTATATACATTGCAGTGCCCATGCAACAGCCTCAAGCAGCACTGCTTCAGTCAACAAGACCAGATGTGTCTATGTTTATAAACGGACAAAAGCCTTTAGCCAAATATTTGCAGAGGATTAAATGTAGCTTATGCAGACTGTATTGTGAAAACGACACGCCGAAGTGATTCCATGATGTGGCATCATTATGTCCTGTGTTGATTGAAGGCTTCATGAAAACACTGAGCTCAGTTGAACTAACAGACGATGTGTTGAACAAACACAAAATGGTGGTATGAATCAAACATGCCGTTTTCTCTTGATGTTGATGGCCTTTATTCTATCTTCAAACAGATCAATGGTGTCAGACTCAGTTGTGGTAAAATAAGAGGTGGGTAAACTATGCATTCTGTGATCATGGTATGGTGGGATGGGCCATGCAGTATCCGAATTTTAAAAAAGGCATTCAGAACAAGTTTCATGATGATGGAGGTTATTGTCCAATGTTTATAACAGTGGTATTAAATGGTTCCTTGAGTGTTGTTGAGTGCACATACTGTAATACAGTGTGATTTTTGAATGTTAAACACTGCAATTGGTGAATAATAAAATAAACATGACGAAGATTCATCATCATCCTCCCTGATAATCTGAAGAGCTCTATGAAGTATTATGGAGTACAATTGTCCTGATTTGGCTCTGGTCTAGTTCAGATGTAGCCTGACTCTCGCCAGACCCGTGTAGTTCCGCCATGCTCCACCAGAGGCGTTTCGCTGAGCTCCACACAAGGGTCTGGACGCGAGGGCAATCCAAACTCCTGCCAGTGCTCAAAAAATGAGCAACCAATCAGGAGCGCCGAAGCGAGTGTTTAATTCAAATAACAATGGCGGCACGCAGCGAGGAGTCTTGTGCTGACATTGATTCTGCTATTTCAACCGTTTTGTCGAATATATAGAGTATTCATTCTTTAACCCTTATGTTGTCCTTGGGGTCAATTTGACCCCAAGCAGTGTTTAACATCATAAAATATATGGTTCACTTTTTTTGTTTTGCTTCAAGTTTCATGACTTTTCCTCATTTGAAGGGTACAACAGAGTAAACATGAAATTTGCACAAAAATATGTTTCCAATGTCCTGTAAAAAAAATAGTTACGTTGGTGGTATTGGGGTCAATTTGACCCCATTTTTATGAAACATGATGAAAATGAATATTTGACACATTATGGATATTATTATTGTAATAGTATGAGAACATGTAGTTATTATCATTATTGCATATACAAGTACATATTACATATAAGTTATTTTGGCAGGTCTGAAAAAGTCCAAAAAGTCAGCCTTTGGGCTGTTGACACTGGATTGGCCATATTGCCAGTCAGGGTTCCAGGGTTCATAAAGGGGTGTGGGGGGGTGGGATTGTTTTGTAGGGCTTTTGATGGTGGTTATTACACTCTTGTTAAGTACCTACCACAAAAAAACTGGGTAAAAAAAAATAATTTTAATCATTTTTTGAGAGTTTTTTTAGCTGGGGTCAAATTGACCCCAAGGACAACGAACGTCGGTAAGATTTGAGGACAACATGAGGGTTAAAAGATTAACAGAGAATAGTTTTGAAGACATTTATTGGTGGCAAGGATGTTTTTACTCTTCTTCCGACCGGGTTTGGCAAGAGCTTGAAGAAGCCTAGCACGTCATTCAAGACAACAGGCAAGTGGTTTATCAAATCACATGCGAGGATGTTTTACAAGGACCCGCCTTCATAAATACATCTCCTATCGAGAAGTCCCAGATCCTTGTATGAAGCAGACAGCGAACTACAGGATCTGGCGAAAGTCAGGTTAGTTCAGATGTGTCACGGGTCCAGAACCCCTCTGCTATCACACCCCTGTGTCTCCCCGTTGGAGCCAGATGGTAGACTATGAAATGCATCTATTTGAGTCAGAGCAGAGAAGCGTGCACTTAAGTGGCTGTAATTGTTTCATTTGGATGCAGAGCCAGGTCAGAGACCTGAGGGTCAATGCGGATGTACAGTGCAGTGTGAGTGAGTGTGTGTGTGTGTGTGTGTGTGTGTGTGTGTGTGTGTGTGTGTGTGTGTGTGTGTGTGTGTGTGTGTGTGTGAGCGAGTGAATGTGTGTGTATGTGTGTGTGTGTGTGTGTGTGTGTAGACGAAAGCTGCATTCTGCAGACTGGTGCAATTGCTAATGGATTTCCCACCTATTTCAATACAAATATGAACCATTAATAACTTGCAGTAAAATATTGAGAAGATGAATAGCTTGATCATGCAAGACAATATAATTGTGTTGTAAACCTATTATTTATTTGTTTGTATTGTTTTGAATAAAGAGTTTCTATGTCTGAGCCATTCTCTTCATGTGATGGATGGAAACAGTATTGATTTTCATGTGTACTCCACAAAAGCATTCGAATTATAAGATTACTGCTGCCCAGGCTCAGTGGAGCAGCCTTAATGGAAATATAATATTGCATGCGGTCTTGTACCAGTTGCAGAGGATTGCTTTTGGATTCAGTTCTGAAGAGAGAAAACCACAATTTCTAACCTAGACACTTTCCCAGAGGACCGACTGCAGAAAGACTAGCTAATCATAACTGATCATGCTACCACATGACTTCTGTTGCCTTGGTAACCATAGTTGCCATGCTGGTCTAAAGGGCCAAATGAAAATACACAGTCAGTCAACGCAAAGAAAACAAGGCCGGAAAAGAAAAAGACAGGAAAAGATAAAGTGGAACACAATACCTGCTTTGTAACAAAAACATTTACATGCTAATGTTTTACCCAAGTCAGAAAGCACCAGCTCTTATTGACCAGGACCAGCCACTTACAACAACAGCAGCAAGCAGTTAGTGATTGACCTGATCTGATCCAGAAACAAAACTAAACTGCTCTACAAACTTAGAGTTGGCTCTTTCTCTTGCATTTGGATACATTCTTCATAATGCTTCACAACAACATTGACTAATTAGCCTTTAAAACAACTTCAGATGTTGTATAATCTTTCCTTTTGTCAATGACTGACCTCAACTAGGTAACATCACACACACACACACACACACACACACACACACACACACACACACACACACACACACACACACACACACACACACACACACACACACACACACACACACACACACACAGTGTTAAGAAAACACACTGCCATGTCTAATGTTATCAGATTTCTTTTGCTATTAGTTTCCAAGGCAGCAGATATAAACCCTCTTGTTTTATCAAAGATGCTTCTGTTCCTCCCATATCCGTTGTGATATCATGGCATTGTGTAGTCTGCTATTATCCAATACACTAATGGACTATGATTATATCCCCCTCCTCTGGGACTAATGGCCACATGACCTCCTTGATAATATTCAGCAAGCCAAAGCCCATCTCAAGTCCATGAAATATAATCATTATATTAGTCCATGAAATGTAATTATTATCTGATATGGAATATCCTAAATATCCAAAGATACAACCTGAAAAATTAGCTTTTGTTTTCAGTGTGAAAAACATTTTCCCTTTTCTTTTCTTCTCTCTCTCTCTCTCTCTCTCTCTGTTGCCCCTTCCTTTCTCTCTCTCTTTCTCTATGTCACCCTCTCTTCCTCTCCCTATACTTGACCTCTCTCTGCTTCTCTCTCTCTCCCTCTCTGCTGACGCTACATGCACATAAAGAAAATTGGACCATTTATTTTGTCCACCACTACTCTTGACCTGTAGCTGAGGTGATGTTTGCAAAGGAGGATCACCTTCGCTATGAATGGTGAAGTCGTTAGCTCAGGGGTCAAGTGTTGCTGGATTTGGATGCTGGATTTGACGTCATGCACAGGCTGTATAGAACATTTTGTGCAGGACAAACAAACAGGTTACACAGATCATAAAAAGCAATACAACTTCATATGTGCTATAGTGTTCAGTATCCAATTTACAGAAAAAGCGCATTGTATTGTGTAGTCTGTATTGACTGTATTGTCGTTATCTTGTTTCATCACACATTTATACGTAAGGAAAAGTTCACATATTTTGAAGGCTTTGTTTGTTTGTTGTTTGTTACAATATGTCCCATATTGATGACAAGTGTGTAAAGCACCTGCTTTGCTTATATCTTTTGACTCATATTCATACACATGGAAGTGCACAAGAACATTTGCTTATATTTAGACTCACATATCGAGGGCTGAGAAGTGACATTTCACCAACTTTACAGGAGAGCCAAAACAAATCTAACTGCTTCTATATGTTCACAGTTAAAGACATTTGGTTTTTGTTCAATAACTTTATATTTTTAAATATTTTACTTCTATAATTTTGTCAGTTAGAAAGAGCTCATGAAGAGCTTTCAGGTGATATATATAACTCTGACTAATTTTTACCAAAATGTCACTTACGCCCCTTTGCTTCTCAGCCCTCGAGTCTAAATATAAGCAAGTTTTCTTTGTCCTTCAAAACTGTAAAGGATTACTCATGAAGCGCACAGCGGTGTGATGTGCCACTGCACTGGAGTTCAGTCACAGCAGTTACAGCAGCATCTGTACAGTACAGTCAGTGCTGTCAGTGCTGTCTGTAGCTTCATCAGTCTCCACTGTGTTCTCTGTGGCACACGTCTACCTCAGGTGAACTCCTCACTACAGGGTGTGTGTGTATGTGTGTGTGTGTGTGTGTGTGTGTGTGTGTGTGTGTGTGTGTGTGTGTGTGTGTGTGTGAGAGAGAGAGAGAGAGAGAGAGAGAGTGAGAGAGGGAGAGAAAGAATGTGTGTGTGTGTGTGTGAGAGAGAGAGAGAGAGTGAGAGAGGGAGAGAAAGAATGTGTGTGTGTGTGTGTGTGTGAGAGAGAGAGAAAGATTGTGTGTGTGTGTGTGTGTGTGTGTGTGTGTGTGTGTGTGTGTATCGGAAATGTTTCACCAGCCTCTACGCTGTTCACCACAGACCATAAAGGACAATATATAGGGTGGCTAGAATACAAAATGATGTGTGTGGTCAGTTAGAAAGAGCTCATCAAGAGCTTTCAGGTGATATATATAACTAAATTTTGACCAAAATGTCACGTATGCAACTTTGCTTCTCAGCCCTCGAGTCTAAATATAAGCGAATGTTCTTTGTCCTTCAAAACTGTAAAGGATTACTCATGAAGCACACAGCGGTGTGATGTGCCACTGCACTGGAGTTCAGTCACAGCAGTTACAGCAGCATCAGTACAGTACAGTACAGTCAGTGCTGTCAGTGCTGTCTGTAGCTTCATCAGTCTCCACTGTGTTCTCTGTGGCACACGTCTACCTCAGGTGAACTCCTCACTGCAGGGTGTGTGTGTATGTGTGTGTGTGTGTGTGTGAATCGGAAATGTTTCATCAGCCTCTACGCTGTTCACCACAGACCATAAAGGACAATATATAGGGTGGTTAGAATACTCCAAAATGATGTGTGTGCATATATACCCAATACATGTATACAGCAACTAGAAATGCAGTTCCAAGGAATTACCAGTGCATGAAAATGAACAAATGTATAGTTAAAACAGATAATGTACTGTATGGCTACTAAGGTGTTGCTAGGGTAGACATGGTGGTTGCATAGTTTAATGAAAGTTGATAGTGTGAAGGTAGACAGTTTAAAATATGAATATGGATAGCTTAAAAGTTGTTGATAGAAAGACAATTGAATGAATGTTGATAGATGACAGATAGTTTAATTGATGTTGATATCATTTTACTGTAAATTAATGTTGATAGATATCTAGTTCAATAGATGTTTAATGTTTAGGTAATGTTTGTTAGCAGTTATGCTAAAATGCTAATCAGGTTGCCTTGCAAGTTCTGTGACAATGAACAATATTTACTGAAAATAATATGCTTAGGCTATTCTACCGGTACTACATAGTATATATTTATATTTATAGCCACAGTGCATGCATAACATTTGACGAAGGTACACTGTTTTATGAAGGAGGATATGTTGGTGTGCCAGAATAGAAAAGTTATTTTGGAATATCAAGACCTCCAGGTGGTGCAGGGTTGCCATGACAGTGATGTGGGCAGCACCAAGATTCTAAATCAGGATAGGCTAAGCCAGAGCCATATAAAGAGAGAGTTGCGACAACCCGGGTACAGAAAATTCGGTTTGTGACGTGGTTTGTGTAACTTCAAGTAGTTCAAATAGTTCCCGGAAGCGATTTTGACTGTTCGTTAGAATCATAAAATAACCGTCTTTTACTGTCTGTTAACGAGTGTTCGATCCTAACTTCCGGGAACTATTGTTGAGAAAATATGGAACATTAGCGTCAATGGAGTTGTCGCAACTCTCTCTTTATATGGCTCTGGGCTAAGCCATACTCCTCCTGAGAAGCAGCACTTCTGTCAGAAAATGATGGATTGTTCCCAACCTTGTCCTCCTTATCACAGCTAGTTCTATGTAAACTTCCATTTTACCTTAAGGCAACGATTTGGAGATTTTGGAATTTACTAAATCTTTGCTGAGTTCAGCTTTAGCAAAATATCTCAGCAAATATCTCACAACTATAGCAGCAAATCTTACCCCTGAATAAAATTGTCATTTTGGCATGATTGTATTTCAAAGATAAAGCAATGGCATGCTCTTAGCATTAGCAGAGGAATGTCTGGTAGACAAAAAACAAACAGCTGCTTATTCATAGAGGTGATCTAGATTATTTGTTATCAACAGTTACTATCACTTCCTCAAACATGGCAGTGAGCCATATCAGCTCACACGCACGCGTATATGCGTGTGTGTGAAAGAATCTTACATAAGAAGACTCTTAACACATTAAGAGACAATGTTATTAGGAAACCTGACCCAGGTTAATAACACCCGTGGATGACAACGTGGCAACACCAATCCAATCCCACACCCATCAAAAGAATGGCCGCAGAAGGTCAGCACATTGTGAGAACCTCAATCAGTCCGTTCAAGAGGCTATGAGTAGGCCTAGTTTTCTTTTTAGTTGAAAACAATCCAAAAAAATGGATGAATAGCAACTTAATGTGAGGCAGTAACTGAGCACACTGTTAGTCAGGTGTAATAAAGTCTAAATGATTTCTAAATGATTGATTTCATGTAGCCAATCGGGCATTGATAAAAAAAAAAAAAAAAAACCCCAGCTTCATTGAACTGCTACAGTCACAAAGAAATGTGAATGCAAACGTAATAGATTCATATACATCCAGAAAGAGGGTTCTTTAGCCCTTCATAGATTTTGTTAGCATAACACTGTACAGTATGTTGGAGGAGTGGAAATCTACTAGGCTTCCCAGTCTAGTCCAACCACCTGTCCTGTTGAGAAGAAAGCTTGGGTTTTCCTGAGAAATGCATTTGGACTTGCTCAATTGGCTGGAAAATAGGCGGGTGTGATGGGCCACTTCTAATCCCTTCAAAACTGTGCCTGGTTGTCCATCTGACTGTGGTCAAGTGGCTCAAACAGTTTTCCTACTCAGTGAGCAATCTCCAGCAGTGCATCATGTTTACGATGCATTGAAAAGCTGAGCACTAACTAATACTAACAGGGTACAACAGATTGATTATCCCCCAGAAGCAGATGCTAAGACACTCTTAGGCTATACCCTGCAGTGGGTGTGCAGTCGGTTTGCCCACCCCAGCCCATGCATCAATTATTCCCCCCCACACGGGGGTATCCAGCATGTATCCATCTCAACCTGCATGGAGCCCATAGGTGTGATTTGCGGAAATAAATTCTGCGTCCATGCTTTGTTTACAGACAAGGCATCCTTCATTGTTTTGTGGGATGTGCTGGTGTTTTGCACTGAGGGGAGATAGCAAATTCCAGCAGCACATAAAAGGCATCTGGCTGTAATGAGCTCTGCTTCTACGTCCCCAGACTGGAATGAAGGAATGAATACTCAATGAGCTTAATGGGCGTGGAGGAGAGGCCCTTGATTGAGGTTGGGGATGATCAGGTTGTGAAGTTTATATTTCAGACACAGAATGCTTCCAAGCAGTGAGTGTATCTTAAGAGTTCATCACTGCAGTGATTGTGTGTAATTGTGTCAGTGCCTCCAGAGCTACAAGGCCGTTACACACACACACACACACACACACACACACATACGCAAGTACACACACACACACACACACACACACACACACACACACACACACATACACACACACACACACACACGCACGCACACAGCAATACACACACACACACACACACACACACACACACACACACACGCACACGCACACATGCACACACACACACACACGCACACACACACACGCACACACACACACACTAAGTGATTAAGGGACTGTTCAGTGGTTTGCTTGAGGCGCCAGACTCGCTGTACTCATCACTCTGGACTTGGAGAGGATGGCCTGAGTTGATGTTATCAGCAGATGGAGAAATTCCTTACTTTTAGGGCAACATTTAACTAAATGGAACAAGGATGGGGACATTAGGTGGGAACATTATATTTCCCTGATTCAATTTGATCCCATCCTCTGTATTTTACTAAGGCAGGAATTTAGTGGCGCTCAAAATAGTTGTGACGCTGTTCGTCCCCTGCGCATCCTGTATCAATGCTGTTTACAGTAATCCATCAGGATTACTCAGAGCCCATATTGGCCGTGAAGTGAGAAAAATGCACTATCCAATTTACAACGGCTGTCCCTGGAGAAATTACTGGACCGAGAGAGTGCGCCTCAGTCGCTGATGCATAGTCCTTCTTTTTCTCAAACACATTTACCCCTTTTAGCGGGATGCTTCTTCTGCCCTGAGACAAGGCATGCATGAGTCTAATAGGTCTTGTCTCTGGTGTTAGATTTGTAGTGATTTTCTTCATGTCATACTTTCTCTTGTCTCTTTGTCTCAGCCAAAGAAATGGTTTATTGTACGTTTATTGTAAGCAGACAGATCGTCAAATGTTGTACCTAACTAATTGCTCACCCCAGAAGAAACGGCTTAATTAAATATATCCTGAAAGGTCGTCACTATACCTGCCCCCTCCAATCTGACCCGACAGGAATGTTCTATCGTGATATATCTACAGTAGCTATGTGGGTTCATTGTCTTGGGCTTCCCTTTGCAACACTGGGGTGTGCTGTGCCTAGAGATCTGCTGGAACATCCAAAATAAAGAACCATTCTTTTGCAAGCCAGCCTCAAGTTTGACCTGTTTTGGATCAATTTGGTGTCTCCATTTGGAATTAAGGAGACAATCTTTCACTAGCATGATTCACTTTGTCAGGCTACAACCTGTCATTACTCAAGCTGTGAATTACATTATATTACAATATATTACCATTATATGACATTGGATTGGTAAAGAATAGAACAAAGGTGAAGAAAAACAGCAAATTAAAACTTGTTACACTGTGAAATAATCTGACAAATTGAATTTGACCACCCCATCGTCTTTGGCTTTGGTCGTTCACCCTCCACCTCCACCCCCCCCCCCCCCCCCCCCAGAAATCAATTATATATGATATCTGGTATGTGTGTAAGACGTGCATAGTTTGTGAAACATGCTGAGAGCTCCAAGTCTGTCCGCACTTTTGACTTAGATGTACATTATTTACTAAAGCCAGGACTCAGAAGCAGACTGGAATAATAATGGTTAACAATGAAAGCAATGCATGTCATGTGCACAGGGGTGTAAAAGTTTGACTTCAGAGAGTAAAAGTCCTGCCACATGTTGCTTCAACCCATTCACTTAATCAGTTGATTCTAATTAGCACAATTCTTAAGTCAGCTAATTAGTGGAATCACCTGATAAGCGCACAGGTAACACCAAAACATGGATTTTACTCTCTGAAGCCATACTTTATCTAATATAATATATTAAAAGTAATCTCTCTCTATTCAAAGAACAGGACGATTTTGTGGCTCACAAAACAGTGCTCAGCATAAGTGAATACACCCATGCTTAAGTTGACTAAAAAGAGTAATAAAAAAATCATCTGATTGATCATGCAGGATACTTATTCTTAAGCACTGTTTGCGTTTGTTTGTTTGTGCGTGTGTGTATCTAGGAACAGACTGTAAGTGAGAAGGAAAGTAAGACAAAGGCAATTCACATGAGCAATGCCAGAGTGAAGATGTCCCACTTTGATACGTTTGGTTGCCAAGAGTTCCAAACATTCAGTATTAGCTAGAAACTTTGTTGAGGTCCACAAACTACTGCACAATGCACTATGCCCTGTGCTTAAAACACATGAACAATCCTTTGTTTGAGTCCTGAACATTACCATTATCCAGACATCTGCACGAATACATTTTACTGACCAGAGAAGTGGACATGGGGAAGATGTTACCCACAGCCAAAAAAACACACTAGATTTTTATGAGCAGAAATGACATTTTATGTGATCACACTATTAAAAAAAGAGATTCTGGTCAAGGCATGGTTCTCAAACTGTGCCATCACACATTAGTTTACAGTTTTTCTCGATTGTTAACACACATTTTCTGAAAACATGACTCATATTCTCAGAACTCTACACACAAATCCAAAACAACACACACATGGGCAAAACTCCACAATTCTCCTCCAAAATGACACTTTACCTTCAAAACAATGTAATTTCTCCTCAAAATGCTCTTTTGTTCTCAAGAGACACACACAAACCATCATATATCAAGACATTTACAAGGACCAGTTGAACACTGATGTGCTCAGTGTAAAACACTGCGATGAATTGAAAACACTTCTTCTCCATTCATTATAATGACTTGGGCCTTTTTTTGTTCAGTGTTAGACTACAAACAGTACAAACAGTAGATAAGCTGATACAGTAAGTTGATATGCTTACCCTATCAATATTTTGAAATATCTCATTGTTTTCTATTATTTTTCTTTGCATTTCCCGTAATGTTATGCCGTTTTTTCTAGGACAATTTCAGTTTCCTGTTCAGGAGACAGAAGCCCTTGTGTTGGTAATCTTTCGGGTGCCAAACAAATAGTAAAATACTGTAAACTGTGTAGGAATACAAAGTAGGATTACTTTCCCCAAATACTTGAAACATACTTTATTTTTACAGTCCTACAGAACAGCCCACAGGCAATACTGTACTACTGTGCTCATTGAGCTATATTGTACTGTTCGGTACTGTACTGTATTGATACGCAGCACTGCAATGTTCTAGTGGCTCGGATCTCATCAGAGATTACAGTCCTTGGCCTCCCCGTCCTCCTCCTCTTACTCTCACTCCTCTGGCTCTGCCTCTGCCTGTACTACTACTGTAATACTACAGCTCTGATTGCTAATTGTAAGACTGTGTGACAGGAGTTTGCCCATCTGATGAGTCAGTGTGCATGGTAGGGCAGTTAGCTTTAGAATTTGAATGGCAGTGTGTTCTTTGTGAAAACAAGAGATTTTCTTCATGAAAATTGTGTCTAATGCACAGAATTGTGTGTAGTGTTTTGAAAACAGTGTGTTACAGAACTGCAATTTGACTGTAAAGCCAAAATTGTGCTTATAGTTCAGCAGAATCGGTTCAGGAGGTTGGTGCATGAGCTACATATTATGGGAATTGTGTCTCAAGTACCAGAAATTGTGTGTAAACAATTGAGAAAAACTGTAATTACATCTATCATGTTTTGTTAGTCTTGCGAAATTCTTGCTAAAGATGTGCCCTCTCACAAAAGCATAGAATCACTGAGCTCAACAAGCTAGATGAAGAGCTCTCCTTTCCTAACCTGTTAGCTTAGAGTAGATGAAGCAGTCACATCAGTGGCACACTCATCTCCTCCTCATTACCATCAGTCTCCTTAGTGAATTAGCAAGCTACTGCCAGAAGCCAACAATGATAAAAGGCCTGTGTGCTCTGGCGCTTAGCCTTGCTTAGCCTTGCTTAGCCTTGCGTACCCTACCGTTAGAACAAAATGGTCTGGTGACGTCCGTGTCTATGACTTAAAAAAAAGGTCATAACATTGCTTATTCATCACTGTCAAGATGAAATGAGTTAATTTTGGATTCCCGAAGTCCCCAATCACTTCAGAGAATACATCAAGATATTGTTCAGTATAGAACAGATTTGTGAAGACAAGCACTAAAATATGAAATAAATGCTTTTTAGTTCAGGACAGGGGACCTTGTGGTTGTGTCTAGAGTAGACATTACCAATCTGCATTTTGGAAGGTGTTGTTTCAGACCACTGAGCTGTGTCTATAACATGTGTAGGCCTAATTAAGTGTAGCTCTAACATGTCTGTCTAATAAAGAAACAGACTTTTCTACACAAACTATACCACAAAGTGAAAACATTGATTTCCACAGTTTTCAGGTGACCTGGTTTGAGATTGCTGATCAGAATTCAGTGAAGGCTTTACTTGCCTCTACACAAATGTAGCTTTAGATATTCAAAGCATGCACAGTTATTGAGTATTTGGATGCACATTGCTCACACTCTACTGAAAACAGTCCTTCATGTATAATGTATATGGATGTCAAGACTGTATTCACAATTATGTACACACACGTCTTTTATAACACGTCTTCATATACAGTATTTTCTCACCACACTGTATTTCAGTTTTCTGTATTTTGCTGGAAATACTTGGAGAAACTATCTCATTCACTGAAGATGATTTGCAGTCAATCATTGCCTCCCTTATGATGACTGAGGCAAATGCTTCTACCGAGCATGTGGTCATCACTCTCTATAAATGTTACCATAAGATCCACATATGTGAAAAATGGCGGAGCAATATGTGAAAATGTTGTTTAAATTAGATGAACAAAATAAGGCCATAACAATTTAGTCAGGCTGAGTGGGACATAAATGTTGTTATGGTTGAAAACAATGAGGCTACAGTATATTGAATAATATAGGGCCTATACATCTTGTCTGAGTCTTAATGAATTATGAAGGCGTTTAGCGGCGGGGGAAGTGTGGACTGCAGCACCAAACATGCACCTCCTGTTTGTCAGTGATTAACAGCGGCATGGACACTTGTGCCGGTGCAATTGATTTGCTCTTTATTAGTAACGATCTGAAGTGCTCCATCACACACCCTCTCACAGCTATCCACCTCCAACACATGAAGAATGCTATGGGCATTACAAGACAAGTAACGAAGTAAGCACTACATTCATTTCTATGTTGTTACTTTTTCTTTCCTTCTTTTTTTTTAAAAGAAAAAACCCTATCAAACATCGAGAAATATCTAGAAACAATTGCTTGATAACTGCTGACCTGCTAAATAAACAGCCAGGCCTGCAGTTGGAGTATCACAACTACATATATTTTTGATGGACTGACTATAAAGTAAGAATGGGTTTGTAGAGGTTGTGTGTTATCTTGATAGTGTTTCCTGTAATTTCAAACCACGGAAAGTAATGTGTTTGTTTAATCAATATGTAAATAAAAGTTATCAGGGAAATGTACTTTTGCCTGCACGTTTGTGTGTCATGCTGGGTCACAGCTACTGCTGTAGCCTTGTCTTCTGTCTCACCATAATGATGCCCATTGATCAGTAAATGCTTTGTTGTTGGTCTTAACGCATTAAAAGTCATCATATTCATTGACTTTTCAACTACCCGAGTGTATCTCTCCTCTTGGCATGCCAATTGGTTTTAATTACCCAGAAAATACTTTGGAGGACATTCTTGTGAAGTTATATTGACAAAAAAGATCAACACCATTAATTGGCCTGCAGTGTCCTCAGGCCTCAGAGACGCAGTCTTTTGGTAAATAGTCACGCTGCACTGCTGAGAATGAACAGCTTGCCTAAAGGGCAACTAAATGGGCTCTGCCTAAATCGTAAATTATATCGTCATTATGGCTTATAAATTGGTATGGCTATTTTCTGCCATAGTAAGTGTTGCTTTGGACAAAGGTGTCTGCTAAATAACCGCAACCAAAAACCAAGTGTGTTACTTTAAAGCTAATATGATATCAGCTGTATATTTTGTTTTTATCAGCTGTATGTCTCACACGTGCCTGTCCACAGCGTAGGTATCCCCGCTCTGCCCTGCTCTTGGTCCTGTCCCCTGAGAGCAGTGAGATTGCATAAGATTGCAGTGTCTTGCGCAAGGACACATAGGGATGATAGGGAGCATGGAGGAGCCAGACGTAAACAGGACTCTGTCTCAGGGGTCCCGGCGGTCCGGTCTCACTCTCACTCTCATCTCCAACCTCTACTCTGTGTAGCGCTTTCTGCTCTCCGCTGAGACTATTCAAAATGGTATCAGTGCCAGCGTAGTAGTTGCGTAATATAGTAAGCGCTGTAACACACAAACATGGCATGATCAGTAGAGTTATAAACCTGCTAAATAAAGAGCAAAAGAAAACCTACCGATGTTCTCCCAGCGATGGACAAGAACCCCTCTGCTCTGAAGTGAGAGTGCTTTAACCCCACCCCACCCCACCTCACCCCAGACCCAGAGCAGGGGTAGCCATGTAAGGTGCTGTGTCTGTTTCCCCTTCAGGGGCCGTGGGGACTGTGAGAAGAAGAGAGACTGGCCAGAGCTGCCAGACTCCCCAGACAACCCTCAAATACGAGTCCCTGACCAGCCGGACTCTCAAGCAGGACTCCCTGATGATGCTTCTGCCTCCTGAACCACTGCTGCCCACACACACCCTTCAATACTGAATACGTTTTTATACTATATTTATTTATTAATTTACGTTTTCTTCAAAAAGTGTAAAACCTATGAACTTGCATGTACTTCACGTACTGCACTGTACACCGTGAGTCTATTCTGTATAACCAAAACTATCCCTGAAAAACAGTTACCACTCTGTGGTTTCTCAATGATTGATTGCTTATTTGTTTTGCTCATTTATCAATGTTCCAATTTTGTACAAAAGCATGTCGGTCAAAATCCATGGGGGAAAATAGTGAACAAGACAAAATGTTATTCAGCTCATGACTCATATCTGAAGAAAACTGATGCACTGTTACGTGAAAACAAAATTATGGGATATGCATTGTGAATGTCTTGTGACAGTGCTGTGGAAGTTAAACCCACAACTGGTTGTTGTCGTGTCTGTTGAAGGAGACTGTTTGCTCCTGTCAGTGACAGTGTTCCGTCTGAGTCTGAGGTTTGGCTCATGTAACATATCAGCTGAGTGTGTAATGTGTGTAATGTGTGTATGGCCAGCGCCTCCTTGCCTTGTTTCATTCACTATTTTGGTTCTTTTCCATTAATTAATGTGGTTGTTTTGAACTCTAACGGTTGCTATGTCCCCAGGGGTGAGTTTTGAATGTTAAAAGTTTCAATTGGGGAATAAACTCTGTTGAGAGGTGGATAAACTCTATGTCTGAAATTTCAGAGGTGGATAAACTGTGTCTGCATTTAGACTCCACCACAGCCCTGTACAGTATGTCCCTGGAGATACAATCAAAACTAATTTCTTAAGGCATTTAGATAAGTAAGACACAACTTGCTTGTGGAAATATGATATTTTTGACCGCTATTCCGAGAGGGGTCAAAAAAGTCATTGAATAATATATTGTAAAACAAACAACAGTAATGATAGAGAAACAAATCTGAGGATCAAAAGTATTTAAAATATCAGCAGAACGTATCAAGTTAGCTTGTAGCATCTAAAATCCAACCTCTAACTGAAATAGCTGGAGCGAAAGGACATGGGAAACAAAACCATTTCCCATCCAGCTTCAGGTACAATTCCTCTACTCTCCGTTATCCCAACACTTATTTTAGTCTGCGACGGGTGCTCGTCAGTCCTCAAGTGCTTTAAATAGAGTGTGGCGGTCAGTCATGGTGGAGGTGGGGAAGATATTGACCGTGCGAGGCTGAGAGCAGTCCGTCGCAGCTTGACCAGAGAGCCGAATGGAACGCAGCGAGACCTTCGAGAAAGCCACCGAGAATTTGGCAGAACACCGTGGCTCTGGGTCTGGGAGGAACCTTGAGCACTTCCCCTGGAATTCACATGCCACTAAATATGCAGACGACAGGACTCCAAACTCACAAGGCTCCCACTCATTCAGTCTCTCTCTCACTCACTCACTCTTTCTCTCTGTCTGTCTGTCTCTCTCTCTCCCTCTCTCTCTCTCTCTCTCGTTCATTCTCTCTTTCTCTCTCTCTGTCTGTGTCTGTTACCTCTTGCTCTCAATCACTTTCTCCTCTCTTCTGCTCTCTCTCTCTCTCTCCCCTCACTTTCTCTGTCTACCTCTTTCAGTCTCTGGAATGTTAGAGTGAAATCCTGTTGATTTGTGTTCAGTTCAGGCTTTGTGCAGTTGTATTATACTCTCTCCCTCTTCCACTTCCTTTCCTTCTTCTTCTCTTCTTCCTCTCTCTCTCTATCCCTCCGTCCCTCACTAAAGGGGCCAGTTCAATGTGTCCCTGTGGACTGACCATCCAATTGCTCAAGGTCAGAACCAACACCCACGTGCGAGGTCGGATCTGGCATCGTTGAACTTCCCTGAAGGTTTTCCACTCTGCGGAGGTGTAATGGGAAGACATCCAAGCAACCAGATGAGATAATGCTGAGAGTTGTCCTGCCAAGAGTCAGAGTTTATCTGACTGTAGGATCAAACGATAACGGCAACTTTGTCAACATGGACAATTAAATCACCTCAGCCTTCCTTTTCGAGGCCTTTAGTCGGTCATTCAGTGCTGTCTGTCCTGTGCCTGGCCTCCCTCAGTAGAAATCATTCCCTCCATTGTATGTCATTTGAACACGGAGATTGCCATGAGATTGGCCAGAGTTCATAAGCACTGACACTTGAGAGATTGAGCACTAAAAGAGTCTACACCGCCATGGTGATGCTATGACAGTGACCCATTTACAAATCAAATTAGCTGGTTGCTCAGAGAGGTCGGGAACATGTGCAGCTTTAGAATTAAACAAATTCATAAATAAATAAACAAACACACAACAGTCTGCCAATAATAACAAGATTTATTTGTATGGCACTTTTCAAGCACAGAGCACGTGTTTTACAGACTAGCAAGAAACCAAACAATGGAAAATAACAACAAAAAGGATGATGTAAGCTCTGGTGTAAAGTTTCTACATTTATGAAATCAAAGTGCCAGATTTCATTCTCAAATTGACTGAATGACCGTTCATGTTATCCTGGGATATCTCTTCTGACTGACTGTCTCTGGATAATCCTATGGTTATAATTTTATGGTTATAGTTCTATGGGTATAGTTCTATGGTTATGGTTGTATGATGACCATAATGTATAGATACTTTTGTCCAAAGCAACTCACAAATAAAAACAATTAGTTACAAATCAACAGTGAACAGTTTTAAGATGTTTATAAGATTGGAAAATGGCAATAATAAACAATAATGTCAATGTAATATCAATGATCAATAGCCAAATACCATAAATGACTCATTGCTTACTCCCCATAGCTATCAGTAACTCTGTTCAGAGATGTTGGTGAGGGACTGGAGCAGATCTGCCTTTGGTGGTGATGATTCTTGGCATGGCATATCGATGTGCCTCTCACACTCTGCCATAACCTAGGCCTGTTATTAGTGAGTCTGTAAGAGGCATTCGATCATTTCTTCTCACTGATAAACACCCCTGACAACACAGACATGGAGAAGAGGGTGCCACATGCCACAACTGTTAGCATCGCTAAGCCAGCTGTGCCGGAGGAAGTCTCATTGTCTTAAAACAGGATTACAGACGCGTTTTACTCTTTGGCCACAGATGATAGCCTCTATCTGAAGCTTCGTTGCCTTAGAGGACGGAGAGGCTAATGTGAACTTGGAATAGAGATAAACTGTATGTTCAAAAAGCAATTTCCTCTCACCCAAGAGATTAGGGTCATCATTAGGAGAAGAGATAGTCGAGTCTTGAGGTTCAAGTTTGTCTTGGCTTTTATAAAAAAGCAAGAAGGAAGTGTGTGTGTGTGTGTGTGTGTGTGTGTGTGTGTGTGTGTGTGTGTGTGTGTGTGTGTGCGTTTGAGAGAGAGAGAGAGAGAGAGAGAGAGAGAGAGAGAGAGAGAGAGAGAGAGAGAGAGAGAGAGTGTGTGTGCACGAAAGTTCTATGAAATTCTGTCTGTGAGGATGTGGTTACTCAGTGTGTATAAAGCATGCCTATAATTATTTTGCAGAACTTACAGGAAAAAAGATTAAATTGAATTCAATATTCTTGACTTAATGTTGATTATATTTCCATCAGTCGCCAGTCATGTCCTTGACTCATACCACTAATAGCACCACAGATGACTTTGAAAGCGTCATCTCAATAATCATTAAAGTTTCATACCAAATGTTTATAACACAAGATTGAACAGGAGGCCAAGCTGATCCACGTCTATTCATATACCCATAACAGCACAACATGTCAGCAGGCTCATGTCCCTGTTTTAAAGGTCACTGCTCCAGACGCCACCGAAAATCTATTTACTGACCACGTGCGTTAAAGCAAGGCCTGCTGCGGCTAACATCGTTCTCTGGTCCAGTGCTGTCTCCAGGGGTCAATCGGGGTCATGGATGGAGTCAAGACACTGCACTGTAGAGAGAGAGAGAGAGAGAGAGAGAGAGAGAGAGAAATAGAGGGAAAGAGAGATGCCACACTGTAGGTCACGTGGGGTCAGCCTGGGTGTTTTTCCCAACTGCTAATGAGAAAACAAGAGCCGGAACACACAGGATCTCCAAGCAGCACACAGGGATCCAATTCCAGTTAATGTTCCAAAACCTGGGGACACAACTAGAGCTCTCTGAATCATCACACTTTAGCCGTGAGCGTTTGGGAAACAGCTGGAACTCTCTGAGTAGTACCGGCATACATTGTGTAAGGACAGAGGCTTATTAAAGTCACTCAAGTTTCTGACTCATTTCAGTGTGAGAGAAATTCGTCACATCTCTATTCACTTACTCTATAACTGGTACTATTGTTTATATGTGTAGGGTGATCACTCAGCTGGAAAACCTCTGTCTGGACCTGGTTTGAGTGTGTCCTCCTATGAATCACGCAATAGTGAATAAATAATGCCCGAGTATATTGTTCTCCACGGGGCTTCAAAGGGGCATGAAGGTTACCGCACTCACCCCCACCCACCCCCAACCCCCCCACCACCACCATCCGCCCCCTCCAGAGAAACTTCCTGGAGAAACTGAGTGAAACTTTTATTGCCCTCTTTTTTCAACACACATTTCCTCCTTGTCAGAGCCACACCACTTGTCACCCTATGCATCATGTCTCCAAGTATTGTAGCGCAGCAGAAGCCAGTGTGAGTGCGAGTGTGAGTGCATGCACTGCACTGCTCCAAAGCGCTGACGGTGCTCTGTGCTGGGGTTCAGCAGTAGCGTGCACTGCCTCCTGAGAGCGGCGCAGCGCAGCACAGAGGAGGAGCATCAGAAAGGCAGACGTGATGGAGCTGCACGTGTGCGGACCTCTTAACACCCAGATCTAATTGCTCAGCAGACCCTGGCGTCTGCCCCGGCCCCCGGTATATTAACGACGGGCTAAGCTGTCGATTCTGCTCCATTTCCCTTCCTGCTCATTAGCGGGCGCGTCCAATTAAACCGGACTTACGGCAGGTGTCCACGGTTCCTCAATCACAAGGGGCAGCGAGCGAGGGGCAGTGGGCCGTCTAATCCAGCAGGTTTCAGCCTCACATGTGGGATTAAAGGAGCTGAAAAACATGAGGACCCCTCAGAGAATGGATCCTGCACAAGATGAAGGAATAGCTCAATGTTTCCACTGCCTACCAATCTGTATCCACCTTGACTTCTAGCTTGACACAGTCAGGATAAATCAAAACTCCGGAAGCTTCCATTAGTAGGTCCCTAGAACCCAAGGGCAGAGTGACTGGAGGTCAGGACTCTCAGGAAGTTATTTCTCCTTTTTATGTTGCTTTTGGTGACATAAACTGAGCTTGGAATAAGATCTATTTGAGCACATGCTGTTTTGGTGCTGCTCCAGAAGGCAGCAGAGGAGGTTTCATGGGGCTTTCATGATTTGATGATTTTCTCCACCCATCTCTCCTCTCAGACACGGCTGCGATAGCTGACTAAGACAGTGAGAGAGTCAGGACACGGATCAAATCTAACGTAAAAAGACTTTATAAGCAGAGAAGTGCCGAGTTGTAATGTTGCCAAACAGCTCAGAGACATAGTGCAGATAATATCTATGATAGGTTTGAACCCAGCAGATTTACAATCAGACATCTCAGGCCGTTTGAACCCAGTGGATTTACGACCAGTACAATCCTGTATTCTCAACGCAACGTTTATAAATTTCCAGCTTTTCTTCGGTGAGCATCGTTTGTGGAGAGCTTGACAAAAGTTATAAACCACGTCCTTCATTTGGCCGCATTTTATTGTGAGAAGCCGTATTCACTATGTACTTTGACTTGACTTTGAATATAATCTCGGTAATTATGACATAAGTACAGTGTACGACGTACAGCATGAAAGTACATCATCATTTATGCAAACCACATACCACCTACACAAAGTGCATAATGTTACTATGCAAGACATACACCGTAATTACTAATTAATGCAATATTTATGTACCGATACAGGCCATTTCTAATATCGAGCAACCACATTTGTTTTCTAGAAACCTACTGGAATTCATCAAATATGCATGAAAAGTGAACCTACTCGAAAGGCTAGTTGGTCTGAACTGCCCACAGATCTGGGATGAGATGGATGGAAAAAGACATTTTGTTGTTTGTTTCTCACCTCTGTGTCTGTGTCTGTTTGATCCTCTCTGCCATCTGAAGAATGAAACAACATCAAAAACCTAGAACCTCAACAAATGCTGAGAAACAGTCATAAATGCCATTACTACTTGAATTAGTAAGAATTACCACTCTGGCTCAATATCACAACAGATTTGCTTCCTGATTTCCTACATATTAAAGAAACAAGTGAATGTCATGCAAAACAAACAGCTATATGAATCTTTCACAATTCATATATTTAAAGATGTTGTTACACACATAATGTTCACCACATATTGAGAGAACATTATGTTTGTAACGTCCAGTGGCAGTTTTTACTGTCATTTTAATGTCAGATGAAACAATCAACCTGTTTGTCATAAAGTGCATGTTTTTTGTCATGGCATGACATGTTTAATTGCCGATCATAAAATGAAGTGCACTATCTGAAATGGCTGAATGAAATGCAAAGAGAGGATGAATACTGTGACATTTATCTGAGACAGCTGCGCTCCTGGAGAAGAGAGACTACAGTATCACTTCATCAGCTGTGTCCGGAGGGAAGGCAGAAGCCAGCTGTGTGTTTGCTGTTTACACCGGCGTGGTTAGAAGAGAGATGACCGGCCTCGCCTCACCCACCATGGCAACTGGGCGGCAGTGTTACTATGACGATCTCTGAGTGCTTTGTGTGTCCGCACATCCAGTTGTTTTCCCAGGGCAGCAGACTGAAAATGTTTACTTTTTGACTAATGCAATTAAACGTGGTCACTTACCAGGCTGCGGATGGGACAGGTCTAGTCTTGCGCCCTCATTTATCAGCCAAGGTTCACTTAGTGCCATGCGGCCAGACTGACATTCCATGGTGATTACCATGTGATTACCATGTGTTCTGACTCCTGGCCATGTAGCTTGGTTTCTTGGTGCTTGGCGTGTGTGTGTGTGTGTGTGTGTGTGTGTGTGTGTGTGTGGTGTGTGTGTGTGTGTGGGTGTGGGTGTGGGTGTGGGTGTGTGTGTGTGTGTGTGTGTGTGTGTGTGTGTGTGTGTGTGTGTGTGTGGGGGTGGGTGCGTGTGTGTGTGGAGGGGGATGTTCTAGCTACAGATGTAAAAGCATTGTCTTACAATTCTGGCAAATCGCTCCTTACAGTACATTAACTTTTCTCTCCAACTTTTAAGGATTCATCCACCCCAACGAACTACTAGAATGTCAATAAACATTCACTCTGATTAACTTTTAGAAGTTAAATACAAATTGGAAAAAAGATGCTAGATAAATGTGCTTTTCTTCAAGGTTGGATTCCCCTCATTGTTCTCATTGTCAGATCCCGGTAAATTCACAAAATATGAATTTGTATTACTCTGTTTAGTCAACTTCATGGGCAGCCAATAAATGTGAAGGGCACTGATCGTGATAACCTTTCTGTCCCTGAAAATGATAAGTGGTATCTCTAATTCAATTATGTTCTCCCCCAGTGGGATAATCTCACACAAGGTGACTGAGTGTTTGAAATTAACTGCTGTTAATGTTATCTTCAAACAACACCTAGAGCTATGGCCTCATAGACAAGGAATCTGCCTTGAGTCCCAGTACAACAACATAATTCCCTTGGAAGAATTAGACTGTCAATATTATGAGACACAGGGAAACAACTATCCTAAATTAGGTCTATTGAAAACCTCACTGTGCATATAAATAAGCAAGAGTACAGTATACACATTGTAAGCTTCAAAGAATAGAAGACTTTCTCCGGAGTTTCCAGAACTCGTTCCCAGTTGTATTTTCAAAACATGTCAGACACCAAAGGGTTTGGGCTTGAGTGTAGCCGTACCCTGATGCTCGGCTCAAAGAGAAGGGTTGCTGTCACTAAGCCAACCCAAAGATTGAGGGGTCTGTCAAGAATTATCGGGATATTCTAAGGTCACTGTCAGGTCAGCCCTGTAGCCTTGTGAATGTTCCAGTACTCCTCAGAGGAGTCATATCTCTAAATCTTTAATATTTGATTCAGTTATCGTGCTTTCTGAGTGTACTTTGTTCTCTAAACCAATTAAACCAATGTAGAATTTGGCCTGGTAATGAATGCACATTATACAGATACTGTTAATAGAAGTAAAGATAAGCTGGTTAATTGTTCATGCTGTGAATTAAATAAAGCGGGAACAGTCTAATTGGGGTGGTACTGTACATGAATAAGATGGCTTCCAAATTGTCAGTCTGGGCTCTCTGACTGCCTGATATTGCCCATCGTGGTTTCATAGCCAAGGCAATTATTATGATGCTTCTCTAAAGCAGTACAAGATGTTCAACCTGAGATGGAAACACTTCGTCACACTGAATATGAACTGAAACCTACTCATCTATGAGCAGAGCAGAAATTGTAAATCAGTAATCCTTTAACAGAGCAGCAGCGCAGGTAAGAGTCTGATGCGCTTCATTTTCCAGCTAGGGAAAATTACTTCATAAAACTGCCCTGTCTATTTGAGCGTAGTTTGGTGCTCATGACTTTTATTTCTTTATTCATTTACGGTAAGTTATTGATATCACCTGCAGTTAAAAATTCAATTTCCAAAAGCTCATATTTCAACAGCTGTGTATCACGCTCACTGGAAAACAAGCTTGCCAAGCAAACTTTACAAGACTTTCCAGACTTATTATTTCATTATTATTTCTTTTTGTTAAGTGGGTTCTGGAGAACAGAGAGTGTGCTGTGAGTGAGTGACACAAATATGTTTACACTTTTGTGTTTGAAAGAATGGCTTAGTCTCGAATAATTACTCTGATGGAGCATATGCCTCATCTCTGTCTGACTCATAAGAACACCGGGGTCATTATGACTATGTGGGCTGTGCAGTGCAGAGGGAACATTCTGTTTCCTTTAAACTATCATTAATTCATGTTACATAAATCACATCACATTTACATTTCATTTATATTTTAATAGCTGACAGAGACTGTAGGACAAACATGGCTTGACACAGCGAATGACATTGTATTTCAGTGAGAAGGTAGTTGGCTAGTAGTGCATCATCTGCAAATTGTTTTCACCCCCAAGCCAATAGTCTACAAAATCTGACACAAAATCAATTACCATCGTGTTAACCGAATTAAAGTCAAAACAGACAATTCTGCCATTACACTGGCCCTTAAATGTGCTTTGTTGACCAATACAACACAGCCACAAAGGCCGGTGCGAAATAGAATTAGAGCCATAACCAAATTCTGTCATTACATTGCTGCGTTGGGGAACAAAACAGTACAGACACAAAGAATTAGAACAAAGTGACTTAAGCAAAAACAGACATTTGCAAAGATGCCATAATGACCCATTTTTCACAGTACAAGAGCAGTGATCATTGAATAAGGAAGGATTCTTTTTTACATGAAAAGTAAAACACATCTCGTGGTAAGTTTTTGTTTTTGTCACAGTAGTGACATTTCTTTTTTTTTACAACAGTACATTCAAAAAACAATACCCTGAAGTATCCTACAGGAGTGACCGGATTCCTCATGATAAGGCATCAGTCAAGCACATTCACAAGACACATCAAATGGATGACAGTATGCTGGTTGTATCACATGCAATCGTTATCAGTCCTTGTTGCATACATGCACAGTGCACACCCATGCTTGAACCCCGCCTCCCTTTGCTCAGTGCACCTGATACTCGACCTCTGACTGACAAGCATTCAAAGCATGTTCACAGAAACAGGAGTCTAGGAGGACTTTCTGAAAGAGCACCCACATGTTGCACGTCCAGATATAAAGGCCAAGAGATCAAAATGTCCACTGGAGGTTTTTTTTTTTTCTTTTTACTTTACTTATTTTTTCCCACCAAGTAAATGTCAGTGGACCTCAGGTAATGAACTCCATATTGATCAGTTCAATATGTGCATGTAGACTTTATACACACTTTTATACAATACTAGAATAAATTAGTTTACAATCATTTCAAGCTATTTCACAGCAATATGTTGTGACAACAAAGTTGTTTCAAGCAAAAATACAAATGATATAAATATGTTAAAGACAATACATAAAAAAAAAAGAATAATTACGTACCACATGAACATAGAATAAAATAAAGCGACAACCTCATGGTGCTATTTTGAGCCCTGTGATTGGCCAGTGGGATTCAGGCTTGACTTATGATGATGAGGGTAACCTGCTTCTCTGCTCTTTGCATGAGTGCACTGACAGAGATCTGTTTCAGAGTCTGGCACAGTGTGTGTGTGTGTGTGTGTGTGTGTGTGTGTGTGTGTGTGTGTGTGTGTGTGTGTGTGCTATGGGACTGAACACGAGTGCTCTGACAGTCTCCTTATCTGTGTGTGTGTGTGTGTGTGTGAAGGGGTGAGCACAAATACTTTGACAGAGATCTGGCTCAGAGCCTCCAGATCAGTGTGTGTGTGTGTGTGTGTGTGTGTCTGTGCTGTGGGAGATCTGGTTCAGCCTCCTGATGTGGTGTGACTGCTCTCTCTGGTGTTCCAGGATGCTGTCATTAACTAAGCACGATGACATAATTACCAGTCCACAGTGTTTCCGAACTTCGTCTGGCAATTATGGACACGTGCTGAGGCTGGCAAAAACACACGCACGCACGCACGCACAGTGGGCCTGATGGACAAAACTTTCTTTCTTGCTGGGCTCCCTGCACCCCATTCCTCATTAGAACAAGACTCAGTCACTGAGTGCCTCAAACAGCACTACACAGTCCGCCATCCTAATACCCCCAACAGAACACTCACTCTTCCTGCTGTCTTCTGTTAGAATGAGCTCAGCCAAAATGACACCCAGTGCTGTCATGAGCTGACTGGTGATGCTTCCGGCTCATTTCAATCATGAATGCCAGGATTGCGATGTGCAAATCAAACACAGCATCATTACATCTATTTGCAAATCATTATCCTCTACAGAACTCCTTGTTATAAAAAAAACCTGCTACTAGAAAAGTATGGGAAAAGTGCATGAATAAAACCCCCAAGATTATGTTAATACCTTCGTTATTGCGGAAATGTTCCTTCATAAATTCAGTAGGATGACTATTTAGGCTCTGGGTATTAAGCATGTAAACTGCTAATGATGGCTACACAACACACAGCAATCTTTTCCATTTCAAAGTCATGAATACAACGCCACTTGAATGATTTGTAACTGTGAAACTCATTCTCTGAACTCTAACAGTCGAGGGACACAGGACAGCACGACACAGAGACAGAGAGTTAAGGCAGCGAGGTAGTGCCTTATAAGTAAGCTTTAACAAGATACATTCAATGTCCTGCTCTGACTGAACAACCTGCCCACCATGGCATAAGTGAATTGATGATAAGGAAGAAGAATACCTTGCTCAGTTATAAATGACATTAGCCTCATGGCACAGACAGAAACCTCATTTAACACCAGCCTGGCACAATAACCGTGTCATTACAGCCCACTGGAACTGACTGGTGATTTAGATGGGAGCTAATATCAAACTGTAACACACAGGGCTCTCTTATGACTCCATGAGACACAATCAGCCCAAAGCTGAAAACGTCACTGCCAATGCAGACTTTGGCTGCATTGAAAAGGCAATATGTATATCATATGCAAAGATGCAATGCACTGATCTGTGATATGTTCATGTCATCTTAATGAAAGTCCTTTTAGCAATGGCAAGCGTAACACTGCAAAAAACCCTAAATATTTACATTATAGAAAAGATCCCTTTGAGTTCATTATAGCTAGCCAGTCTGAAGAATGCAGAATGCCCAATCTAGCTTTTCTTGGGCTGATATAACATTATGCTGAGAGTGGTAATGAACTAAAGTAGTGATGACGAGCCAGGCTGTAAATTACCCTTAGCTTTGAAGGAAACTCAGCAGATACCTCAGATAAAAAAACAACATCAGAAGCAACAAAAACAACACTAAACAAACAAATCAATCATAAATATGAACTCCAAATCTCATAACAGTCTGTACACAGCTTTCCCTTATTGATATAAGCCTGATCGTCACAGACTTATTAGTATATCACTGTACTGTGTTGTTTACATGCTTGGGTGAGACCGGTTCACACACTGTAATATGGCACTGTACTTCTGTTGTTACGAGTAGATTCTGTGCTAAAGCACTGGAGCGTCAACAACTCATCAACTGAGAATTAACATTGTTGAAGAGAAAAATGTGATTAAAATCCACAATCAAATAACTGCCATTAAAAGACATTTCTGTTCACACTAGCTTATAAATGATATAATGGTATTGTTTTGCATCAAACCATATTATTATGAACCATTTGGTGCAAAAACATAAAGAGAACATGTCAGATAAGGCTGATTAATTGTCATTAGTTGGCAAATTTCTCGTATAGCCCCAATGCCCTTATAGAGACCCAGTCAGTTGGTAATGACCAATCCTACAGAGCAGATCTCTGGGCAAGATGCATGCCAGGCTTGGCTCAGACGTGGCCCTGATGCAGGCCAGCTCTGGCACATCTGCTCTGCCGTCAGCTCAGCTGTGTGTGTGTGTGTGTGTGTGTGTGTGTGTGTGTGGGGGGGGGGTTACGTGAGGGCAGAAGAGCAGGAGGCCAGATGTCACTGCACGTTGTCCTGCGTGGATGGCCTGGACCTTGGCTCTCCGCCAGCCTGGAGCCGCAGCCACCAGCACCATGGCGACCACCACCTCCGCAGCCCTTCTAGAACTGTGGACCACCAGTGTTCACTTCAACAGGTCCCCCCCTTGAAATGAAGAATTTGGCCAGACACACAGACATAGACAACGCAGTGTTGGGAGGAGGAAGATCTGTGCAGATCTGTGCGGATGCTTGGGCCCCAATGCATTGCCAGTTGAATTACAATCTGACTGACGTTGGCATGAAGTCTGAACTTCTGACTGTTATACTCTGAAGTCCTTGAGAGCTGCGATCGAGGAGAGTCTATTCATGTTTGGCATCAACAGTACTCTTGCTTGGCAAGATTTGTAATTGAGCAACCATGTGTGAAATCCCTTTTAACATATTGACCACGGCAGGTCAACTTTACAAGTTGCTGTTTGGTTTTAGTGTCTAAGTGCTGGCATGGTCGTTTCATCTCACCTCCAGTGCAGCAGTTCCCTCTCACAGTCGACGCGTATGACAGGAGCACTCACCAGGCATGCACTCAAGTCAAGCACCAGAGCACCAACTACTCTGAATGACTGGATCTCCGCAGCTCTTGAAATTTAAGTTTGACAAGATTGCAACACTGGCAAAAAAAATGGCACATTTACCAAGGCACCATAATGACTTTTGTTGCAGGTGTCTCTCTTGGTCAGCTTATTCCTTTTGGTCTTTCCATTGCCCCTGCGCTGTTTCGGCATCAAGGGTCTTTTTGTTTAGGGCATCCAGTGCTGTTGGCGTCTCCTTGCGTCCGTCGATGGAGCAGTTGGACACGGCGTTTGTCACCTGGAAAAACTTCCGCAAAAGGACTTCCCTCAGCAGCAAATAGACCCAGGGGTCCAGAATCTGGTTGAGCGAAGCCAGACGGATGGCAGTGAGGAAGAAGTTGCAGTCCATCTGCATGTCTCGACTTGGAGCAAAGCCACCGGCTGGCTGCTTGCAGTAATGCGAAGACGTCTGCGTATAAATCATCTTCATCATCAATATCTGCAGAAGGAATTGACACACACACACGCAAGGGTGTTAGATTCATGACATGCAATGCTTCATCTGGGTCAAAGAGCCAGTCACACGACTGATTCAACTGATAATTTTGTAGCCTACAAAGTATTTTTGTAATCTGGAAGAAATCATTCCTATAGATGGACCAGTGGAATAGGTCAAGAAGCACTTCCTAATGTTTCAAATCCTTGACCATCCACTCAATGTAGTTCTGAATGGCATTGTTTCCATACACTTTTTCAAAAGAAATCGTTTATCAACAGTGAAAAGTAAACAGATAAACAAACAGGGCTAAAAAGGCACAGCTATTCACTTTGACAGGATTCATGCAAACACTATAACTCACTATCTCTTCCAGTTACTGGTTCCGAAACTTCTTCTTTTCTATTGTAGAAACCTTAGGTTACCTTTCACAAACAACCAGACTTAAAATCTTTTGGTTTTGGTTACAATCATGACAACTACGTTCCACTGAAATGAACCCAGCTGAGTAATCGATCATCTTTAGAACAATAACCTTGTCAACCTTGCATGCATGCTGAGGTCTGTTTAATCCCTTTTCAGTCTGTGTTCAGTCTTCCAGGGAATTCTTATCTAGATGTATGCATCAGTGATGTTTTGGAAAGACTACAGGGTCATAGGCCCAATTGACCAGAGCCATGTCAACAAGATTCTGAGATATTCCAGTGGACAATAGCCTACCACTGCAACACGTGACACACTGTTGAGCAGTCTCTAATTGATGTTTGGTATTGAGTATTCTGAGTCTTTGCCAAAGTCTCTCTCTCTCTCAGACACACATATACATGCATGAACACACACATACACGTGGAAACACATGCACACACACGTACGCACTGCGCACTCTGCCCCCCCTCCGCCTCCCCCAACACACACACACACACACACACACACACACACACACACACACACACACACACACACACACACACACACACACACACACACACACACACACACACACACACACACACACACACACACACACAACCTCTGTATTTATAAGCTATTACAAGGGAACATTTCCCATGGGACTGTTCTTTGTGACTATTTATAATAACTTTGTTATTGAAGAACACTGAGTCAACCTTTGACCAGCAGCTTCACTTATGACTAAACAGGCTTTTGCTTCAATAGGGATACCGAATCTCTGGATCACCAAACATGGTGGCCATCCTTAAACCTTAAACAGAGAATCTCTGCACTTGTGGATATAGATGTTTTAGCATCATAAGCGTCACAGATTCGAAATCACACCATCCATCAAACTGTACATGTTCTAAACTCCAGCTAATTGTAAATGATCTGAAGCTGTAATGTAATACAGCTGGGATACAGCATAATGACCCCAGCTGTATAACCTAGTCTAGATTGCTCATGTAAGACAGAAAAAGCTACTGAATGCCATATGAAGTTCCTCATTTGATGGGATGAATGCAAGCTGGGGGCAATCCAGAAACAACAGTCTAGCCATTAAATACTTCTTAAGATATAGCTTTTACCAGTGACATGATGCAGATTATTCTCTGAGGTCTGAATGTTTCCTGCTGTTACCTCTCTCGTCTATTTAAAAACTACAGCGAGGAATGTTAAGAGATGCAGGCATACATTAACTCTAGCTTCCTTCCAGCACACATGCTTGGGTAACCAACCTACAGAAGAACGTTAGAAGTACTATATCATTTTGAAATGAACTTTCCAACAATGATTAGCTTCACAGTTATACCTTGTCACTATGAGCTATGCCCTCTTTGGCTCTGATCTCGTGCGTTATCATGGAAAGAGCTGATAAGGTCAAATAAACCACGCACCACCAACAATAGCCATAGTGTGAAGAGACAGTATATTCTTTGGTGGAAAATGTGGATTTAATGTAAACACATAGCGCACATTTTATACAACCTAACTTGGACTTTACTTTTTATCGAATAAGGGGAGTAGACCGTCTCCATCATAACACTTACCAGTAATGGGGTCCAGCATACCAGAAGCACACACATGATTCCCAGCAACTGAATCACGGTCTCCGTTGTGAGGCGCTCCCATTGCTTGGACGTCTGAGACGAGCTTGATTTCATTTTGCAGCGAATAACAAGCGCGCGTATTGTCACCATGTTGCAGAAGAAAGTTACAAGGAGGGAAAATATACCCAAGCCAGCGAATGTGGACGCAAAAAAGGCATTTCCCGAGATGTTTCTGTCCCCTGTACTGATGAAACACCAGGTTCCTGGCCACTGTAGAGAGTATTGCCCTACACCTACAATGGGTAGCAGGGCGAATAATATGACAAGGCACCAGATGACTGCCAGCACTTGTTTGGTTACACTAGTCTTCATATGGTTGGAATACCAGTGCGGAGCAGTGATCGCTAAAGCCCTCTCGATTGCCATTGCACTGGCAAGGAAGAGGGAACACAGTCCGAAAGTTGTCATGCATACCCCGAAGAAAGCACACAAACTCCCCGATGTGTCAACGCGCTCCCACTTCAAGTCAGCCTGGTAAACAGAAATCACGATAGGGCTCGTTAACAGTTGTCCAAAGAGATCTGTGAGCGCAAGTGAACCAATGCAGAGCAGAAATGACTTTTTCCGTTTATTTTCCTTTCTCCTGTAAGAGCTATAAACTAACATCAATGCAAGAGAATTCCCAACCATTCCCGTTACCATCATAGTAATGGGATAAGCAACAGAAACTGATCCACAGCTGGCGTTTTTGGTGACATTGCCTTCGCGCAATGTTTTGGATACGTTGGATTCCAGCATCGTTCCAACAGAGGGATTATTTAAGACATTCAAAAATGTGCAATTGTGATAAGTCATCCTTAACCGACGTACATCCCACATACATGGCTACATTCACCAAAGACAGCTGCGTTCACTGGCCCCTCAAGTTTCTCCCTGAAACCAAGTACATTACGCGCAGCCAGCTATATAGCCAGTGCGCAGAGGCGTGGCCACACACACAATTATTTGCCAGCATTTCTTGCTGTATGAATTTCTGTGGCCAGGCTGAAAAGTTTCTCTTCTTTATTTTTAAGTTGAATTAATTCAATTAAATTCAGACTGGACAAACCAATGGCCCACCATTCTCCTTCGGGCAAATTTAATTAATAAAGTATTTTCACACAGGCTTACAGCACTGATACAGAGTAGTAGCCTAAATCCTTCAAGGTAAACGTGATCACATTGAATAGCAAGTCATTTAGGGACCAACAAAGCTCGATGAATGCAATTAACAAAATAAATAGGTGTGTTGCAGGGTTCAATACACTTTTTAAGCAAGCAGGTGACCCTATTTTGATGTCACAAAACGTTTGCGACCACAATCATTCACAACATCTGATGCATCATCCAGTCAAGAGTGATAGCCTACCCAAATGTTCAAGCAAGCTATTTCGTTCGGATATCTTTGCGTGTCTGGTTGTTTTGCTGCTTGTTTGGAACGTTGATCAAGCATGATTACGTCAATCAAATAGCCCATCTCATGCGGGCAAGGTTATTTTTACGTAGCCAGGTTGTGATGAAGGATCCAAATAGTTACCCAACTTAAAGGGTTTTTAAATGTTTCTTTTTTAATTAATCATTTATTTAATCTATGTGTAGTTTAATGTAACGCACTGGTCAATTGTAAGATTTTTTTTTTTTTACAAAATTCCAGGCGATCTCACATTAGGTGCCGACCCAAAGGTTGGAAAATGGTGGCTTATGGGCCATTCTGGCACCCTACCTTTGCAGCCTGTGATTGTGCTTGAATTGAATCTGCATAGGTCACGCTTTTTAATCAACCTTAAATAAAATTAATTTGATCAAAATCTACTCTATATTGACAGCATCTTTATGTGTCTGAAGGACAAGATAGTCAAATTGTCTATAATTTACTAACAATAAAAGCCTGTATCATTACAGGGGATGTTGATAACAGGTTTTCACGCTAGAGAGTGGTTATTATAGCTACCACTCGATCATGTGAAGAAGCAAACACGGTAAGACATTGCCAAGTGTGATTAACAAGATTTTATTCACATAACAACGCTGCTTTTAGAATCAAACAGAACATCTCTCACATTCTACTTTTCCCGTCATCTCTCAAGGGAAAAAAAAAGAAAGATATGTCTAGACATGACAAATTGTTACTCTATACATTACGTACTGTAAAATAAGACTGAGGAAGCTTCCAAGAAAAGTCTTAAAACTTGGGAGTTACAAAAATTAATTTAATAGTCCGGTGACCCGACCTACGGAAATGATATGTAGGCTTACTGTTTATAATGACCACACTGCAGATTTGTTATTTTTAATTCAAGACTGTCTAGAGGAGTTACTCCATAACATAGGGAGGTGAGAAAAAAACAAAACAAAAAACGAAACAAAAAAACCCAACAACATTCACAGCAGGAATTTCATTTCACCAAAGGAGATATTGAGGGACAAAAATTAAAGAAAAAAATACTTACCTTAAAACCTCAAATATACAGACGGACAGTAAAACTACAGCCTCTTGGTATGCACTATGTTCACATATATGGAGTTGACAGTTTAACAGATCTGGCCTGGCATGGACACTGTGATGTGATTCCGTATAAGGCCACTCCAGATTAAACACAAATCCTGCCACTAGAACCCAGTTCTAAAAATACACACCCAATCAAAAATCTCATTTCAGCCGTTTGCCATTCAGGAAGTTAAGGTGACTTATGTGGTTATTACTGCCGATGCTATAAATGATGGGTCATTTTAGGTTTGGACTTGCCTCCAGCTACAGGAGGTAGGCCATCAACTGTACCAGCTTTAAACACTATGAGTCCCTAGGCTTTAACTTCATGAAAGTTTCGTTGCTTATGGGAAGCCATTGTTCATGGGTAGGCAGATGGTGTGATCACAAAACAATTAATAAAAAGCTATTGACTTTTATTTTGACTGAGAATAGTTCTGTAATCTGATGCTTGTGACAGCGTCTTTTTTTTTTTTTTTTTTTTTTAATTCTGTTTTAATCAGCATGCATGTACGAGATCCCTATGATACTGTTTGCTTTTCCGAATCATTTCTTTTTTGAACTTGAACCAGAATGGGAGGATCCGGACGACAGGCCACGCTGCCTAAAGGGGAGACAAGAAAGAAAACCAAAAAAAAAAGAGGAAGAAAGAAAAGAAACAAAAAGAGAGCAAGGAGGGGGTGAGTGAGTTGGACATTACAACTTTCCCTGTAACAAATGCAAAGAACTGTACATGCAGACCATGCCACCAGGATAGAACACAAGTAAATGGAAACCTAATTAGTACACCATCTGGTATTCCACAGAAACCCAAACCTTTCAGACGACTGCGATCTAGAGCGCCTTTTTTTCCTGTTCCCGGACGATGACCTGGAACGACTTCTTTTCCTCCCTCTTTCAGGCGAGGAGGAGGCGGATCGAGAACGAGACCTCTTCCTCGAGGACGAAGACCCCTTTGGTGACCTGGAGCTGGATCTTTTTGGGGGAGGATATGTCAGAATCTTCCGTTAGAAAAATCACTGCAGGAACGCAAGTCGTAAACCTACTGGTCAATAACCAACTGCAATAAGGATCTACATACGAAGAGAGACTGTTGATGTTGCAGCCACTTATTTCCTAACATACTACGTTGATAAATAGTTTGAGTACGTTTTTTTCCCCCCTTCTTTCTTTAACGTATCAGTATTAGCACCAGCAGCCCTAAAGTATTCTACATAAAGGCCAACATTCCAAAAGATTTCATCCTCCTGACAGGGACATGTTTTGAACGTGTCCACTGCAGCCCTTAGAAAACAGAAACCCTTCACCAGGACACACTTTAACCCACAACTAAGTCCCCTGACTATACTGGTACACTTCAGTGACGTCAGTGTAATGAGGGAATTTGACAACTCTAGTTTCCCAAACATTGCACATTTAGATGAACACTGTTTGCTGTACGACTTTTAAACACGGAAAAGAAACGTATTCTGTCCTCCTTAGAGGTCAAGAGACAAAAGAAGAGCATCCATCACAGTAAGGCCCATAAAACTAATAGCCAAGGCCACCCGGAAGAGACATTTAAGCGACAATATATTAAAGCACCCTTGTACGAATTCATAGTTCCAGTAGCACTATGCCAACTTTCCCATTACAGTTCCCGTAGCGCTTCTGGCATTACTGAAATTGAAAACATGGCCAGATTTTCAATCATCGACCCATGGCCCGGACTCCCCATCGAGCTTTAGAGCTTAAAGTGGCTAGAGTCGGGTGATCGCAGCTCCGCTCTGGCAGGAGAGCGCGCTACCTCATTCACCTGGAGTTAGACCTGCGAGGGCGGCCTCCGCCCTGGGAGCTCGAGCGGGAACGAGAGCCAGAGCTGGATGAACTCCTGGACTGGGACCTGAAAAACAAGCGCGCAGGCACGCACACACACACACACGCACGCACACAGAGAAAACAAGATTTTCCAAATTTTTCTGTAGCGCTCAATCAAACGTATGACAGTGACATAAGCCACAAAAAAGGGCTTTAGGCTTTTTCTTCTTCCAAAACATTTCATAAAACGTGAAAACAAAAACCCTATAATCATGGTATGGTATGTGTCACTATTTTGTGCAAATCTAAAGTTATACAAATAAAACACTATTTCAGACATGCACAGGAAAGTGGTTAAATTCCTTGTGCTATTCGTAGGATATTTCCCCACAGTAGCTGCTCAACAGCCCAGCCTATTTCACATTGCAAAGCACAATACAAGAACATATGTATGATTCATTATATTAAGAAAAAATGTAAGAAAAAAAGTGCCTGCACTACAAGAGAGACACATTAATTGTACCACAAAATAGGCAAAACGCCTAACTTGCAAAACGCAAATATAGATGCATTCACTGGACCATTGTGTTAAAAAGGCCACAGGCACATTATAACAACAAGGTTGACAAAACAAACAAACAAAATACATACACTAAAACAATAAATAACCATAACATGTGCCCCCTTCAGTACACAAGCCACTAAACAAGCGACCAAACAAACAAACAAACAAACAAACAAACAAACATGTACAGAACAAACTCATATTACGGTAGTTCAGACAAATACCACATTGAGAAGTGGGAGTGGTTGGAAAACGTGGGAAGGAAAATTGAGCTGATACTGACATTTTCCTCGCGTTACCCTTGACCTGTACCCGTTTACCTGGACCTGGACCGTGCGCTGGAGCTGGACGAACGTGAGGAGGAGCGCGAGCGCGAGGACCCCGAGGGACTGCCCTTCTTCCCCGCCGGCTTCTCGTCGTCACTGGCGTCGAGATCGTACTTGGACAAATCAGCCTCGTCATCGTCATCGTCATCCTAGGTCAAAAACAAACACGCAAATAAATGCTACAACCTTTCAATTGGGTCCGCCCTCACCTACTAAGTGAAGTGTTTTCTTCTGGTTAGTGATAAGCCATCAATGAAATGCTGCTTATCAATATTAGTGCAGGTTAGAACTTGTAATGCTAAAATGGAGGAAAAGTGTGTGAGTGAGAGTGTGTGTGTGTGTGTGTGTGTGTGTGTGTGTGTGTGTACACACACCTTTGTGTCTCAGAGTGTGGTGTTGTGCATATTGCTTACATCAAGCTTGTATTTGGAAAGGTCTCCATCTTCATCATCCTCCTCCTCCTCCTCCTCTTCCTCCTCCACACGGGGTTTTGGCTCTGGTGGTTTTTTCTCACTTTCTTTGGAGTTGCTTGACGTAGTCTTGCGGTACTTTTTCTTTTTACGGCCAAACTGTAAGGGATTTCAGGACACGTCATTGTTTAAATAGGCAAGTCTACACAAAACCTACGGACTAAGAAAATCCGTGCAAGTTCGGCTGCTTACCTCGTCGTACTCCCCATCCGATTCCTCTCGCTCAATATACTCCACGTTTTCTCTCTCATTAAAACCTCCCCCATAGCCTAGAAAGAACAAATTCAGCCGTGAACAGATAGGCACTTACCAATGTGAGCTTTATGTAAGAACCCGCCCCACACTCCTTGTTTATTTTTCTTCAACCCAATACAAGATCACTACAATACAATATAATACAAATGCAATACTACTTCTTACCAGTCCTCTCCTCCAGCTTAGCATATTTCGGTGTGTTGCACATATTACACTCAGAACGTCTGGCCCAGTTCACATTGCCACAGCTTTATATAGAGATAGAGTTAGAGAGAGAGACAGACAGACACAGACAGAGAGGAGAAAAGAAAACATTTAAAATGAAAACTTCCTTAGATGAAGTTTATTACTTCACTTTATTACCTCAACATTACACATTGACTACCTGAATTTCCTTGTGTCCTCATGAACATGTAGATTTGTAGAAGTGCAATTTGCCAAATGTGTAAAGAATTAAACAAACATTCATGGTCACCTCTCTAGAAAAGCACAAAATTACAGTGTTACTCACGTTTTACACTGCCAGTCATTGGCAGAGAAAAGGCCACGGCTCTTCTCCGCAAGCGTCTTTCCGATTTCAGTCCCTCCCGCTTTCATCATCTTCGCTTCTGTAGTTTTCTCTGTACAACAGAGAGAGCAAAGTCCAATTACACACTATCGATCAGCAAATTCTAACATGTCCGCATGATGACGAAGTCCAAAAGTGGCCTGGATGTGGGGCCTTTTAAATGCAGTGGCAGTCATGTAACTTACCCCTTCCACATCTGTTGCAGCTGGTTCTTCTTGCAAAGTTCACGTTGCCACATCTGTGGAGAGACAGAGCATGGTTATTTTGTTTTGCCACCACATGGTGTCTTAAACAGTTTGAAGAAACACTCCCAAGAGTTTCGATGCAAGAGAATAAAATGCCCTTAAATATAAAAAAAAGGCCATGAGATTATGTAGGCTCCATAAAGAGTCTCTCAATGTTTAATGGGTCGTAGTCCTAGGGCTACATTGTTTCTAGTTGCCACATTCCATCTTAACATAACATGACCACTTGGAACAAGCAGTCTGAAGGCCACACAGTATTTAAAATAGTTTGAGACCTCTTCTTTCGCCTTCCTAGCAATTACATTATATTGCGTAAGACGTGTTAAGACGAGGGGTTGGCATTAGTTATAAATACAACCAGCCGATAAAGGGCGTACATTGTATTGGCGTAATTTTGAGTTGAGATGACACTTAATGAAGTGGCTAACGTTCAGAGATGGCGAGCCAAGTTATTTCCATAACCAATGATCATTCTTGGCAGATATGTAAAACTTTAAACATAACATAACTTCATAACTGCACGAGATTCCAAATTAGGAGTTTAACTGGCACAAACGTCAATCTCGTGGAAGAATTCGCTTGTTTATGAGAACTTGGTTAACGTTACAGGAAATACTTTTCACTTAACATTACTTTCGTTATCTAACGTCAACGTGCACCACGTCAGCTAACGATGCACTGGGTTTTAACATTGCATGCTACAATGTTTGCAAACCTGACACAGCTGGTGAGGCAAACAGCTAGCTAGAAAAGTGGATCGTTCTTAAGACTCATTAATGAATTTCATTATGCGAGAAAAGGGAAGTGTTTGCGCATGCATTAGCTAGGCGCGAGGAACCCCCGTGAAGTTAGCTTGCGAGCTAATCAGTCAGAATTGTGACAGCTTGCTACCACAACAAGATAGTTCTCCTACTAAGTCCTTTTGACATCCATCTAAATGTTAGCAATCGAATTACTTGTTTTTGCATTCACTCACCCGATAGAAGTACAGTCGTCGATCACATATTACATAGACATTTATATTTAGAAAACAGAGAGGTGGTAGACGATTGCCTCCAAATTTGGGTCAAGGCCTTGTCCTGCCTAGCTGATATAGCTAGCCGACGTAAACTAGCATTTCCGTCAGCTAGCATAACAGTGAACAAACCATGCTGCTGCCTTTTCGCATCAATTCACTACTAAGGTTATATTACTGACACATATAGCCTTGCTTCGTTCATGTCACTTATGCTTACTTTTTATCTGGGCAAATCCAGTCGCCGTCGCTCACTCGAAAACTCTTCCCCGACATTTTTTCGGGCGGCGAGGAGGAGAACATTTCGTATAGTTGTCCGTGAATTTCCAGTTGAAAAAGATCAGACTTCCCAAAATTAATGACTATTTCAACCCCGATAGTTTCACACCACAAGAGATCAATATCTATTCCACTCACATTGGACACCTCAGTCAGAGAAACCCCAAATGAATAAAGAGCCAATCTAGGTTCAAAGGCAACAAAGAAATTGCATTATGCAAAACAGGCAACTCACTAGAGCACAACTGAATTTCTACGTCATTGCCTACCGTCTCAGGACCCAGAATTTTTTTATGGTCCCTAGTGGTCAGTGTGGGTATAACAGTAATCAATTAATTTCTAGTCCAAATCAGAGAATGTCTAATAAGGGCTCTGTCCATATTGTCATTTCTTTAGATTTAACTGTAGCATAAACGAAGAACAATGTTTGGAGACCCTTGGGTTTTAGTAGGTGAGGTTTGAACGTTTTTATTTTATCATTATTATTATTATTATTATTATTATTATTATTATTATTATTATTATGAATTTGCTTTGACTCATGTTCGATGGATCTCAAAGACATTTTTTCAAGATAGGTCTACATTAATTCAACCATCTATTAAGCCAACTTTGTTACCATAGGCTATTTGGCACTTCTTTGCACTTTTACTGTAAACTGCACCACCACTGAAAGTGATAGTTATGTATTTGGATTATTCAAATATGTCAGCTAATGCCTGTTGTTAAACTAATCTGTGTTGATGATAACATGTTCTCTGACCCATTTATTTGCCTATTTTATGTATAGCCTGCATGACTTTAGCTAGGCTATGCAGGCTACAGAGCAGAGGTGTAAAAGTCTGGCCACATGTGTGGTCACATTTTTGTTCCAACCATTCACTTAAGCCAGGTAGATCAGGTGACCTATTTAGTGAAATCGTCTGTGTTAAAAGCAGGTAGCCGGCAGGACTTTTAGGCCTACTTTCTGAAGCTGGACCTTTGCATCTCTGATCAAGAGTAGCCTAGGTAGCCTATAGTTCAAACAACAACATAATATCAAACACTCAAAGAACACAGCAAATCCTTGAAATACAGTTTGTCTACCGGAACTTAAACTCTTTCCCAGTGAACTTCCCAATTACAAAATCATTTTTGTTTTCTATGAGAGAGTGCAACATGCTGTATGCATTTAGTTTCCACCAAGCTATTTTCTTTTCCCACTTCAACCACCTGATGGCAGTGTCACCATGATATTAGGGATATTGAATAGTTCACATTACACTTCACATTTTAAATGATGCTCCATCATTGAGGACCAGATTTTTTCTTGCATGATGGAGGCACATGATCATTGTTTGAATGCCTCATCAATGTATCAACAGCCGTTGATTCCTGACAAGCTGATAAGTGACATTTTTTTCTTTAACACCCCCCCCCCCCCCCCCCATATCTCCCAGTGTTCAGTCTTTTTAAGCAAAAATAATGTTGTGGTATGGGAACAGTTGGCTTAGGTGTTGCATATCCAGAATTAACGCTTGTGTGAGAAATTCAAATTGTGCACTGGATAAATGCATTATAGTAGCCTAATGAATTAGTTATGAGACACCTCCTTTCCCCCCTCTCTCTTTCTTGTGTCTCACTCAGAGTCACTCAGAAGATTCGATGGAAACAATTAGAGACTGTTTCAGAGCACACCCGCCCGCTACTTAGAGGTGGTCGGGGCAGCCATGCTTGCTTAAGCCTCCTATCTTTTCCTACCCCTGGCATTTCACTTTCAGTAATCACAGGTTTGGTCAACGGTGCTAATTAACAAAGTCATTCATGTGTGTGAATGTGGTTCTGGTCCAATGGCTGAAGCTAATCCTATGCTCATTCATGCTCAAATTAAGCTTCTGTACTGGGTTGCATTACTGACAGGGACCAACAATCAAGGCAACTAAAGGGGTAAGAGCACCTTGAGCAAATCAACTGGGCTTTCTAATCCTGACAAATAGTGTTGAGGCTTTTTGTTTTCAGTTTGGGGGGGTTGAGGGAAGGTTGGGGAAATGTGCTCTCTCTCCTCCACCAGCCCCACCGCCTCTATTTGACATCATAATTCAGATGCAATTGTAGAGCCATGTCTTCCCTTTCCACCGGGGAATCAGGGAACATTCTGGGAGGGTTCTCCTTTGCTTTGGTGCCCTATCGAGTGTTCCGTGTCAACACTCTGGTGTGTTTAACAAGGACAGAAGCAGCAGACTGCCGCAGAGGTCTGTCTGCGTGTGTGTGTGTGAATTTTTTTCATTTCCCCCCCCCTTCTTCACACACTCTCTGGTGATGAGAAGAAATGCTGTCAGCTCGCTCCTCTTATGTAACAGGAGCTGGGTGCCGGAAAGATCTAGCTGCCAGATGTTCAGCCATCTTACGGTAATAACTCCAGCCATTGTTGTCTAATTGTTCTACCCCATACATATTCATGACTGATGCCTGGAAGCCTGTCTCCAATGCAAAAGGTCATCCACAGAGGGACATGTGAGCAGCACAGCTGAACACAACACTCTGTACAGCAGACTGAGCACACATCTGGGAAACGGTGCAATGTGAGACACCAGAAGCAGACCGCTAATGTGAGAACACTGAAATACTGTATATCTTCATGTTGTAGTAGTACTCTGTTGTTTTCACACATTAGACAAGTTGTGAAGATTAGTAATCCTAACCTTTATATTTGATGTGAAAAATGAAGGTCAAAGCACAGAGGGGATAAAATGAGACCCTCCTCATTACATTAATTTGTGAAATATTTACAGTACCATTGTGGAGACTTTATGCGTGATTGCCTGTCTCTTGGTATGATCTTCTATATTTGCTGTATAGCATACATTACATGCATAGAGGGGTATATACACTGTATATATATATATATATATATATATATATAAATATGCTCAAGAAGAAATGTTCTCATTCTATTCGATATTCATTTCTCCCTGACAGCACAGATAAGAAACTGATGACCAGACCTTGTCCTGAAGACCCTAAGCTCCACTTATAAAACATTTGCTGACAGAGAGGTAATGATTTTGATCCCAAGTCCCCCCGCCCTGTCAACTTTTCAAGTGCCTCGTCTAACCACAAAACCAGTCAACCAATGAGAAAATTACAGTAATTTTGGAAATGGCCAGACTGTTTCATTTGACTAGGCTATATTAAAACGGAACACAAGATGGAATAATCCAAAGCTAGCACATCATGATGACAGAAATTAACAACACAAATGGAATAATCCAAAACTAGCACATCATGATGACAGAAATTAAAAAGTGGTTGGCCAACCTAAATCATTTTAGAGTGATTTGATGCAGTAAAACCGTCTGGAGAATTTGGTACTCAAAATGGGTGGATCTAGACTTGGTATCTTGATGGAACATCACAGTCATTACCATATGGCTTGGAGCATGATTGCACCCACACACCCCTTATTCATGGCGCAATACATTTTGCAAGACAGTTTTGCAATGGCCATGTTTTGCTTTCGCATCTCTTCGACTCATGTGGGAATTATAACTGATCATTTGTGTTCAATTTAAATAAACTACAAGCAAATCACATGGCATCACATACTATCAGTCTGCGCCTGGTGACATATTAGGCAATCGAAATGTCATTTGAAGAACCACTGAAGCAATTCACTCCCACGTTCCACTAGCTACTTTGAGATACAATAATAATACTCTGTGGCACAGACACTCTCATTAGTTGAGATGAGATGAGAGACTGCGCTGGATAGTAATACCCAGATGGAAATTGACTCCTGGACGGCAGCTGGCCCAGAACTGACGCAGGTATGGCCCACGTATGGCGAGTGCATTCCAGAGTCACATGCTGGACTCCCCCCTTCATCATTACTGTGTCACCTAGGGGCTGATGAAGTGTACTCCAGAGCCACCTCTATATTTAGGACAGGCCCGTTGCCTCCACCAGCCGTACATCAGCACCGGGGGTAGTGTCTCCATGTGCTGTTTACGACACACAACACAGCAACGCAATACCCTTCATTATCGAGACCAATTAATATTCAGTCACGTATGGATAATGCTAAATCGCTGCTGGGCCTCTTTGAAGTCACTAATGGCTTGCACCTAGTAAGAAAGGGTGCATTTATAATATATGATAAGTAAATTCATTATACAGCAAGTGAAACTGGATTATGACAGATACCAGTGTGGCTCTTTCATGTTTGCATGCAAGGTCACCTTGAAAAGAAGCCTAAAGGCAAAACATATCTTGTAATTAAATGTTCTTGTTATGATGGGTCAGTCTTATATGTCACTTGTAGTGATCCTCTTGTCTGATAACTCAAACAGGAAATTAAAATATACTGCACTACCCCTGATAGTTGTGAATATAGGGTATGGTTATTAATGATGTCGGTTCCACTATAACACATGAGCCGTGTTCACATGTTTTTCTTCCTCTGAAGTCTCTGTTTGTTACTTAAGCGTACAGGGAACAACTCACAGTGTCAAGTATACTGAGCTACTTTCCTTTTTAATTGAATCGCCATGCATGGCTTTCTGTGCCCCTGTCTCTGTAATGAGCAGGTGAGTGTGTGAGTTTGGTTGGTTTGACACGTGGCACTGGCCACGACGTGGCTCCAGCAGCCCCCTGATTAATGCAATAGGTGGACTTTGTCTCATTACGGTGACAGAGCATGATGAATCCCCCGTAAACACAGAGTCTGTGTTGTTAATGTATCATCATAATCCTTGATTAGAAGGTGTAAGCCAGGCCAATAAATGCAATTACGCACTGACAACATTAATTTTTCCTGTATTTCCTGATGTGGTTTTATTCGGTGATCAGGGTCACAATCAATACCGCAAAGAAGTCCGAGGCAAGGTTCAGGAGATTAAGGCTGAATGTGACTTTGAAAAGACCTCATCTAATGTATTTGCAATGTGGGCAAATGTTTATTTCATTTCATTAGGATTTTTATAGATTATTTACAAAGGCTTGTCTCTAGTGGCATTGCAGACATGGATGCTGTAAGTGGGTGTACTGTATGTGTATATTGATTGGTTTTGTTTCCATGTTTTTGTAGGATTACTTTATGCACTAAACAATGGCAATGAACTGCATCGTTCTGTTTGTGTGTCACGTTTTCTTTCATCCCATGTTTCAGGCAATAAGAAGTAAAGAAAAGAGGGACTGAAAGCCTGCTCCAAATCTCCAACAATACACCTGAAAAGTTTCTGTCCTTCATGTGTCACTTGTCCACCATAAGCACCACTGACATTTCAGCTTCCCCGATTCCGAAGTCACCAAGGCAACCATTAGTCCAGCACCCCAAGTGGTCATGCTCCATTGACGACGTCCGTAAGCATCTAGCCACATTTACGCTCCGGTCTTATTTTAGCCCTCAGGACAGTTTAGGGATGTTTTCCAAATATATGTACTCCCTCTCAGTCTCCCCGTGCCATTATCAAAGTGATGGTCAATTGAGATGATCAATTTGCATAATGAGCCGTTAAATTGGTCCCCGTCACTCCCCAATGCAGAAGCCGCTCCCGGTGGAGGCCGGGGGAGATGGAGTTGAGCGGAGCAGCTGGGTATCGCCGCCGTCCTGCCAGGTCTGCCCGCCCGGCGCCCGCTCCTTCTCAGCGTACCTACAGTACAAATGCAACCGTGGATATTTCATATATATACTGTATATATATATAGTTTCCTGTCAAACAGACCTGAGATATCAAACACAAACCACAAGAAAGAGAATGGCATATTTCAAAACCTCAGATTCAGGAGAACGCTGCTTTATGTTTAAGAAATGTATTAAATCAAATTGGAGAGAATATTGGAAAAATGTACTGTCTGCACAGACCAGATCAGCAGATCATTTTTGGGAAGTGTAGCCTACTACTTCCTGTAAAGTGAAAAGGCTGTTTTCGTAGTCCGTCACTGGTCGTAATCTGCTCTCCTGCTCGCTCTGTTTGGTCAATTAGAGTCATGGAGATAAAGCTGTACAGTTGTCTATAACCAATTCCCCCGCAGATCAGAGCATATCACAGTTTTCCAACGGTTCAAGGCTGTGAAAAATACCCCAGGAAGATTTAGGATCAACAACAACGAAATTAGAGTTCTCATTTTGTGAATTAAGTCCTTAGTAAATCATATAGCGGGCATATTAAATGTGCAGCAGCCAGCTCGGAAAGATTTGATGAATTGATGTGATTATGGTGGCATTTGTGAAATCATTGTTGTGCTGACGAGTTGTGGTTGCCAGTGCCCTTCCTCTTTGACTGAGCACCATCATTGTGATCTTAAACACAATGCGTGGTCACTGTGCATTGTGCGTGGGCCTTAGTCATACCATATGGACATTACACCGTGATATCAGTGTGAAATATCACTGTCCTTGCACGGCCCAACAGTAAACAACATATACAGCATATAGAGTGCATTTCTACAGCAGTTGATTATCAACAGAGGCTTGTAAAAATAGCACAAACGCACTTCATTGGAGGTGACAGCCTATATATGTTCTGGTGCATATTGCATATGATATTAGTGCCTCCAGCAGATCCACACAGCGCTCATATGTTCAGCGTATACACTCAGCGTATGTGAGCATGGATCTTGCCCTCTGATTGTGAGAGAACATGAAGGTCCTCCAGTGCGTAGTGCTTGACTGACAGGCCCTCTCGGACAGAAAATACATCATTGTCATCTTTGTAGCTTTTCTCCCAGGTTGCAGGTGGTTATTTTTGGCCGTTGCCGGAGGCTTTTTGCCGTTACCACAATGTTACATCATGCACCCCTAATAGAGGGGAAAATGACAACAGTAGCATCATCAAATATACATCAAATGACATGTTCACAGCAGTGCGGGGGTTGCTGCTGTTGGTGAAAAATTAATCTTTAGGATGCTCTAGGCAAATGAAGGTTGCAAAGTGAA
>NC_085008.1:25929205-25959205 GCF_963854185.1 Sardina pilchardus | reverse complement strand
AGAAAAAAAAAAAAAAAAAAATCCTGTGAAAAGCAGCAGTTTAGCGGTTCGCGCTGAGGCCCGTTTTGGATATGAGGGGAGCGAACGTCTGTGTCGCGCAACATGCAATTTCATGAGTCAGCTCACCTTTGGCGTCTGTGCGCATCTTATCACAGGGAATAGACAGCTCCGAACATGACACAGGCTGCCGGCAGATCTCTATTAGCGAGTACAGAGGCGCCATCACAGATGCGCTCAACATTTCCCAGCCTTCACGCCTTCCTGTTCATCTGACGGCACGAGAAATCCCACACAGCTCTCTCACTCTCTCTCTCTCTCTCTCTCACTCTCTCTCTCTCTCTGCTCCATTTCTGCAGGGGTGGTCAGCTGGGAGATTTGTTAACTTCTGTAGCAGTTAGTCTCAGAACTGCACAAGGCCAGACCCTGCACAGACCTAAAAGTTGTAAGTGAGAGATAATTCCTTTCAGTTGAACAGCGTTGGAGCCTTTTTTTCTGTCTTTAATGTGTCAGGCTCTTGATTAAGAGGCCGAGGGGAATGTTCAGAAGCGCCGTGTTAATATTAGGGGGCTGATTGGGACATGAAGGCGCTGTGTGATTGAGGTTAAAATCAGCGGCCGTTTGTTTGTTTTGGTTTGTCTGTTTACGCCTCAGATGGCCCGTCCGAGTCAAGTGGCCAGTGGGACCAGATGGCCAAGGTCTTGAGGGCGCGGTGGGGTTCGCGCGTGGGTGAGGCCGCTCCCTCCCAGCTCCGGAGGAAAGCTTGGCAGCGTCCGGCGCTGCTCGCTCGTAATCCGCGCGTCCCAATCGACGCGTGGCGCGCGAGAGGAGAGAAGCCGGCGCCAAGCATTAAGAGCGATCGGATGGAGCCGTCACGGCCACCTCGTCCCCGTTGACGTGTGGGCGCGGCGCAGAGCGAGATGAGACGCCGGCGTCAGGCACGGGGAGCGAGCGGCGGAGCGGTCCTGGCGACCTCGTGCTCTCGTCCTTTTGACGGAGAGGGTGGGTCTTGTAAATCAGGCCACCTCTCTCTCTCTCTCTCCCTCTCTCTTCTTTCTTTCTCTCTCTCTCTCTCCCTCTCTCTTCTATCTCTCTCTCTCTCTCGGAGTGCTGGCCTGGCGCCTGACCGAGGCGGCGAGGAGCGGCGAGGCGAGTGTGAGCGAACCGCAGGCCACTGATGAGCGCTTCTTCCTCATCGCCGTGGCATCGCGCTCTCTCTCTCTCTCTCTCTCTCTCTCTCTCTCGCTCGCTCTCCCTCGCACGGTGCCACTCCTTGGCTCTCGCTGGCTCCTGGGCACGCTGCACCTGTTTCTGCTCCCAAAATATCTGGAGAGGCCGAACGCTCCCAATCTGTCACCCACAGGCCCGCACTGACATTTTTAATCAGAGGGTGAGAGAATCACAACCTGAGAAATGTGTTTTTTTTTTGTAGTTTGTTTTGTTGGCGGTAAACAAATGGGTTCAGGAGCTAGGCTGAGAGGTCTAAAGGGGAGGGGGGCTTTTTTGCATTCACAAATGTCTGGCGAACGACCGCTGATTGAAACCATCAAATTGCTAGCTCCAGAACACAGTTGATTTCCATGGTTCTGCAATTTCATTACACAAGTTTAGAAACACTATCAAAGCATTTTACCCTCAGAGAGTTTTTATTTGTGTTCTGTTTGACACAGAATGTGACTGATTACCCTTAGATTAATCTATGAAATTATTAAGCGAAGAAGCCCTCTCCTGACGTGCAACACAAAACAGCCAATGCAGCTGGCATTACTGCCATGAGGTCTATGGGACATATCCAGAGAGCACTTGCACATTGCACATTTATGCGTGCCATGCATAAAAGAATACAGTGAAGCAGAGTATAATTAGTAAGTTGCAGTGATTAATTCATGTCTCCCCACAGGATCATTTCACTTGTTCCGGATCCGTCAAGTCCCTGTTTGACAAAACAGGGATTCAGGTCTGCACGGAGCTCTACTATGAAACATGATTTTAACAGGATGAGATGGATTTACTTGGGCACAATATAAAGTGCCAGTGCAATAAATGATTAATCATATAATCCACTTGTTATTGTACATATCCTGTTGTTCAATAGCCTGGCTCTGCTCAATCTCATTTCGTTTCAGTAGTAGACTGCCACAGATGTGCTTTCAGTGGATCTGTCGTGCAGAAAACCAGCCGAGAGCCACCAACCAACCAGTGAACAGGGTGGGGCTGAGAACAATTATGATTAAATTGAGCCCTTTACCAAATATTAGTGATTGGTTAAACATTAGTGATTGGTTTACAGGAACTTCAATGATTTTAAACTTCAAACAAGTGTCCATGCACCAGGACGAAGATGTCTGAAAATGACAAATGACCAATGACACCTAGCCAGACTCATTTCATGAAGAGAAGCAAAGTCTGGTTTACAAGGTTGTTCAGTCCTACAGGTGAGTTTGCTGAGAGCTGCATTTTCAAGACAAATCATTTTCGAAACAGCTTCATCATGAACTGCATCATGTGTTGGATGAATATAAATAGGTTTAAGTCTGACATAATAATCATTTTACTGGGCTAATCATCTTATCCACTCCGGGTCAGGAATGAATGTTTTCATTTTGTCACCATAAACTGAGCCCAAAATCCAACTGAATGAACTCTAAGATAACAGATCATATGTACGCGTATTGTGCACAGATTTAACTAAAAGATGTAATGTAGCCAGATGTCAATAACATTTCATATATCTTTGGAATCTCTCGTCTCTTCCTCCTCCCCTGGTAGTGCTGATGTAAAATAACATCTGTCACCAGGCTTCTGGGCAAAGAGAAAAATTGCCACGAGCAAGCTTAAAATAGATTTTAAATACTGCCTGGCATGAAAGCCTCAGAAACAAAGGCAAACGCACTGGCTCGTTTAGCAAGAGAACAACAAGCACAACAAAGGCACGATAGAATGGAGAACCTTAATAACAGACCAGATACACATGACTTAAACAGGGAAGTGGAAAATTGCTTCATATTTCTTGCTGTAACAGCTGGTCAATGCTAATACCATAATAACAGCCTTCCTGGAGACACGATTTACAGGGCTGTGTTCAGGATGTCATTTGCTGCTAGTTAAGCAGGACGAGGAGGGACCACACAGCTCCCGAGTCTTTGTTCAGATTAAAAGTGGAAACACAACCTACAAGTAGACTGTCACATTCCTGAATGAAGACATCCTCTCGGCAGCAACATGATCAGATCGTTGTCTCTATTTCGGTGCTGTGTAGCGGTGCTGTGTTGCTATACCCTAGTGGCTGTGTCCTCTGTAAATCCTCTCCCCCAGACAGCTCGCCCGGGCTCCTCCAGCCGAGTCGCACGGCCTGTCCTGTGCTGACGCGGTGCCTCATACTCACGTCGTGCCGGCGTGATGGGAACTGTCACAGTCGCCGCGCTCCAGCCAAGCTACCGGAGCAGAGGTGGCGCAGGTAATTAAAGCCAAATAGAAAGAAGGGAACGGGAGAACCAGGGGTGATGTTTGAGATCAATGCATCCGGAGAGCCAGGCCCCTGTTGCCCGCTGCGGGCGACCCTACACCTTACACCAAGCCATTCAAACAGAGGAGAGTCCGGCTGGGCGAGAGTGCTACACCCCCCCCCCCCGCCCCCGCAGCTGGCTAAACACAAACACTCCTGATGGAGGAGGACCGTTGCTAAGTTACATTTGTACAGTGTATTTGGAATTGGGTATGTGTCTTGCATGCTATATGTGCCAGGGAGATTTTTCTTCTCCCTGTGTTTAACCTTATTGATTTCCAAAAGCATAGTGAATGGCCATGTTTTCGTGTCAGCCATGTCAGCCATTTGTTGTTAATGGAAATCAAATGATGTGCTTTCAGGGCAGTTTTTCAGGAAGTATGGCCTGGCCTACTGTTTGAATTTGAGCTGTTTATTAAAGGTGTACAGGAAATATCATTCATCCACAGTATACATCTTCACTCCGCATAACATGTCACCTTTCTGTGCAGTAGCAGGGATCAAGATAACATATTAACATGGTAAAGAATAATGCCGTGTTCCACTGTTTGGTGCCATTGTGTTGGATGGTTGTGTGGTTGTCTACCTACCTACCTACCTACCTACCTACAACCTACCTACCTACCTGGTACAGGCAATTGTCATCTCATGACTTGACTACTGTAATGCCCTCCTGACAGGTCTCCCAGCCTGCACAGTGAAACCCCTTCAGATGATCCAGAACGCAGCAGCACACCTGGTCTACACCCAACCCAAAAGGGCTGGTTGCTCATCCAGCTACACTGGCTACCGATGGCCGCCCGCATCAAATTCAAGTCTCTAACGCTTGCCTAATCTCCAGCTCTGCTCCCACCCACTTGAATGCCCTCATACAGGCATATATCCTGCCATCCGACCATTGCACTCCTCAGGAGAACAACGTGGAATGCACTACCAGTTCCTACTAGAGTAGGGACATCCCTTTCCATTTTCAAAAGACCTCTGAAGACCCAGCCTTTCAGAGACCATCTCCTCTCTAGCACTGTATACACACTTACAACTAGTCCTGCTGATCCTTGACTTACCACCTAATTCTGCCCTCTGAGGTGTCCGCGACCATGGCAACCTAGATGGGGACAAAAAGGAGGCGGACATTCCCAGCCACATTCCCCCTCCGAATACAATTGCACTCATTGATGCCCTTTTTCCTTACTGCACTCTACCTTTTAATTGTTGTTAGAATGGCTTTAAAAAGCTTAAAATGTTTACCATCATGTGCGTCGCTCTGGTTAAAAAGTGTCAGCCAAATGTAATGTAGTGTAATGTAATCTATCTATCTAAGGTCACAAAGATAATGTGTTCTCATACACCAATAAAACATGACTGTTATAAATGAGATGTTTCATAATTCCATGTGAGGCACTATGACAGTGCTGATGATAGGCACTATAAAGCATGGCTGCTGCCTTGCCTTAGGTGTTTGCCCTGCTCGTCCTGCTGTCTCTGAGAGTGGATAATGACATTACGCTCTGACGTTTTGCTGACATCATCCGGAGGGACTAACCAATCATTTAGGACAAGTGGGTGTGGATGAACAGTCAGCAGAAAATAAAAAACAACCCTGTCTGTAACATGCCCTGTGAAATGAAATTAACAAGAGATCAATTGGTTTTATTAGAGACAGCCCTTGTGTCTTGCAAACACAATCATGGCCAATCATGAGGCCAATGTCAAATAGGTTGTCTTTCATTTGTACATCCAGGTTTACATTCTCAGTCAATTCTCTCGACTTCCCATTTCTAATGCTCAGCAATAAGCCAATGATCTGTGCAGACCAGTGCTGAGCTTCACATGAATTGGAAATAAAATGAGACACGATTGGCCAAATGAGCTGACCTTTTAGGGTCATAAATCTGTCCCCGGTTCCTCTGCTAAACGACCAAATCTCCAAGCTCCATGCTCTGATCGGCGGGGGCAGTGGACATGAAAAGAAGTTTGACAACTGAATATTGTCTCATCATGCTCCTGGGTGAACAGCTGCCTTGACTGAAGAGGGGTTGTTTTTTTCTGAGAGGATACTAAGAAAAGAGAAGATTGCACTATTCAAGGTGTGTGCAATTCTCTGGAGGACTGTCTGTGATTAACTTTAGCTAGGTTAATTTCTTACATTGTCCTCAGCACTCTGCTTGGGAACGTGCTGTTTTGAGCCAGTTTTTGATGTGCTGCAGCAGCAGGTGTAAAAAGCCAGGAGTCTTTTCATGGGATAACAGCACAACAATATGCAAATTGGAGTAAGTGTTATTGCTCTGCGTTAATGTTGTTTATGGTGATTATGTTCCCCCAATGAGCCGATAACAGCTATCTTCTGTTAGGGCTAATGAAAACGAAAGGCTATGGGTCTTGGAAATGCAAATGAGCTTCCAAACAGAAATGACACACAAGTCATTGCAGAGGTTATCGGATGCTCGAGCTGAGCCTGACAGATAACACAACGCTACTTAGGACATGAGGAGGGAAAAGAGGAAAACACATGTGCACACACACACACACACACACACCAACACATAAGTGGCACTCAGTTGTGTAATATCAGAAGAAATGCAAATAACTCAATGCAAGAGGATGAGCCACTGTAATGGTCATATGTATCACTGTGAAGAGCTTTGATGTGGATTGGTGTTGTGAGCTAGATTATTAAAGCCACCTGGAAACCAGAGGGGTAAAAGTCCAGCTTCAGAAAGTAAGAGGGATAACTATATTGTGTGGCACAGTAATATCTTCACTCTTGCACTTTCAGTTTCTAATTCTAGAGTCTAAGTGCTCCCAATGTTATTCCGCCACACAATATAGTTATCCCTTTTGCCTGCTTAGAAATGCACCACGTTTTATTTTGTCTCACCATACTTGGTCGTGTGACCACTCGTGTAACTGTATTTTAATAGGGAAAACATGGAGGTGTTTGGTCGCTTCTAACTTCATCTCTGTTTGGATCCTAATGAATGCATTGGGCTAGCTAAATGCTATCAAAGTTGCGCCACACGCCAGAGCCAGTGAGAGCACGCATTGAAACGTGAGAGGTATGTATCAACTCGTCTTAATTAAGGGAATAACATAGTTCAATATGAAAAAACGGTGAAGTGTTCCTTTAAGCAAACAGGCAATTCATGGGTTTCATCAGGTCCCTTTCCTCAGGTGTATTAGCACCATGCAGTCTGCATTCATAATCTAGGTGCTTGATTTTATGCACCTGTGGAAAGGGACCTGATGAAACCCATGAATACATGGCAGGACTTTTACTTTGAAGCCGAACTTTTACATCTCTACTGAACACAGTATAAGTTAGTATACACTAGGTTCCACAATACACTCTGTACTGAATGATCTTTTAGGTCCCCACCGTCAACTTCAAGGCAGTGCTGCCTGGAAGGCACTAGGGTTAGGAAAGGGTTAGGGTTAGGGTTGGAATAGGTGCCTTGAAGTTGATGGTGTGGGCCCAAAAGACCATCAGTTGTGTTTGTGTGTGTGTGTGTGTGTGTGTGTGTGTGTGTGTGTGTGTGTGTGTGTGTGTGTGTGTGTGTGTGTGTGTGCATGTATGTGTGTGTGTGTGTGTGTGTGTGTGTGTGTGTGTGTGTGTATGTGTGTGTGGTTATATGATCTTTTAGGTCCCCACCGTCAACTTCAAGGCAGTGCTGCAGAAGGCGCTGGGTTAGGAAAGGGTTAGAATTAGGTGCCTTGAAGTTGATGGTGTGGGCCCAAAAGACCATCAGTTGTGTGTGTGTGTGTGTGTGTGTGTGTGTGTGTGTGTCGTTACATGATTTTTTAGGTCCCCACCGTCAACTTCAAGGCAGTGCTGCCTGGAAGACGCTAGGGTTAGGAAAGGGTGAGGGTTAGGGTTAGAATTACCCTAAAGAATTACCCAAAAGACCATCAGTGTGTGTGTGTGTGTGTGTGTGTGTGTGTGCGCGCGCATGTGTTTGTTGCTTCAGGCTACTGATGTCTCTTAAAGACACAGCTACTGCTACTTGACAATATAAGAGATGAAATAAACATGACAAAATAAAACACTGCACAATTATTCTGTGGGGGACAGCGTCTTCAATGTTTGAAAGTCTCATCAAAGGCACATATTAAGACCATCGTTTCACTGGGGCTGCTAGCTAAATGGGTTTGCTTCAGATTGCAAGCCAGGTAGTTTATAACAAATTCTGGAGCAGAAATGGGGCTGGCTTGTTCGGTACGGCTGCATTCATTGGAGACTGTAATGGCACAGCATCGCTTAGCTTATTTTCCTGCCAAAACAGCTCTGACTTCTATTCTGGTTTGGCATGGAGTGTTGGAATTATCACACACACTCTGGTATGCAAAGTACTCTTCAGCAGCTGTATTTACAACAGAGGTAACAGATAACTGTGTCAAGACTGCATTTTAAAAAACTCCATTAAGTAAGGGTTAAAGACAGTACTTAACATGGGGCTCTGACATCCTCACATCCCCATCACTGGGTCACCACTCACTAGTGAAGCAGGTCGTAGCCTGATGCCACATGATTTTGAACACAGAGGAGGGTGGCATAAATTATGATAAATGATCATGATTCAAAATGCTTTTGTCATTCATTAAATGCCTTGTGTGTGTTTGCGCGAGACTGTCGCTGTGAATGCACGAACGCCGGCAACAACTAGTTTGCAATAATTAGCGCCTGTGAATCTGAAATGGCTTCTTTCCTTTATCCATTAACCTTTCCATCCCACTCTTAACTGTCAATCATGATGAGTGTTAATGTAATTATGCATATATCCATACTGTATGTCTATATGTAGCCTATGTATCATATGTGCGCGTATGCGTGTGCATGTTTGTGTACATAATAGTCATGTATGTTTTTTACCACTCAGATGTAGCATGTTGTGTTTCTTGTGCCTGCAGCTGAATTACACAATGGAGATGAATAAGGTCTGAAGTGAACAGTCAGAAATGACATAAATGAGCTCAATTATGTGAGAGAATGCTTTTGTCTTCCTGCCATCTGCATGAAACTGGTACAGCAGTCAGTCATCCAGAGCTTTTAAATAGGCGTGCTTCCCTGCATGCAAACACCAGGGCTGAAGAGGGCCTTTAAACATGGGCTTGAGCAGACGCGTTAGTAGCTTAACATGCATGTCCTTGAAAGGAGGCTGTTCTTATTCCATTCCCTGCAACATGAAGGGGTCTTTTTTCATTTAACAAGATCATTGAACAATTCAATAAAGCAATGTCTCATATACACAGAACATATGCACACTCACATACAGTACATCAGGGGTCGGCAATTAAGTTTGGCCTCGGGCCAGATATTTTCCGAGCCATTACATAGCGGGCCACAAGTTCGCAACCAAAACAATGGCTAATTTAATTAATTAATATCGGAGGAGGTAAAAATTATAGGCGCTCTTGAAATGACAGAGCAGAGACATTCAAGAAGGCTGATGTAGGTTAAATTTGTCGACTGGTCATCGGGGGCGCTATTATATGCCTGTGTCTTTAAAAAATAATTTAAAAAAAACACCAGAAAAAAACATTTCCACGCGTTGCTGTTAGCTGTCAAAAAATGGCACTATGAAAAAATCTGAAGAGAAAAGTTAACAGCGAAAACAGGATCTTTAAAGATGAATGGACAGAGAACTATGCCTTCATCCTCCCTAATTGTATTAATGCAAAGCCCACATGCCTGATCTGTATGGAGCTAGATAGATCTGTAACAACTACTAACGAGGGTGTCTCTCTGCATGCAAAGAGTAGGCTACAAGACGGCGCCACGAAACTAAGCATGCTCATTTAAAGGTTGCGTTCCTAAATAACACGCACGCTATGTTTGAAACTCGTGTTTTACTTTTCACAGTTCTATGTGCGTAAATTGCCAAATTGCCAGGCCTGTTTAAAAGAACTCGTGTTTTAATTATCACCATAAGCCTATGTCCTATGTCCGTTGTTTGAATGACAACATGTGTTTTAGGGACTAGCTTGGAATTTGAGAACCAGCGCTGTCCACTGACTTCATTTGTTTTTGCATGTTGTGCGTTCACGCTGCACCTCGCTGCGTGCTGCTTCACTCGTATTCAGATGAAACAAATATCTAAGCATTTAGATTGATTGAAATTCTTCTGTTCTGGAAAGTTACGTTTCAAAATAAAGAGCATGTTTGAGACTGGCAGTCCGATTTTTAAAACGTTTTTTTTTTTTTTTTCATTCTCTGGTTCAAAAGATCTCACGGGCCAGATGTTTTTGCTTGCGGGCCGCATCTGGCCCGCGGGCCGCCTATTGCCGACCACTGCAGTACATGCACATGTATAAACACACACACACGCACACACACACACACACTGTTACTGTTCTTATACATTCCAAGTGAAATGCATTGTGTTTTCTTTCCAAATTACATGTCTGATGCATTGTGCTTTGAAACCATGCTATTTTTCTTCAGGAGGTCTTTACAATCAAGCCTAAGAAGTTGACTACGATGCCAAGAGCTGGCGCATGGGGCCATTCAGTGGCGGCTCTGATTACCTCAGAGTTTTAATAGCGGGGAGATTTCACCATCTCATTTGCGCTGAATTAGAATAAGCTACTGTGAAAGGGAAGCGGGGGGCTATTTTGATTCCACGACGCCTCTGCTGTTCCTTCCTCCGCGGCTCCGAGTGACCGGGCTGCTTACCACAAGAGAAACAAAAGATTTCACAGACGTTTACCGAAATGACTCTCTCTCTCTCTCTCTCTATTGCTCTGTCTTTCTCTCTCTCCCTCGCTCTCTCTCCCTCTCTCTTGGCGAGTGATTGAAATCTACCACCTGGAGTGTCTGGGTTGATGATGTGCCGGGGCAATGTGGCATGCAATGCGGTGTAATAGTACGGAGGGACGAGCACCCACCCGCCCGCCCGCCCCACCCCACCCTGCCGTGCTGTGCCACGCCACGCCACAGAGAAGAGTGTCATCAGGGGTCTCTCACGGGAGACTGCACCTCACGCGTCTCTCACGGCCCCCCAACTGCCCCCCTCCACCCCACACACACACACACACCACACCACTACCCCCACTGACATTTTGCGCGGTGTGTCTCCTCAGCATTGCCCTTTTCACCCTGCTCCAAAGGGCCGGTGACTGGACAGAAGCCTGCTGCTGGCCCTCAGGAGCAGCGAGGAGAAGCGTCTGGTATCGACGCGGTGAGCAGGAGGAGGAATCTCATTACGGCCCGCGAGACTGGAGGAGTGCACTGATCTCAGCACAGGACTCCAGGAGAAAAGACCACGGAGAGAGACAGTGATGGCCACAAGGATGTGACAGTTAGGACCTTCATTTGATTTCTTTTGTTTGACCTAGTATTCTATTACTTCAGAATTTCAGCACTCAAACTGTGACAGTGATAACGATGGAAAAAAGAAATTTGGTCTAAATGAACTGAACATGAGTAGATGTTGGAGAAAAAAATCCAATCTGATCAGTCTACATCTCATGACTCCCCTATGAAAACAAAAATAAATGTCCTATTTCAAGGAGTCACTCTGAGGGCTCCTCAGTATTTGTTAGAGGGAGCAATACAGCCATGGCTTTGAAGCAATCTCATATTTTATGATCCTCTGCATCTTCTGCTTCCCGGCAGTAAAATGAGGTGGTTACTATGCTCCAGCCCTTTTACCACACACATCGCTAAGAAGAGGCCGAGCAAGCTTTGTTGCTAGGAGACAGTGCAAGGTTCCTTAAAGGGCCAGCTAGAGACACAGGCTCAGGGTTTTGTTTTTGTGGAAAAGATAATAATGATAATTGTTCCTTCCCTCTTACGCTGAGTAATTAGAAGTATATCATGAATCTTATTCGACATGTGCTAGAAAAGTGTAGTGTTGGAGAGCAAAGTTGTTTTAGATCCAGCCATTCATTCCACAGTGTAGGCCTATACTATTCAAAGGCATAATTTTATATATTATACCTGACAAATAAGATCATTACCACAAAAAATGAAAAATGAATAGATATATATGTCTTCATTTAAAATCTGACAAATGTAACAACTTTGGAGTAGAATGTGAAAATAGGATTTGGCTATCAGGAGGAGAGGTTTTTTAAGTGCACTAGAAATCACATTTCTTGGTTTGGATTCAACTTGCTCTGTCGAGACGACTTTTCCCCCATCAATCAACTGCAGTACGCCAGAGACCTTAAAAACCCCTCTGGCCTAATTGCTTGTGGGATTAAAATGGATATGCCTTTCTTCCTGGAGCCTTTATGTATGTCCATTAGGAGAGATGATCAAGATGCTCAGGCACAGGCGGAGAAGTGCAAGTGCATTTAAGGCGTCGAAATGATTTGTGTCAGCATTTGCACGCTGTACCTCTTTATTTTCCCTAAATTACACAAACCAAAGATAAAAGGCTGGGTGAACCAGCGATGGTGAAAAAATGGAATGGAAGAAATGAGTGAGCCCAAGGTACTCAGGCACACTGAATGAAAACAAGCAAATTGTATTCCTGCTCTTAATGTTGGCTATTATTCTTATAGCATTAGGATGATGTTGAAAAAAGCCTCAAAAAGTCTCAAATCTCAAGCCCCATAGTGATACCTTTCAAGTAACACCTTTCAACTTCTGTGACATCTTTTTCGTTGTTGTTGTCTTGGCGCCACTGTTTTGGGTTTCACCTGTTTTAACAATAGAGCACAGAGGCGAGATGAAACCCAGCGAGGTGCTGACTGGAGCTTGTCTGCTCTGCGGCGGCGGTTGTTGTTTAACTGTTTGGGTGACAGGCGCGCGCTCTCATTAGTGCCGGGGAGTGTCACATGCGGAGCCCTCTCCGCGCTGACGGAGGTGAACCGGGGCGACGCGAGGCGCAGACCTGCTGATGCCGACAGAACGGCTCCCTCAATCTCGGCTGCTCTTGATGTCTCCATCCGTCAGGCGAATCGATAGATGCGTGGCACGGGGAAGGCACACACTGGTCCCCGCCGAGACGCGTGCACCGGCGCGCATTCAAAAACAGCTTGTTAGGAAAATCCTCTGCGCTGTCATCCACATCGACCCCTGCTCCAAATAAAGACAGAAGCTGCAGGCGGATGGGGTCTTGATCACCACACACAACATCTATTCAGAGAATAATTATAGGCTATTGACCACGATCATGACATCAGCTAGTAGCTATAGCAGGATACAAAGGTATTTAAGAAGATGTTGAGGAATGGAATTCTTTTCACAGCCTGTGCCTTTGATGCAAGCTCACGGTGACCTGACAGGACTTCAGCCGACTCCAGTCAGAATGTGTCATAAATCATAGATGATCCTCAGTCTCGCCACCTGTGACATTTATGAAGCTGGAATTGAAGTACAACTGGATCCTAAGAACATACAGTCTATTTCTGCACACTTTTGATGAGGATCAAATTAATGTTAATCAGAGTAGTTTTGAGCAAGATCGGAATATGCGTTTTCAACAAGACGGAATAAAGTTATGGGGACTTTCTCCATAGTCGCCTCGCCTACCACTGAGTGGAATACTGTGTATGAACCTTGTTAGTGACTTAAAGTACCATTTCATTTTGACTTAGCGAGCTTGCTCCCAAGGCTATCACTATGCAATCTCATTGTAAATGCACATCCCGCCTTATTCAAAACTACTCGATTAATTTGGTTTTGGTCCCCAATCAAAGTTTACACTTGATATCGTCCAAGAATAGGTGGTTGTTATAGACCAGGAAAGCTCGTCCTTTAGTTTGATTTACTCACCCCCCCTGTCTTTCCCAATCTGCTCACACATGAGCAAGTGCTGAACACTGAGCATATACTGTAGCAGCTCCTTCTCCATGGCTACGGCGGCACGGCACAACTATGACAACTGGTGTCCAGCTGCCATCATTAGCGTGGCTGGCGGAGGCTCAGGGTCAGCACAATGCCACCGTAAATGAAAGGATCTGATAGACAAGAGAGCCAAAGGTTTGTTCTTTGTTCTTGGTCTCAAATTAGGGCTGTTTGTGCAAGGGCTGCTGTGTACGCTAGCATAATGACCACACCTTTAGCAGCAACTGAGGAGCGTGTAGCAGTCTTCAGCCGAACCTGTTATGAAACAATGCGCCACCCATGCGCCACACCTTCCCACAACATTCTAACAACATTCTAAATCAATTGTATGCACCATATTGATATGTGGCATACATAATGTTATACACCAGAGCCATATAAATCTTTATATGGCTCTGTTATACACCATTTGAAAGCTAGACTCTTGGGAATCTATAGGCTATGATGAAATTTTTCATGTACAATCTGTAAAGTGCTCTACATTGTCTAATTAATCTTACTATGTCTCAATTAGATCTAACACAACATGCCCTCTTCTGCCTTTGGTGCTTCTATACCCTTTAAGTAGGTGCAGCATATTGGGTCTCGAAATGTTAAAATAAGTTGTGCAGATGTAGTCCATCTTATACACACTCATTGAACCAACAACAAAATGCAAAAATAGACTTTTAGACTTTTGTGTATTTTTTAAAAAATATTTTGTCTAGTCATTGTATCAGAACCCCGGACATACAATTGAACACTATAACAATAGGCTATTAACACGTCAGATACTTTTCATTTGAGGCCATGACTATACTTCTACACCAAGGGGCTCATATACAGTAGCCTTTTATTGTCAGTGTGCATTTTGGATCTCTATAGGGCATTTTGCCAAACACATGGATATACCTTAACAAATAGCCTAACTGTGTAAACTACTTATTTGCTCCTCATATTGATCTACTTTTACAGACAGCTTCACAAGACCTGGTGCTAGGGCTCAGTTGTATTTCAACAGTTGTGACGCAAGTGACTTAGAGGGCTGACATGTGGCTAGTCCAAAGATAGTTGTAACCAGGTAGAAAGAGAAAAAAATATTAATATTCTCTGTAGCTCTGTGCCAGTATCATACATTAATTCTGATTGTTTCTTAAGAAACTACTCAGCTTTCTAAAGAGGTCAAGTATTTGATTGTACTGTAGACCAAAATATGTGGAAACGGTGCGCTCTGAAGTAGGCGCAGTGCAATGTTGGAGAGACAGGCCTAGAAATGGTCCATCCGAGATGAAGTTAAGTGTAGAAAGGACTCGAGTATCACAGAATAATGTGTAAATGATTGGGAATGTCATGCTGACAATCTCACTTCTTTCAGTGGTAATAATAGAAATCGGGGCTAATTCACAAATACTGTGCTAAGTTTGACAAAGGCTTTTGTCACACATAAATGTGGGGCACTGGCCTATTTTACCACTTAGCTAACCTGATCTCTTGAATCACAGTGATTCATTCAATGCTAACTAAAGCACACATAACATCTACCACACTCTGGTATTGCATTTTTCCCTGTAGAATGACAGAGAGGAACTCAGTGCACATTTTTTTCTTTTTAAATCATAGATTTATCATAGCTTGTGTTTAAATCAAGGTCATCTATAGTATATTGGCACTATACACACATGCATTCTGTAACTGAATGCATGAATGGGCCGGGAAAGCACCACAGCACAGCATGTTCGTCATCACATGACCCTGACAGAAGACCACAACCACAACATGCATGGAATACTACAGAGGTCAAGCTGACAATGTGTGTGTGTGTGTGTGTGTTTGTATGTGTGTGTGTGTGTGTGTGTGTGTGTGTGTGTGTGTGTGTGTGTATGTACAGTATGTACATGCATGTGTGTGTGTCTGTGTGTGTGTGTTTGTACATGCATGTGTGAGTGTGTGTGTGTGTGTGTGTGTGAGTACATGCGTGTGTGTGTGTGTGTGTGTGTGTGTGAGTGCATGTGGGCATGTATTTGTGTGCTTATTTGTTGCATGTCAACAATATGATAATATTTCCTGTGACCCCGAGATAACAAATGCGGCCCTCTTCTTTTCCGCCTCTCTTTCCCTCCGCAGGACCCACGTACACGTACTCTCATCCTCTCGTCCTGCCTGCCCCTCGCAGGGTCATGTGACCACACAGGCGGCTAAAGACACAGAACACTAGGGCGAGGGGGGGGGGGGGGGGGGGGGGGATGAGAGGGGGAGAGGGGGCGTTGGGGGGAGTTGAGATGAACCCAAGCCATGTCTCTCCAGCTCCTGCTGTCTGCTCGCTGGAGAGTCCTTGAGGAGGGACCCTGACCCTCACCCCCCCCACCCCTCTCACTGTACCCCCACTCTCACTACCCCTCTCACTACCTCTCCTAGCAGTGGGGAGGAGTGGCGGGCTGTGGAGCATGGGGGGGGGGCTCCCGCTACTGGGAGGTAGATGGGAGGCAGCACGACTGAGTGCTCCAATGAGTGCAAAAGCACCAAATAAATGCAGCCCCTGCTTTCCTCCCGAATATATTACATTTCCGCTGTGAACAAAATGCAAATGGTCTCTGTCGCTGGAGAGGAAGGTGCTAAGAGCATCAAGGTCACAGGATTGATCCCCTGCTGGTCAGGTGTGCATCCTGATAAACTGTGTGCCTGCTCTGGGCTTGGCTGGCCTCTGGAATAAAACATCTGTTAGATTAATAATAATAAAAATAATAAAAATAATAATGATGATAACAATAATTATCAGTTTATGCTTTACGGTGAATAATGGCAGTACCAGTGGAGGACACACACAAATCATCTTCACTGCATATGATGAAGTCTTTATTCTACTTCCATGCAGGCAATGTTGAGATGGAGTGAATGCAGGTCCTAATTAGAATGCTGATTTCTCCTGGCTTTCAGTTGGAACATGGGTGATAAGAATGCTGAGAGACTGGGAATTCATTGTGCTAATCACTTCCATGGCAACGTCATGAGTGAACCTGAATTAGTGACACGGACATAGGCTTATGTAAGCGTGTTACCACTGAGGCCTACAAATTAGATTCAGCTTGTCCTGTTTATCACACAGCACACATTTATTCTGACATATTCTTATTTACACATGTCCTTACAGATTTATAATAACATAGAGACATACATACAGTATGTGATAGGAATAGACAGCCTTTAAATAAAGAGTTTCCAAAACTTTTCTGCTGAGTAGAAAACATCCTGTGGAGACGTTTTTTGTCTGACGGTGTGTCAAACAAACACAGCGAACTTGGCAGACGCCCACATCCACCAGTAAGAATGGAATTCACCAGCAACAGAGCACAGCATCTCCTGCCAAATGCCATCTCCACTCTACTGGGATTCTTGGCACTTTTTGGATTCGACAAAAGCAGAAACAAGATGAGCTCTGTTTGTGTGTGTGTGTGTGTGTGTGTGTGTGTGTGTACGTGCGCGTGTGCACGCATTTGTGCATGCGTGTGTGTGTGTGTGTGTGTGTGTGCCTCTGTGTGTACGTGTATCTAGTCATGCCATACACACGGGCATTCAACATGGCCAAAATGTCATTGTGGTGCTGTGAATGTATTTATGGGTTTAGGTAACTCCCCCCCTGGACACTTTACCCTCCACTTCTTTACACTAACCCAGAGCCATATAAAGAGATATTTATATGGCTCTGCACTAACCCAGTTTAGCTGGCCGGGTTACTCAGATTTAAAGGAAAACTTATTTTTGTTACGTCTCTGGCTGTTTTTCAATGTCACTAAGTACTGTCGGTACGGAAAACCCCCTGAAAATTGGCTCTACCTACAGTAGCTCGAGTAGCTGCAGCCAACAGCTGGAGCTAAAGGCAGCTATGGAGTGCTACTCGCTGGGTGCATGATTTTAAAGATCCTCCTGTAACAATTAGGAACACAAAGTCCATAAACAAATGGAAGTACATAACAGTCAACATATAATATGAACTATCGTAGGACACCATAAAGACACCATGTCAGGCATTTTTTGAAGCATGTTTTGATGAATGTCTACCGATATCAACTTAAAAATATTTGTAATGGTAGTCTACATCTTCTTATAATAGACAGATAAACACTATTGTTGTTCAATCTGACAAGACTATGCAGTTCTGTGGTCAGACCGCTCAGACAAGTTTTTTGGTTTGGCCTTAACATTAATTTGACTAAAACTCCTTAGTGCTGGACTCTTTATGGTTATGTGATGTGCTTTAAAGCAACACTAAAGAGTTTTTTGTACCTTAAAATAAGGTTCCCAAAATCATTTCAGTGGTTCATCAACTCGTAACAGGGTGGACGGCACTTCCGCATGCGCTTCGTGGTCCTCATATTGGCTATAACCGCACTATAAGTTTGCCAGATTGGGTAGCAGATCTGTAGATCTGTTTCGACCTCACTCTGACCGTCACTACGGTCTAAAAAGGAATGATCACCTTCATTCTGCCTATCACCGAGACCATATGTCAAAATAGTCATGTCCATGACCTCCGGAAGCAGAACGACTTGCGTTAATAAATAGCAGAGAATGCTCCCGGGTCAGTCTCTTTCTCCTTCTCGCCTCAGAGACCTTGGCCGGGTTTCCCAAAATCGTTAAGAAGCTCTTAAGTCCTAAGAACTTCTTAGGAGCGTTCTTAGAACATTCTTATAACGCTCCTAAGAAGTTCTTAGCACTTAAGAGCTTCTTAGCAATTTTGGGAAACCCGGCCCTTGTGAGTATTGAAGAGACTCCGAAAGGTAAGACATCACTTTACGTAATTCGCTACCTGCGTGGTACGGGTGCATATTTTTGCCCCCGAGAATTGGAGTGGTGTGTTTCTTTTGTCAGCTGAGCTAGCTGTTGTCTAGCTTAGATTGCTGTTTGTTGAGCGCTAGTTCCGGTATTTTGTGTTGTTTATACTGTGCCTATACGCCTGTTCGCAGCCGTGGGCTTTGTGCGAGCCCACTATAGGTGCGTTCGCGCACTGTTGTGGGCCGCCGTGCGGTCTTCTGTGCTTTGTTGTCGTTGCAGCCGAAGTTTTTCGTAAGTCTGCCTGTTATCTCTTGTGTTTTACTGCAATGTGCAGCCGGATATTGTGTTAGCCTGTCAGTTTTGCTGCGGGCCACCTAGCGCTGTAATTTATTGTTTGCTTATATCATTACACGGTAAGTAATTACGTTGTTGTAATATTGTGTCACTCTGGCCTGCTTTGTGCCGTGAGAGGTTTGTTTATATTGTTGCACGGTAAGTAATTCCGTTGCTGTCATATGTTGTGTTACTCTAGCCTGCTTGTGCAGTGAGAGGTTTGTTTATATTGTTGCACGGTAAGTAAACGTTGCTGTACTATTTTGTGTTCCTCTAGCCTGCGTGTGCAGTGAGAGGTTTAATGTTGTTGCACGGTAGGTAATTCCGTTGCTGTCATATTTTGTGTTGCTCTAGCCTGCTTGTGCAGTGAGAGGTTAATTGTTTGTTGCACGGTAAGTAATTCCGTTGCTGTACTATTTTGTGTTCCTCTAGCCTGCTTGTGCAGTGAGAGGTTTAATATTGTTGCACGGTAGGTAATTCCGTTGCTGTCATATATTGTGTTCCTCTGGCCTGCTTGTGCAGGGAGGGGTTTGTTGTTGTCGCACGGTAAGTGATTACGTTGCTGTGCTATTTTGTATTCCTCTAGCCTGCTTGTGCAGTGAGAGGTTTATTGTTGAGTGTTACCTGGATTTATTTCTGAGGTGTTCTCTGTTTATTGTATAGCCTGTTTTTGGCTTTATACTTTCTGTTTCTGTGCTTTGCCCTGGGCCACTGTTCGCAGTGGTGGGACTAGCCTGCGCCCATTGTGTGTTGTCATCTGCGGGCGTGGGCCTTCATAATGCTGTGTGCTTTTATTTGCCCAGGTGTGTTCATACGCTGTGGACCGCTGAAGTGCTCCTCTCTGTCGCCTCCCCGCCACGCCCTATACCCCTGTCCTCAGCTGGTGGGGCCAGTGTGCGCCTGCTAGGTGCATTCGTGTGCTGGTGCGGGCCACCTCTGTGGTTCTGTGGCACCCTAGACCGCTGTTCGCAGTCGGTTGGGCTAGTGTGCGCCTGCTAGGTGCATTCGTGCGCTGGTGCGGGCCACCTCTCTGGTTCTGTGGCACCCTAGACCGCTGTTCGCAGATGGTGGGGCTAGTGTACGCCTGCTAGGTGCATTCGTGCGCTGGTGCGGGCCGCCGGAATACCCTGGTGGACTAATCGAGGAGGGCTCCAGGCATCAACACTGCCTAGGCTTCTTGGGCCTGCGATGGCTTCACACTGCTGCAGGATCTGCAGCGCCTCCATGAGTGCCAGTGATGGGCACAGGGAGTGCCCCATGTGTCTTGGGGCCGCACACGTCCTGGAGGACGTCGACCACCCCTGCAGCGCCGCCTGCGACCTCTCCAGGGGTGAGCGACAACGCCGGGCCGCCCTGATATGCGGCCACGTGCATGAGGGCCGACGAGAGAGGCGGCGTTCCCCTGTCCAGCCACTCCCTTTCAGCGGGCATGGCCGTAAGCACACTCAAAAGCGGGACCGACAGCGTGGGTCCCCCCACAGGCCGTCCCAGAGGGCTGCGCCCACTCCGGCTGAGCGTCCGGCTGAGCGACCGGCTGAGCGTCCGGCGACAGCTGCAGTGACCGAGGGTGGTAGCGCGGAGTCGCTCCAGATCCTCTCTGCTCTCCAGGCTCTGGCACGGAAGATGGACTGGCTGGTAGATCGCCAGGCCTCTTCTCAAGACACCCTGCCCCCTGGCCAGGAGGGCACCCTCTCATCCAGGCCTGAGAGCCATGGTGAGGAGGAGGAACGGGGCGATGCGGATGTGCTATCCCTCTATGCTCCCCGAACAGAGTCAGACCACACAGGTGACGACCTCATGGGCGATCTGCAGACGGGCTCTGCAGTGCTGGGTGACAGCTCCGTGGGGGCGGGAGAGGTCCCCGTCAGCTCCCTGATGGCACGGGTGCTGAGCGCTGCGAACATCATGGGCCTTGAGGCGCCCACACCTGCTCCGGCTCCCATGGTAGGTTTCTGGGAGGGCATCCCTTGTGCTACCCCACCACCCCCCGTGCCAGTGCCGCCTGACTACACGGCAATGCTGAGGTCGTCATGGGGTAAGTTGACTCAGCGCCCGCAGTTCAATGCAGGCTGCCGCCAGCTAGCAACAGCCACGTACCCCGTGAAGACTGGACTCGGGGACATGCCACCGGTCGAGCAGTCAATGGCCGCGTTGACATCTCTGGGCCTCACTGGTGTGTCACCCAATCCACGCTGCCCCCGTAAGGAGTGCGCGAAGACAGACCGCCTGGCCACTCGTACTTTTAATGCAGCAGCACGAGCGGCCCGGATGGGTAACGCTCTGGCCATTACGCTGGCGTCGCTTCGCAAGACGCTGAGTCGGGACGACCAGGATGCCAGGGCCCTGCTGGATGCAGCTCTGTCATCCTACGCCCAGCTGACACGTGATGTGGGAGACGCCATGGGTTCCGCGGTGTTGTGCCGCAGGCAGGTTTGGCTGGCACAGACCTCCCTGCCGGAGCCTATCAAGCAGGAGCTGCTGAATCTCCCAGTTGTCCCTGGGCATGTTTTCCACCCAGGATCCCAGGAGGTGCTCGACCGCGCTGAACGTGCTGCAGCGTCGAGGGAAGCTGTCCAGCATGTGTGCCGTAGGCCTGCCTCAACGGTCAGCGTTGGTCAACCGTCTGTAGGCGGTTATAGGCCGCGGCTGCCGGCCTGGCCTTCGCCGAGGGGTTGTATCCCACAGGCCTCTGGTGACCGGCAATTTCATCCGCCTGACCAGAGATCGGCCCCATATTCCCATTCCAGGGGTAGAGGGGGTCAACGGCGAGGCACAGGTAGGGGTGCGGGCCGCGGTGGCGGTCCCGCATAGCATTCCCGCATAGCATTCCATGGGTGCCCGTCAATTGTCCTTCCCAGTTGTCACGGACCTCCTGGGAGGGGATTGTCCCAGATCCTTGGGTCGTAGCCACGGTGGCTCGTGGTTGCCGATTGCAATTTCTACGGCGCCCCCCTGTGTTTTCAGGGGTCAAGGTAACGTCCTACGAGACCCTTTTTTAATGTCAGTATTTGCCAAAGAGGTTCAAGAGTTGCTTCTGGGTTCTTTTATTCTTCCCGAGAGGGACGGCGGTCTTCGGCCCGTTCTCAACCTCAGGCCCTTGAATTGTTATCTCAAGGTGCTGCCCTTCAAGATGGTCCACATTTAATTCTTGGGCTTCAGTCAACCACATGAAGGCCAACCTGCAACCCCGCCAACAGGCGAAGTTCCTTGGTGTCCTTCTCGACTCAGTCGGCATGGCGGCGTCTCTCACTCCGTGGAGAGCAGACCGCTTGCTCGGCATGCTGGGTCATTTCAGTTTGGTTGGTCTTGTGACCGCTCACAGGGTCCAGAAGCTGCTGGGTTTGACGTCTGCAGCAGCAGTGGTAGTTCCTCTTGGCCTGCTGAGGGCATGCCCCCTGCAGTGCTGGTTCAATGCCTTCTGTCTTCACCCGAAGAGCGACAGGCAGGTGATGCTGCGTGTGTCCCGGGCTTGCATTCGAGCCCTGCACCCTTTGAGGGACAGGGAGTTCTTTCTCAGAGGTGTCCCACTGGGGGGCCTTCCCCACAGGAGACCGGTCATTTCGACAGACGTGTCCCTGATGGCAAGGGGCATGTGGCAGCCCCCATGGACGTTGGAGCACATCAACGTCCTCGAACTGAAGGCCGTCCATCTGGCCTTGCAGGGATTCCTGCCAGTGTTACAACACCAACACGTTCTCGTGAGGACGGACAGTACTGTGGCGGTGTACTACGTCAATCACCAAGGGGGAACGAGGTCCTAGCGGTGCCTCAAGGTGGCGGAGGCCTTACTGACTTGGGCATGGCCGCGGCTGTCTTCACTGAGGGCAGTGCACATCCCGAGTGTGGAGAACAGAGCAGCCGACATTCTCTCCAGGACGGGGCCACTCCCGGGGGAATGGAGATTGAGCGCGGAGGTCGTAAGCCAGATCTGGATGCGGTACGGGATCGCACAAGTGGATCTCTTTGCATCGGCGGAGACGACACACTGCCCGGAGTGGTACTCCCTCACAGGGCAGGGGGGCAGTTTGGGCCTGGATGCTCTGTCACAAGAATGGCCGACAGGCTTGTTGTATGCTTTTCCTCCACTCCCGCTCATAGCGCAGGTTCTCCGGAGGATCCAGGAGGGCCATCACTCAATCCTGCTGGTGGCTCCACGGTGGCCAGCGAGGTCTTGGTTCCCGGACCTGCTCCAGCTGTTGCAGGGTCATCCATGGCAGTTGCCATGCAGAGCGGATCTTTTGTCACAGGCAGACGGGCGGATCTGGCATCCGAACCCAGGGACCCTCTGTCTGTGGGTCTGGCCCCTGCAGGGCCCGTCGTTGAGCGGGTAGATGTGTCTGTTCAGGACACGCTAAATAACGCCAGGGCTCCATCCACTAGAGCTTGCTACGCACTCAAGCGGGGGATCTGTTCAGATTGGTGTGCTGGCATGGGCCTCGAGCCAGCGGCTTGCCCCGTGCCACAAGTTTTGCGATTCTTGCAGTCCGAATTGGATCAAGGCAAGGCGGCCAGTGCCGTGAAAGTCTATGCTTCGGCCATTTCGGCCTTTCACCAGGGTGTGGACAATGGTCCCCTTGGTAGGCATCCCTTGGTTTGCCAGTTCTTGAAGGGAGCCCGCCGGTTGCGTCCAGGTCGCACTTTGCGGGCACCGGGCTGTGATCTGCCCACGGTTTTAACGTCACTTACTGTAGGCCCGTATGAGCCTATTTTAGACGCAGATTTGCGTTCCTTGTCGCTTAAGACTGCCTTTCTCTTGGCGCTCTGTTCTGCGACACGTGTCTGTGAGCTGTGTGCTCTCTCCGTTAGTGACGACTGCCTTAGGTGGCAGGCAGGAGGTGCTAGCGTGTCAATTTGGCCGAATCCAGCTTTCCTGCCGAAGGTTCTTAACCCGCAGTCCATTAACCAGGTTCTGGAGGTGACTCAATTCCAGCCTTCTTCCACCTCACAGGCACAGCACTACAAGTTGCTGACCCTGTGCCCAGTCAGGGCCTTAAGGGCCTATCTGGCCCGTACACAGTCCTTGCGGAAAGCGCACTCTCAGCTTTCATCTGTTACGGTGCAGCAAGGCAGGGGCTCCCACTCTCCAAGCAGAGACTCGCATTGGCTGGTGGAGGTTATTTCCCATGCTTACAGGGCGCAGGGAATACCGGTTCCTTCTGGTACGAGGGCTCACTCTACCAGGAGTATGGCTACGTCTTGGGCTGCCCTTAGGGGTGTAGCAGCAGACGATATCTGTGCAGCGGCCTCATGGTCGACGCCATGCACTTTTACCCGTTTTTACAGGGTGGATGTCACTCGCCCGCCTCCAGTCGGCGATGCCGCCCTCATGTCCGTGACCGAGCGAGGTTTTAATCATTGATTCTGGGTTCCTCGCGACCCTTTTGGTATGTGTCATCCCTTTTTAGACCGTAGTGACGGTCAGAGTGAGGTCGAAACAGATCGTAGGTTACGAATGTAACTATGGATCTGTGAGACCGAGGGATGACCGTCACTATCCTTGTCGCTCGGACCATTCTGAGGCGTTCAGGGATAGGAGACTGACCCTGGAGCATTCTCTGCTATTTATTAACGCAAGTCATTCTGCTTCCGGAGGTCATGGACATGACTATTTTGACATATGGTCTCGGTGATAGGCAGAACGAAGGTGATCATTCCTTTTTAGACCGTAGTGACGGTCATCCCTCGGTCTCACAGATCCATAGTTACATTCGTAACCTACGTTTGATGGAATGAGACATAAAACATGCAAATTGACATGCTTCCATGTTGCAATACATAGACTTTCATAAAATCAAGCACGATACTCTACCTTGTCTGTGGACATCATTACTGTATTTGCTGGATAAACACATAGCGTGCGCGCGACTGAGGAAAAGTGCTTTAGTGTGGCTTTAATGAGCTTTTCAGAAAGTTTCCCTTCATTCCTTCTAGACTTTTCCTAATCAGCCCTGAGTGCTTGCTGAAACTTGTCTAATGCCAGGGTGAGTGTTCACAGGTTTGGTCACAGTGCATCACGTTATCACCTTTTCCACTTGCTTGCTATACTTAGATGAGCATCTAAATTTGATTGAGGTTCAAAAGTGCCATGAATACGTGCAGTGTACAGAAAGCTACAGAAATAGCATCAAATTTATAGAGCGCATAATGTCAGAATACAGGCTCGTTGATAAACATATACACTTAGCCTAAGTTTTGTTTCACCAAGTGGTATGGTACAGTTTGGTTCAGTGCATTACATACACACGCATAATGTCATATTTTAATGCATGGAGATTCAATTATAGCATTAGTGACAAACCTGGGTTGAGTTACAGCGCCTGATGTTGATAGAAAGTTAATGTTGGGGGCCTTACTTCTTCTTAGTCTCATCCAAACACTTTGCCATTGAGTAATCAATTGTAAGTCCTAAGTAATTAGTCAATAATAATGAGAGGCTCTGAGAGAATTAGATTTGTCTACAGTGGTCGTGGACGAGTAGTTGTGGTTATTAGTAGAATGACTGTGCTCTACCATAGCTGCAGTGTAGGATATACAGGTTAAACATTTAATCACAATTCCCATCTAAAGTAAGTGTTTTATTGAGCTCTGTCATTAAGTCTGTGCTGCCGTGACCAGGCAAGTCTTTTGAAGGAACAGGTTGGCAAACATCGCACACTAATGACTAAGAAAAGGAAAGTCCACATCCCCTGCCATTATATCTTTATTTTCTTAAGCGGATTTTTCCCCCATCTAATTTGGAGATATGCTGGAAGTGAAGACATTGTTATGAGGTCTCCCAGGTTCTCAGGCAGGGGTTGCGATTTGCGGGGACTTAATTGGAATAAGGTATGAAATGAGTCGCAGCTGTAGCCACGGAATGGAAGCTCTCCAGTCCGCCAGCCTCGACAGAGATCAATGCGCCTAACCTCCATTCAGGAAAACATTCTTTAATGGACACCCTTGGGACAGGCGCCAGGCATCTTGACGGAATTATTTATTTATTTTAATTTCTGTGACTGGAGAGCTCACATTTTAATTATCCACCAGAGGATACTGGTGGTTTTTGGAGAGAGAGAGTGCCATTTTTTATCTTGTCGAGCTAAACAATAGCGTTTGACAATTGTTAAAACACAAAAATGCAGCTTTTGATAGATGGCAACACGGCTAGATTGAAAATTTCAAATCGCTACTACGCTGACATAGAAACAGAGTCACTTGGCATTCTGCACAAAGGACTGTTGTTTGACAGAGTAAGTCAAGCAGTTTGACTGGGAATATTATTTTATTTCAATGACTGCAATTAAAATCATTAATATAATCACACACACAGTAATAATTAACAATCAATTGTGTGTATACAAATGACATCCACGTGGTCCACAACACTCTCTCCAGGAACTGTCACTCAGTCTCCAAATGTTTTTCTCTTTTTGTCCGACCCCACTCCTCTCCTAGTCCCCCTGCGTAAAAAACAGACACAGTACTGCAGGCCCTGTTGTCCTTTACTATTAGCATCAGAAGGGGCAATGCTGTGGTATTTTATCATATTTCCCCATGGGCCTTTCTCAGCGTGTGACCGGGGTAGATAAACTCATCCTCCCTCTCTTTCAGCATCCACTCTCTCTCCACCAAACACAACACTGTGGGGAGGATTACTGCGGGTTTAATTTCCCACAGATGGCAGCTGAGCCTGGGCCCAGTCTGGCCCCAATCCGGCCCACACTAGGCCAATCTGGGTCAGATCTGGGTCAGAGACATGCTGCTGGAGTTAGCCACAGTTTGGGCAGTTCCCAGTTCCTTGTTCCAAACTGTTCCATTGTTATTCTTCATCACTCCCAACATGCTGCGCGTCACAGTGGCATATTTTTGGTCTGGGTTTGTAGATTCACTTGGTGTACAGATTCACATTTGTAGCCTTTTTACCAAAAATAATGTTCAAACTAAGTAGTCTAGTTACTGCCTGTTTTACTACCAGCTGGCATGTACTTGATAGTAAATCAACAACAAAGGGTAGAAATAAAATTCTTGCAAAAAAATCATACAATTTCTTTTGTATGCAGTGTTTCTTTTCACAGTATACCACTGTGTTGTTTTGCAGGTGTTATGGCATTATCTGATCACTCAGTGTCCCCTGCTAGACACACACCTCACCTTGTCAGTCCTGAGTTTAGTGCATTCATTCATAATTATCTCCTGCCTGCCCTCCCCTAGTCTCTGAGGGCCACATAATTCAAATGTACGATGGCCGTGCCGGTGTGTGTGCAGGGAGGGGGAGCCTTTTCATTCTCATTTGGCTCCCTTTGTTGGGGCTACTCCACCGAACCCCCCAGGCCCCCACAGGGCCACAGATTACACCACATGATCAAACGCAGGCCTGTTGCCACCTGACAACACCTCTGTAATTGAAGTCTATTCTTTATTACTGATCTGGATGCTGGTGCTTCACTGCTGCTGGAACAACGTGTGCAGATGAAATGCAGAAAATAGCTTAAATTATCCCCAATGACTGATATGAAAATGTAATAGAAAAGAAAATGACACGTATGAATGCATTTATATAAATGGAACTACATTTACACACACACACACACACACACACACACACACACACACACACACACACACACACACACACACACACACACACACAAACACACACACACACACACACACACACACACACACACACAAGCACACAAGCACAGAAATACACACGCACACAGCGTATCTTATGTAAAACACAGCTTTAGATATGTAATATCCATATATTCAGATGAGTATGTGCAGTCAGTGCTGTTAGTGTGTCAGGCTGGGCTGAACGTAAAATCCCATATGGGAGAATTAAGCCGCCATCTTGATCCCATTCAGACAGAAAGAAGAACATATTTTTTTGCATGCGATTTTTCATGGCATGTTGGGGAAAGCACATGTATTAAAACAGTCAGTGTAAGTAAAAATATCTCGCAAACCAGGGATTATATGGTAGGCCTCACAGTATTGGCCCTACAGCAGATCTGTTAATCTCTCTACTCATGCAACTGCTTCATGTCAGGTCAAAGGCGCCCTATAATTGTTTTCCCCCCCTTATTTAATCCTCTGCATTAATGACTAATGCACGCACATCAAGGCTAACTTATGGCGGGATTCCATGCGTTCGCTTTTTCATTCCAATTTACTGTACGCCGCGTTTCTTCTTTGTTTTTCTTCTGAAGTAGTTAGTCTTAAACATTCCTTACATTTACCTCTTCATTGACTTCTAACTGTGACTCTGTACACACCCACACATTATTAACCTACAGCTGTTGGAAATGAACTCAAAATTAGATCAAAAGCAGAAGTATATACTGTACGGTGGCAAAGGTGAATACAATAGGCTTTTTGTAGATTTCATTTGAACAAGACTGCCTTTTTGTAGCATTGAACCATGCATGCTGTAACTAAGAGAAATGCTATCTAAAGTGATGGTCTCTCTATGTTATTGAACAATAGCATTCACACATAAAATAAAAGTCAAAATCCATTGGCTTCAGTGCATCTCAAACAAAAAAAGTATTTGACAATGTTACACCACAGTCTCTGGGAATCGCCAATCAGAGAAGCTCTGACGAATTGTGGACGGGGTCAAAGACAACATAATAACTCTGTAATGCACTATGGCTCAGTTAGGATGCCACCCTACATGTTTTACTACAGCTGGGCACATCAGGGAAAGCCTGGGGTGAGGAAACTACATGGCCAATAAGTCCCAACCCACATTTCCAGCTGAGTTTGCAGCTTATTTTAGGGTCCAAAAGTTTCTGTTTCCCTCCGTGACATGATGTCTTTGCCGTTGGCTGCTTGCTTCCTCCACCACGACTGCAGCAGGGGGGAGAAACCACCAGCAGCATCACTGCTGATACAGTAGCATCAGGACGCCTTGCTTTAAAAACAAGATCAGTGTACACAGGCAATTACTGTATGTAGAAGACATACATCTAAAGCAGGAATGTAGTTTCGGTATTTAGAAGAACTACACACTATGAAGCATTTGTAAAGTGTTTCCAAGCTATTAGCTAATGTTTTTATTTTTAAATCATTTATAACGCATTGTTATAGTGTGTAGTTATTACATAGTGTTACTGTTTTTCTAATTAATGTTCATTCAGCATTGATTCACTGACAGGAGGTTCAAATCAAGAACAGTAAAGAGGGACGGTACTCTTATACACTCATAAGATATGTTAATGTCATTACTTTGATAATAGTTAACAGTCTCAGTGTAAGTAAAAATAGCCTGGCTAGCACCAGGCCGTATCTCAGTAAAAGTTCAGCTTCATCTTCCTACCATTTCCAAGGGGCATCAACAGTCGCCGATCATAATGAGTCAATTGGATAGAGCCAAAACAATCAAAACTAGAAAAGCACTCAGAGAGCGCAGACCTCCGCCTGTTCCTCCTAGGTTGTCATACATTTGAACCTAAACTATTCAGATCGCCACCACATGGCCATACCATGCCATTACACGACTAACCGAAAAACATAAACGGCTCCAGAATCCCGACGGTGTTACGAATCACTCCAAAAATCTAATCGTTTCTTCCTTGGGTCATTTCTGACATTCCCTGAAAATTTCATCGTAATCTATCCATCACTTTTGGAGTTATCTTGCTAACAAACAGACAGACAGACAGACAAACATACGCCGGTCCCCGATGAAAACATAACCTCCTTGGCGGAGGTAATAACAATGCAGGAAATTACATATGCAGAGCAACGGAAAAATGCCTCAATACGATTTTGAAAATACTGCTTCCACGTCATCATGTGGCCCGTCTTAGCAGTGGGGATTGGTGCCTGGGTACATAGAAACATAGAAAATGGCTGTGAATTGCCAGACGGACCTCTAGAGAAAATAAGTCCAAATTGCCAGAGGTTTGACTGGGTTCTCCCAGGCTATAAACACAGTGATGTATCCCACTGAAAACGATCAAAATATGAACTAAGTATCTAACAAATAACAAGACGCATCTGTTAAATGAAACTGCTGATAGTGTTTTGTGTATTTATATGTCTATATAACCCCCCACTGACAACCGATTACAGTTTAGCCTGATGTATAATTTCAGTGACTGTTCCATGATCTCTCAACCATACAAGCAAGATCCTAGCAGAATGCACTAGATCATTGTGTTGAATGCTTTATAGCATAGCTGTCATGTTCTTTAAGAAAACCCATTAGATCGACATGTTTTCATAAACCATGCGCTGAACAACTATTCTGAATTAAAGACACTAACGACAAGCATGTGGCCATCTACTGATTGTTGTTAAAACGGCACAGGATATGTTTTTTAAGTGGTAACTATCAAGTTTTCTTCATTGACTGTATATTATTCCATTGCATATTTTATATTTCTTTCTCTTCAGATGTCTCTCGCTAATCAAAGGTATTTTTTCATTTTCTGCTTAATTGGATGTCAAGAATATCACTGGGTCTTAATATTAAGAATAAGATAGTCCTCTTTGTGTCTTTGAAGGTTCAATTAATGTACGTCAGGATATACATTGTCTACTCTTTTGTAATGAACCATCACCCTGGAAAAGTTGATTGAATTTTAACCTTATTAAATTCTCCCTTTTGTAAACTATTATCTGCCTGTCATTT